>NC_088408.1:101151983-101179483 GCF_034236695.1 Oncorhynchus nerka | reverse complement strand
TTATCCTATAGAGGGTCATACCCTGAGTATTGAGGCTCGTATCATTATCCTATAGAGGGTCATACCCTGAGTATTGAGGCTCGTATCATTATCCTATAGAGGGTCATACCCTGAGTATTGAGGCTTGTATCATTATCCTATAGAGGGTCATACCCTGAGTATTGAGGCTCGTATCATTATCCTATAGAGGGTCATACCCTGAGTATTGAGGCTCGTATCATTATCCTATAGAGGGTCATACCTGAGTATTGAGGCTTGTATCATTATCCTATAGAGGGTCATACCCTGAGTATTGAGGCTTGTATCATTATCCTATAGAGGGTCATACCCTGAGTATTGAGGCTCGTATCATTATCCTATAGAGGGTCATACCCTGAGTATTGAGGCTCGTATCATTATCCTATCCATACCTGAGTATTGAGGTTGTATCATTATCCTATAGAGGGTCATACCTGAGTATTGAGGCTTGTATCATTATCCTATAGAGGGTCATACCCTGAGTATTGAGGCTTGTATCATTATCCTATAGAGGGTCATACCCTGAGTATTGAGGCTTGTATCATTATCCTATAGAGGGTCATACCCTGAGTATTGAGGCTTGTATCATTATCCTATAGAGGGTCATACCCTGAGTATTGAGGCTCGTATCATTATCCTATAGAGGGTCATACCCTGAGTATTGAGGCTTATCATTATCCTATAGAGGGTCATACCTGAGTATTGAGGCTTATCCTATAGAGGGTCATACCCTGAGTATTGAGGCTTGTATCATTATCCTATAGAGGGTCATACCCTGAGTATTGAGGCTCGTATCATTATCCTATAGAGGGTCATACCTGAGTATTGAGGCTTGTATCATTATCCTATAGAGGGTCATACCCTGAGTATTGAGGCTCGTATCATTATCCTGAGGGTCATACCCTGAGTATTGAGGCTTGTATCATTATCCTATAGAGGGTCATACCCTGAGTATTGAGGCTTGTATCATTATCCTATAGAGGGTCATACCCTGAGTATTGAGGCTTGTATCATTATCCTATAGAGGGTCATACCCTGAGTATTGAGGCTCGTATCATTATCCTATAGAGGGTCATACCTGAGTATTGAGGCTTGTATCATTATCCTATAGAGGGTCATACCCTGAGTATTGAGGCTTGTATCATTATCCTATAGAGGGTCATACCCTGAGTATTGAGGCTTGTATCATTATCCTATAGAGGGTCATACCCTGAGTATTGAGGGCGTGTATCATTATCCTATTGAGGGTCATACCCTAAGTATTGAGGGCGTGTATCATTATCCTATAGAGGGTCATACCCTGAGTATTGAGGCTCGTATCATTATCCTATAGAGGGTCATACCCTGAGTATTGAGGCTTGTATCATTATCGTATAGAGGGTCATACCCTGAGTATTGAGGCTTGTATCATTATCCTATAGAGGGTCATACCCTGAGTATTGAGGCTTGTATCATTATCCTATAGAGGGTCATACCTGAGTATTGAGGCTTGTATCATTATCCTATAGAGGGTCATACCCTGAGTATTGAGGCTTGTATCATTATCCTATAGAGGGTCATACCCTGAGTATTGAGGCTTGTATCATTATCCTATAGAGGGTCATACCCTGAGTATTGAGGCTCGTATCATTATCCTATAGAGGGTCATACCTGAGTATTGAGGCCATTATCCTATAGAGGGTCATACCCTGAGTATTGAGGCTTGTATCATTATCCTATAGAGGGTCATACCCTGAGTATTGAGGCTTGTATCATTATCCTATAGAGGGTCATACCCTGAGTATTGAGGGCGTGTATCATTATCCTATTGAGGGTCATACCCTGAGTATTGAGGCTTGTATCATTATCCTATAGAGGGTCATACCCTGAGTATTGAGGCTCGTATCATTATCCTATAGAGGGTCATACCCTGAGTATTGAGGCTTGTATCATTATCCTATAGAGGGTCATACCCTGAGTATTGAGGCTTGTATCATTATCCTATAGAGGGTCATACCTGAGTATTGAGGCTCGTATCATTATCCTATAGAGGGTCATACCCTGAGTATTGAGGCTCGTATCATTATCCTATAGAGGGTCATACCCTGAGTATTGAGGCTTGTATCATTATCCTATAGAGGGTCATACCCTGAGTATTGAGGCTTGTATCATTATCCTATAGAGGGTCATACCCTGAGTATTGAGGCTTGTATCATTATCCTATAGAGGGTCATACCCTGAGTATTGAGGCTTGTATCATTATCCTATAGAGGGTCATACCCTGAGTATTGAGGCTTGTATCATTATCCTATAGAGGGTCATACCCTGAGTATTGAGGGCGTGTATCATTATCCTATTGAGGGTCATACCCTAAGTATTGAGGGCGTGTATCATTATCCTATAGAGGGTCATACCCTGAGTATTGAGGCTCGTATCATTATCCTATAGAGGGTCATACCCTGAGTATTGAGGCTTGTATCATTATCGTATAGAGGGTCATACCCTGAGTATTGAGGCTTGTATCATTATCCTATAGAGGGTCATACCCTGAGTATTGAGGCTCGTATCATTATCCTATAGAGGGTCATACCCTGAGTATTGAGGCTCGTATCATTATCCTAGAGGGTCATACCCTGAGTATTGAGGCTTGTATCATTATCCTATAGAGGGTCATACCCTGAGTATTGAGGCTTGTATCATTATCCTATAGAGGGTCATACCCTGAGTATTGAGGCTTGTATCATTATCCTATAGAGGGTCATACCCTGAGTATTGAGGCTTGTATCATTATCCTATAGAGGGTCATACCCTGAGTATTGAGGCTTGTATCATTATCCTATAGAGGGTCAGCAAGAACCTAACGAAATTGAATTTCAATGTGAAGGTGACAACCTACATGCCGGAAGGATGAATTTTGACTATACCAGCCATAATATAGCATGAGCATATAGCATGGCAACTTGGTATGAACTTTGAACCCTTAGTGATACCTCCTAGCCGTCGCGTTAGAACAGCAACTGTAGACGTGGGCTAGGAGAGGACGGGCAGAGTATCTGCTAAGGAACAAAATCTCTTTGTTCCTTAGTCTTCCCGCTCTTTCATTCAAAACCCAACCCCTTTCCTTTGTGTAACCAGCTGTCATATCTGTTCCGTCCGCTAGGGACGTTTTCCTTTATGACATAATTTGTCATCAATGTATGATCCATTCTGTATATATGTAATTCTGTGTGATTATTTAGGTATTTAGTAAATAAATGATTAAACCCAATTTTGAATTGCTGATTCAACTTGTTAGCCAGGGTTCATGAAGATAACCAAGAATTTACAACTTTCAGATGAGACTGAATAAGGTGACGATTAAATATTAACTGCTACTGATGTAAAAGATGACCAGGTCTTTAAGAGTTTATTCAGAAGACAACAGCTCTATAAATATTATTTCGTGGTGCCCCGACTTTCTAGTTAATTATTTACCTAATTAGCTTAATTACAGATAAATTATTTTATAGAATAGCATGTCATATCACTTAATCCGGCATAGCCAAAGTCACGACACAACTCAATGAGTCCACAACGTCACCAGATGACAGAATGATTGTCATTCTCTTTAATGTCATTCACATTATGATGAAAAACCCAATGGTGAAGATGATGTAACCTTGCTTTAGACTCTGCCCATTCCAGCTACCCCCCTGTCCTGTAAATGAACATTATGAGAATACTTACAGAATATTAACTATTTTTATGAGTCCCCAAATGAACCAATCACTTGCTTGTCCTAGTAGATCATGTCTCAAGGTGTCTGTCTGTCTCACTCTTCTCTCTCCCTTCATCTCTCTCTTTTAGTCTGTTAAAGGAGAGCCATGAATGAACAGAGGATGCCTCTGTGCAAACATTAGACATAGGTCTATTTTTTTTCCTTTATTTAACTAGGCAAGATCAGTTAAGAACAAATTCTTATTTTCAATGACGAGGAACAGGAACAGTGGGTTAACTGCTGTTCAGGGGCAGAACGACAGATTTGTACCTTGTCAACTCAGGGGTTTGAACTTGCAACTTTCGGGACTTGCAACTTTCCGTTTACTAGTCCAACGCTCTAACCACTAGGCTACCCTGCCGCCCCCTGCCGCCTCATCCTCCAAATCCCACCAACATCAGCCGCCTCAGAGCGCAACTGGTCCTTGTTTGGGAACACACACACCAAAGCACACAACAGGCTGACCAATACAAGGGTTGAAAGTTTGGTGCAAAGAGAGACAGAGAAGGCATTTCAGAAAAGGATGCCCCATCACAGTTTACCCTTGAAACCATGCTGCCAATCCATCCGACCATCCACCCATCCATCCATCACCCCCATCACTCCATCCACCCACAAGCTAAAACCCACATGGTAGTTTTTTCCAAGCCAAAACGATGCAGGTTTTAGCTTGCTTGAGCTAAACCCAGCATACACCCCTCCAACCAGAATGCTTTATCTACTCATTTGCTGGATGCAGAGTTCAACAGAGTTCAAGTGAAGTTCCAGCAATTCATAGAGAAAGCAGACTGTATTGCAATCATCTCTGATGGGCGGTCAAATGTTTGTGGGCAAGGAATAATTAACTACATCATCTCCACCCCTCAACCAGTATTCTACAAGAGCACAGAAACAAGGGACAACAGACACACCAATCTCTACATTGCAGATGAGCTGAAGGCAGTCATCAATGACCTTGGACCACAGAAGGTATTTGCACTGGTGACAGACAATGCTGCGAACATGAAGGCTGCTTGGTCTGAAGTGGAGGAGTCCTACCCTCACATCACACCCATTGGCTGTGCTGCTTATGCATTAAATCTGCTCCTCAGGGACATCATGGCACTGAAAACAATGGATACACTCTACAAGAGAGCCAATGAAATGGTTAGGTATATGAAGGGTCATCAAGTTATAGCAGCAATCTACCTCACCAAGCAAAGTGAGAAGAATAAGAGCACCACATTGAAGCTGCCCAGCAACACCCGTTGGGGTGGTGTTGTTATCATGTTTGACAGTCTCCTGGAGGGGAAGGAGTCTCCAAGACATGGCCATATCTCAGTCTGCCAATATGGACAGCAACATCAAGAGGATCCTCCAGGATGATGTATTTTGGGAGAGAGCGGTAAGCAGCCTGAAACCTATAGCAGTAGCCAGTGCACGGATTGAAGGAGACATTGCCATCCAGTCTGATGTTCAGACTCTGCTTGCAGATGTAAGAAAATAAATCTGTACTGCCCTGCCCACTTCACTGTTGCTCCAAGCAGAGGAAACTGCAGTTCTGAAATACATCAAAAGGCGTGAAGACTTCTGCCTGAAGCCCATAGACACCACAGCGTACATGTTGGACCCCAAGTATGCTGGCAAGAGCATCCTGTCTGGTGCAGAGATCAACAAGGCCTATGGCGTCATCACTACCGTGTCTCGCCACCTTGGCCTGGACGAGGGCAAGGTTCTTGGCAGTCTGGCGAAGTACACTTCCAAGCAAGTCTTTGGGATGGAGATGCAATATGGCAGTCGTACCAAACATCTCATCAGCCAACTGGTGGAAGGGACTTTGTGGATCTGAGGCTCTTTCCTCTGTTGCCTCCATCATCCTCCAAATCCCACCAACATCAGCCGCCTCAGAGCGCAACTGGTCCTTGTTTGGGAACACACACACCAAAGCACACAACAGGCTGACCAATACAAGGGTTGAAAGTTTGGTGGTGCAAATTTGAGGCTTTTTGAGCCTGACAACGAGCCATCCTCAACAAGGTTGGAAAGTGACAGTGAAGATGAGGCCTCAGAGTCTGATGTTCAAGAGGTGGACATTGAGGAGGTCCATGGAGAAGACATGGAAGCCTGAGAGGAAGACAACCAAAGCTTTGGTTTCTAGACTATCATTTTACAGATGTTGAAACAGTTTTTGGGAGATGTGATGGATCATTGGGGATCATTCAATATTCCCTTTTGTTGTACAGTGAAATCCTCCCGTGTGAAGAGTCATCTCATTTAAAGTTCATTTCGTTTTTTTCTTTGGAAGGATTTCATCTTTTGCGATTATGTGTACTTATGATAATTTCTATTATGTCTACTTATGATAATTTCTATTATGTCTACTCATGATAATTTCTATTATGTCTACATTTATGTTTTCATTATGTGTACTCATGCCAGATATAGTTTCTTTGCTTATTGTGTGGATACTCATGATGAGGTAAAAAAGGTTTAAATGTTTCTGTCTCCATACGATTTGATAAACATAGGAAAATGATCACTGAAAATCTAAATTTAACCTCTTGCTTCCACCTGACCCATTGATAACCCTTAACCCAATTACCTGACTGTTCTACCTACAGACACTCTGTCTAACTTGTCAACCCTTCAAGTTTTTCTTGGTGACCATCTAACCCTTACCTCTCTTCCGGTCTGACCGGATATTTTCTTAGTTTCTTTTTCCAGACGGACAGCTAATGATCTTTACATCGCCTCCTGATGAATTTTAACCCTTATTAACTCTTACTAATACCTAAAGTTGCATTACAAACGTATTGACCTTTTTGAATTTAAAAAATGACGTTACGTTTTGAAACAATGTTTTTTTCGTTTATCACAGTCTACATTCCTAGGCTTTATATGGACCGATTTAATCGAAATAAAGACCCAAATAGTGTTTATGGGACATCTAGGAGTGCCAACAAAGAAGATGGTGAAAGGTAATGAATGTTTTCTATTTTATTGTGCGGTTTGTGTAACGCCGAAATGCTGTTTACCCCCTGACATGCTATCAGATAACTTCCATGCTAACCCTTTTAAAAATCCTTGTTGCCTGTTCTCTGACCTCTATTTTAATGAACTTTTGAGTTTTAACTAATACTATTAGCATTTAGCTCTTTGCATTTCCCTGACCTCTAACCCTTAAATGGTATTAATATTCATTTGTATATATTCCCGTTAATTCCCATATATTCCCATTGATTCCCACGGAAAGTTTCCACCTCTGAATATTCCCCAAAATGTGCAACTCTACTCAGTATCATTAGATATAATGGATATATCCAAAGAAATGGCTATATAGATATGGTAAAATAAAACAAAAATACACATAGTTTGCTGTCATTGTAAATGAGAACTTGTTCTCAACTAGCTTACCTGGCTAAATAAAAGTGAAATAAAAATGATTAAAAAATGTTTTAAAAAATTCAGCTGCTTGACGTGATTGTGTGTTAGCTTTAGTTGGCTAGCTAGCCTCCATAACTATATTATTGACTTGACAATTAGCTTCTGGTTGCCTATTTCTAAATGATATATTAACCCATAAGAGTCTAAACCCTGTCTAAACTGGAGGGGGTTTTGTCCTGATATAATATCTGAGAGATATTGTATGAGATTTTTTTTTTACATGTATTTAATTCATTTAATTATTTTTGGCATTAAATAGTCTCCATATATACTTCCAAAATATTTTTTTCAACTGGTACCGGGGAAAACAGCAAAACAAAATTTCCCCTTTCCATAGAGGGGTTTGTAACCCAAACTGTTTGAACACGACAGACAATTTAGTGAGAAGACCGATTTTCGGGATGTCTCCTGGTCTGACAAACACTGCTCTGGTTCTGTCACCTTTCACCTCAGATGGGATGTCTCCTGGTCTGATAAACACTGCTCTAGTTGTTACCTCAGATGGGATATCTCCTGGTCTGATAAACACTGTTCTAGTTCTGTTACCTTTCCCCTCAGATGGGATGTCTCCTGGTCTGATAAACACTGCTCTAGCTCTGTCACCTTTCACCTCAGATGGGATGTCTCCTGGTCTGACAAACACTGCTCTAGTTCTGTTACCTCAGATGGGATGTCTCCTGGTCTGACAAACACTGATCTAGTTCTGTTACCTCAGATGGGATATCTCCTGGTCTGATAAACACTGTTCTAGTTCTGTTACCTTTCCCCTCAGATGGGATGTCTCCTGGTCTGATAAACACTGCTCTAGTTCTGTTACCTCAGATGGGATGTCTCCTGGTCTGACCAACACTGCTCTAGTTCTGTTACCTCAGATGGGATGTCTCCTGGTCTGACCAACACTGCTCTAGTTCTGTTACCTCAGATGGGATGTCTCCTGGTCTGATAAACACTGTTCTAGTTCTGTTACCTTTCCCCTCAGATGGGATGTCTCCTGGTCTGATAAACACTGCTCTAGTTCTGTTACCTCAGATGGGATATCTCCTGGTCTGATAAACACTGCTCTAGTTCTGTTACCTCAGATGGGATATCTCCTGGTCTGATAAACACTGCTCTAGTTCTGTTACCTCAGATGGGATGTCTCCTGGTCTGACCAACACTGCTCTAGTTCTGTTACCTCAGATGGGATGTCTCCTGGTCTGACCAACACTGCTCTAACCTCAGATGGGATGTCTCCTGGTCTGACTGCTCTAGTTCTGTTACCTTTCCCCTCAGATGGGATGTCTCCTGGTCTGACAAACACTGCTCTAGTTCTGTTACCTCAGATGGGATGTCTCCTGGTCTGACCAACACTGCTCTAGTTCTGTTACCTCAGATGGGATGTCTCCTGGTCTGAGCTCTAGTTCTGTTACCTCAGATGGGATGTCTCCTGGTCTGACCAACACTGCTCTAGTTCTGTTACTATGTGTCTCCTGGTCTGACAAACACTTTCTAGTTCTGTTACTTTCAGATGGGATGTCTCCTGGTCTGACAAACACTCTCCCTCAGGTCTGACAAACACTGTTCTAGTTCTGTTACCTTTCCCCTCAGATGGGATGTCTCCTGGTCTGACAAACACTGCTCTAGTTCTGTTACCTCAGATGGGATGTCTCCTGGTCTGACCAACACTGCTCTAGTTCTGTTACCTTTCCCCTCAGATGGGATGTCTCCTGGTCTGACAAACACTGCTCTAGTTCTGTTACCTCAGATGGGATGTCTCCTGGTCTGACCAACACTGCTCTAGTTCTGTTACCTCAGATGGGATGTCTCCTGGTCTGACCAACACTGCTCTAGTTCTGTTACCTCAGATGGGATGTCTCCTGGTCTGACCAACACTGCTCTAGTTCTGTTACCTCAGATGGGATGTCTCCTGGTCTGACCAACACTGCTCTAGTTCTGTTACCTCAGATGGGATGTCTCCTGGTCTGACCAACACTGTTCTAGTTCTGTTACCTCAGATGGGATGTCTCCTGGTCTGACCAACACTGCTCTAGTTCTGTCACCCGTTTCACTGCAGCTGCAGTACTGTGACATACAATAGGCAGATGCTGTGGATTGAGATGCATCCAATGACAATCAACCAGATATCTCTAGCTGAAAACATATGGATTTAAAAAATGTATATATATATTTGATTTATGTGGGGGTGCAGACATATACCTTTAGGGGGTTGAAAAAATAATTTATCAAATTTCTTGTCTATCATCACCACTGAACCTTGGCTTGTTAGACACACTGGTTGGATCAACATTGTTTCAATGTAAATTTGACAACATACTATGACGTGAAATCATTTGTGGAAAGTACATTGGTTTTGTTTTCATTTTCATCTAATTCATATAATTGTAAACACTGAAATAAGGGTCAGAACAGGTTGATTCAACCAGCGTAAGCCCGGTGGGTAACTACGGCAACGTGGAATGAATAGAATGAACGACTGGGTCAAACCATCCCAAAACCAAAGAATTAACAACCAGCCTGTTTGGTTCCTGTTTGGTTAGCAACTTCAGAAATAGCAACTGGCTTTTGCCTGGGCTATTCATGGGGCATCATGGGTCGGCAGGGTAGCCTAGTGGTTAGAGCATTGGACTAGTAACCGGAAGGTTGCAAGTTCAAATCCCCCGAGCTGACAAGGTACAAATCTGTCTTTCTACCCCTGAACAGGCAGTTAACCCACAGTTCCTAGGCATTCTAGTGGTTAGAGTGTTGGACTAGTAGCCGGAAGGTTGCAAATTCAAATCCCCCGAGCTGACAAGGTACAAATCTGTCGTTCTGCCCCTGAACAGGCAGTTAACCCACTGTTCCTAGACTGTCATTGTAAATAAGAATTTGTTCTTAACTGACTTGCCTAGTTAAATAAAGGTAAAATAAATAACATCTACTGGAAGGATGAAATAAAACAAATTTACTCATTACAATAACGCTTTTAATGAAAACAGTTTTATTTATTTTGGCAACAGTTTTATAAAAGCAATAATGCCCTTCGCCCCAGACCTAAGAACAGCCTTTATATAAGGGATAACTGCTGATGTTCTGTACATTACCTTGGAAATAATGGCCAATGCAGCGGACAAGGCGGATCCGAGTCCCTTTGAGGAGTTTTCCAAGGTAATGTACAGAACGGAGGTGTTTAGCAGTTGCTGAGAAAACAATATAAAATAACACATTCAACAGTAGAAATATATATGTATATGTTTTTATATGTTCATTTCTATAAGCAAATTCATGCTTTCTCCTCTTTTGGACGCTAGTTAGTTCTATATTTATGAACGCAACCCACTTGTTCATTCTGTATGTTCTGTTGCCGTGCTATATGTTCCGTTGCCGTGCTATATGTTCCGTTGCCGTGCTATATGTTCCGTTGCCATGCTATATGTTCCGTTGCTATGCAATATATTCCGTTGCCACGCTATATGTTCCGTTGCCACGCTATATGTTCCGTTGCCACGCTATATGTTCCGTTGCCACGCTATAAGTTCCGTTGCCATGCTATATGTTCCGTTGCCGTGCTATATGTTCCGTTGCCGTGCTATATGTTCCGTTGCCGTGCTATATGTTCCGTTGCCATGCTATATGTTCCGTTGCCATGCTATATGTTCCGTTGCCATGCTATATGTTCCGTTGCTATGCGATATATTCCGTTGCCACGCTATATGTTCCGTTGCCACGCTATATGTTCCGTTGCCACGCTATATGTTCCGTTGCCATGCTATATGTTCCGTTGCTATGCGATATATTCCGTTGCCACGCTATATGTTCCGTTGCCACGCTATATGTTCCGTTGCCATGCTATATGTTCAGTTGCCATGCTATGTGTTCCGTTGCCACGCTATATATTCCGTTGCCATGCTATATGTTCCGTTGCCATGCTATATGTTCCGTTGCCATGCTATATATTCCGTTGCCACGCTATATATTCCGTTGCCGTGCTATATGTCCGTTGTCATGCTATATGTTCCGTTGCCATGCTATATGTTCCGTTGCTATGCTATATGTTCCGTTATGTTCTGTTGCCATGCTATATGTTCCGTTGCCATGCTATATATTCCGTTGCCACGCTATATATTCCGTTGCCGTGCTATATGTCCGTTGTCATGCTATATGTTCCGTTGCCATGCTATATGTTCCGTTGCTATGCTATATATTTCGTTGCCACGCTATATGTTCTGTTGCCATGCTATATGTTCCGTTGCTATGCTATATATTCCGTTGTCATGCTATATGTTCATTTGCCATGCTATATGTTCCGTTGCTATGCTATACATTCCGTTGTCATGCTATATGTTCATTTGCCATGCTATATGGTCCATTGCCATGCTATATGTTCCGTTGCTATGCTATATGTTCCGTTGCTATGCTATATGTTCCGTTGCCATGCTATATGTTCTGTTGCCATGCTATATGTTCCATTGCCATGCTATATGTTCTGTTGCCATGCTATATATTCCGTTGCCACGCTATATGTTCTGTTGCCATGCTATATGTTCCGTTGCTATGCTATATGTTCCGTTGTCATGCTATATGTTCATTTGCCATGCTATATGTTCCGTTGCCATGCTATATGTTCCGTTGCTATGCTATATGTTCTGTTGCTATGCTATATGTTCTGTTGCCATGCTATATGTTCTGTTGCCATGCTCGATAGCAACGTTCTTATCTCTCGCTTGCTAGCTAGCCAACTAACACAGTCACTACTTCTGCAGACAGAATAACAGCAAAGTAGCTGCCTTTGTGCTTATTTAAGCTATTTTCTATTGATATTAATTTGTTTACATCCATAACAATGAGTTGATGCAGCCCGATTTTCCCTGGCATAGCTAGAAAAGTGTTCCTTCTCGTCAGGACACTGAACACTTCACTACGAGGAGATCAAACAGTAGGGTTAGAAGCTGGGCTAAATAGTTTTTTTTGCTTGCAAACCTTCCAATATGTCAACCTAATTATAAAATGTCAGTTGCTGAAAAGAGTTGGTCAAACTAGAAACATGTGGTAGGATTTGACTTGTGTCATAACAGTAGGAACCAGAGAAATGCATGTTCACCACTCACCACGTTAGGGCACCAGATGCTCCCCAACAACAACAAAAAGATGTCTCTACAAAAACAAATCAATGCTAGCTACATTTTATTTCTCCTTGGACCTGCGTTGACAACGTATCCAATTTCGGTTTGTATGGTTGTTGGTTTTGCTTTATGCGACCGTGTAATAAACACGGTCTGTATGCATAGGTGCATATTGAGTCACGTTACCAACTGTCCACTATCTGGTTTTAATGCCCTTCTAGCCATTCAGAAACTAATATTAAACCTTATTAAAACGCGATAAACCTCAGGTTATCGTGCCGTATTGCTTAAATATAACACAATTACACTTATCTGCTGGTGTCACAGTAACTATGGCAACCGACATGTTGCACCTGTTCTCCACTGTGGTAAACGTGCCATTGTGATTGTTCACCGTTTATAAAGCACCTGGCACATTGATAACACAGCAGTCTCAGCAGACTGAAGGTATACTGTTGTAACGTCTGAGCAATGCTTGAACCAGCATCCTTAAAGTGCGCCATAAAGGTCAAGACCTCTTGGCATAGTGTGGAGTGCTTTTACATACATACAGTACCACAGTACTGGGGAGGGAAACTACACCATGTTGTAATTCAATTAACAAATATTGGAACCATTTCATTTTCATTAGTGTGAATATGCCAACTGCAAATATGTGTTCTTGATGCCTGTTGACATCCAATGGGTTCTTCACATAACCTACCTGTAAATATTTGGCATATTTCATGGATAGGTTCCTCAGATACTGGGCATATCTGGGCAGCAGAAACGCATGTCATTCACATACGTGTTTTTTTTCTTCAATAAAGCATAAAATTACATGACAAGTGGAAATAAGTGGAATGGGTGGCACGATTAGCAGATGGGACTAGTGGACCAACTATTCTGTCATTTAAAACTATACCCTCGGACAGAGTAGAGACTTTTCAGTACAGTACCTTCACTCTCGTGGATATATTTGATGATTTCGTCTGTGTTCAGGCGCTCATCTTTAGAGTTGATGGCGTAGGTGACAGTCTGATATTCCTCCATGAGTTTGAGGTGCACCCCTTCCATAGTGAAGTAGCAATTCCTCTCCTTCTTATCGTCATCGAAGATCAACAACGCGTCTTTCCAGTTGAAATGACGGAACATCGCCAAGAAAGTGTCTGCCATTTTTAGGTAAGACGGGGAGATTCGGGTCAGGTGAGAGTATTCTTTCTCTTTGTCTCTAAAACCGCTGGCCAGAGCACCTGTCGATATTACCGGGATGTTCCAGTGAGATGCCATCCTTACAACCGGCGCCGCGGCGTATTCACACACCGGACCGAGCACCAAGTCCGGTTTCTTCTCGCAGGAACGGTCCACCAGGGAGAAGAGTGCATCATTGCCACAGTCGGAATCCTCATAACGCACTTTGAAATTAAGTCCCGAATACAGACCGCCGCCGATTTTCAACCCCTGCTTTGCATACTCGATGACCGGTGCCACTCTTGCTATTGAGAACATATACGAGTTATTTTTGGGCAACATCACCAATACTTCAATGTCTTCATTCACGGCTGTACTTGTCCGGCCAGGTAACAACCCCAGCCAAAGGTACAAACACAATGACATGAAAAATGGCATGATGCAACTTTAAAAGTTATGCTTTGCCTGTAATCAGTAATAATGCAATATTGGAGAGATTCTATCCTCTCTGTATAACTCTCTCTCTCCAAGTCAACTGCGTCCCGGGAGCCGCGGAGCGCGCGCAGGTAAATTGCAAATGTGGAATCTTTCAACAACAAAGAATCTAAATTGAATTGCCTTTTGCTTTGAATTAATGAAATAAAATGTCTAAATGTATTAAGTGTATGATCCTGTACAGAGAGTCTCCTGCAACCTTCTCAACTGATGGAAGAATCCCCTGAGTTTTCCTAACTAATTCTCCCGTTTCCCTGGTCAATCCTCTTGTTTAAATATGGTAACTGCCCAGACAGCTACCACACACGCTGGCCGAGGGGAGGAGTTTTGAAGAATCTTTTCATTATTATTCATGCGTCATCCTTGTATGATTACACCTCTTTCTTAAAGCTGCAGGTCCTTCTATTTCTCTCTCTCTCTCTCTCTTTTTTAATTTTTTTTTTTTACAAAGAAAGTAGAGTTGTGCTTTATTCCACTGTACGTAGGCACACTTGGATTTACAGACACCAAATGCACTGGGATGCATTGCCTCATACAAACAATGGTATGATCTAAATAGAACAATTAAAATAATTGTAGGTTTCAAGAGAAGGTTTTCTTTGCTATTTCCGATAAAAAAACACACGAGTCTAAGCAGTTTTTTATTGTTACACAATAACATTCAATAGACAGTATAGTACAGTATAGTATAGAACGTCTATATGTTGTATTTATAGATGAAATACGTGTGACTTACCTGATCAATTTACCTTGAAGACAACAAGGTGTGACATCAATGCTTACTGCACAATCATTGGTCTACTGATCATTTAATTCGTTTCACTGATAGAAAACCCCACTTAACATATCCAGTATTACACGTGTGCCTGAGCGTTCCAAAGTGAACGACTCAATGAATGATCAACCTCTTAAGTCTGCACGAGGACACCCTGCGTGGGAGAAACAGTAACCCTGCTATAGACTGACACCTAGTGGTCCACAACCGACATAGGCTATTCTACACTGAAGCTGTAATGTAGGCTTACTTGATCACCAAGGTTGAGATATATATCGATATGCCTTTAACTGTCCTGACCAATTCGTAACCAAAGCGGTATCTTTTTAAATTAGAATAGAGTGCACCTGTGTTGGTATATGTGGAAACGATGGATAGAATCAATACTAACCTCAGTGTTGTATTGAATACACATCCAAACAGCTGAGTACTGAATGTTGGATGTAGAATTAGCAAGGGGGAGGAGGGCCTCTGGTTATATTTCTCATGTCCCATTAAGACGTTGGCTTGCATATGGGTCACATAACAAGATCCCTTTACGTAAAGGCTAACAACCTCTCATTCACATCACCTTTTAATGTGCGGCCCTCACGGGCCATTTGGTTTGTGGCTCATTTGACATATAGAGCTCACATTCTCCAGAAATCTCATTATAATAATGACAGGGGTTTTGACGTAATGTAATGTTGCTCTAGTCTATACTCCCTTTATCCTGATTACACCAATGGGTGCAATTTGGAGTCGCTTATTTAGAGGCAATTAAGAGTCATTCTGCTTAACTAGACATCTTGTTATTTAATCTTTACAGCATCCTGTGCTGTAGCTAGGGTTGTGTAGCTACTGTAGGTCTCTATGGGGGCTGGGACAGTCGCTGAACAACTGACGCCTTCTTAGGTTCACAGATACTTGGAGACAGAGGTCACTTCATCCTGCAGACACATTATATTCTACCTGTTTGGCTCGGGCCTGGTTGGTGCCAATGCAGATCATTTGAGCTATGTGTTGTGTGTGTGTGTGTGTGTGGGGGGGGTGTCGAGGGGATGCGTATGTGTGTGTGTGTGTGTGTGTGTGTGTGTGCGCGTGTGAGCGCGCGCGTGTGCGTGCGCGTGTGTGTGTGTCTGTATGTGTGTGTGTGCGTGTGTGTGTGTGTGTCTGTTGTATAATTGTCCAGGAAGATGACTGGTCCAGGCAGAGCAAGTTGTTGATGGTGTGTTAGTTCACGTAATAAAGGGTTCTGGTTTATAACCGCAGCTCTTTTAAATCTATTAAAGGAGTCATATTATCAAGGCCATCTGTCAGCCACGACAGGGTGTGTTTTATATCAACGTAGTCTTGTTTTAAATGTCCCTGTGTTTGTCCCTGTGCAAAGAAGACACTTGATCCACAGACAGTAAGTGAAGCTGTACGATATCCTAGACGATGTCTTTTGGTAACACATTAATGTTAATAAAAGGGGAACCTTAATGGGGAAGTGTTACCTCGTCTTTTTATAAATTGGATTAAAATCTATGAAGGTAGGACCTTTTTAAAACAGTTGTTTTCTCAGCGCGGTATATTTCCATTCGTGTCATTTAGATAATATCACCTGATGTTTAGGCCTATATGACGCACCCAACCCCCCCCCCCCCCCCCCCCCCCCCAAATAAAGACCTCCCTGTACGACAGAAAGGCGTAGTTGTTGTTGTTTTGCTGAATATGTCACTTCCTGTTTTTCTGTCATTGAATTAGCTTCTGCTGGGGTTGCAGTAACGAAAGCATTTCTGTCATTGAATTAGCTTCTGCTGGGGATGCAGCAACGAAAGAAAACGTGAAATGTGGGTGGATAGTGATGAGATGTGGTAGTGAAACAACGTAATCTTCCTGAGATTCCTAACTGCCAGTTGACAGTGTTAGTACCGAAATGACAATCACACAATGTGACCCTATGAGAACCACCAGACAAAGAGAGCCTGACCCTCACTGACCCTCAACAAATATCAATAAAAAAAAACACACACTTCCCCCAACTTTCAATGAATAAACAATGACGGCACTTGTTGAAGTTCATGATGAATGTTGTGTCAGGGACAGTATGAGTAACACTGATGACATCATGAGTAACACTGATGACATCATGAGTAACACTGCTGACTTCATGATGAATGTTGTGTCAGGGACAGTATGAGTAACACTGATGACATCATGAGTAACACTGATGACTTCATGATGAATGTTGTATCAGGGACAGTATGAGTAACACTGATGACATCATGAGTAACACTGATGACTTCATGATGAATGTTGTATCAGGGACAGTATGAGTAACACTGATGACATCATGATGAATGTTGTATCAGGGACAGTATGAGTAACACTGATGAATGTTGTATCAGGGACAGTATGAGTAACACTGATGACATCATGAGTAACACTGATGACATCATGAGTAACACTGATGACTTCATGATGAATGTTGTATCAGGGACAGTATGAGTAACACTGATGACTTCATGATGAATGTTGTATCAGGGGCAGTATGAGTAACACCGATGACTTCATGAGTAACACTGATGACTTCATGATGAATGTTGTATCAGGGACAGTATGAGTAACACTGATGACTTCATGATGAATGTTGTATCAGGGACAGTATGAGTAACACTGATGACATCATGAGTAACACTGATGACTTCATGATGAATGTTGTATCAGGGACAGTATGAGTAACACTGATGACTTCATGATGAATGTTGTGTCAGGGACAGTATGAGTAACACTGATGACTTCATGATGAATGTTGTATATGGGACAGTAAAGAGTAACACTGATGACTTCATGATGAATGTCGTGTCAATCGATAAAATGCAATTGTGTTCGTTGTCCGTAGCTCATGCCTGCACATACCATAACCCCACCGCCACCATGGGGCACTCTGTTCACAACGTTGACATCACTAAACCCCTCACCCACACGACGCCATGCACATACCATAACCCCACCGCCACCATGGGGCACTCTGTCCACTTTGTTGACATCAGCAAACCCACACGACGCCATGCACGTATTCTACAGTTGTGAAGGCAGTTGGATGTACTGCCAAATTCAACATTTCAAAGAAATAAGCTTTTTGTGCGTATGGAACAATTTGGGAAACTTTTATTTCAGCTCGTGGGACCAACACTTTACATGTTTCATAAGAACCCATTATTCCATCTTACAGTATCAAACATAGCAAACTACAATCTTTTATCAAACATATTTGTGTTTAGTCCCCGACAATGTCATCAACAAAACTCCTTTTCTCCAGAGTCTGTGCGGCTTGTGGATGGAACTGGTCTCTGCTCTGGGAGAGAGGAGGCGAAGTCCAGTCTGTCCTGGGCCTTAGTGTGTGAAGCTGACTTTAACCGGCAGGATGCAGAGTTAGTCTGTGGGGAGTTTGGCTGTGGGGCTGCTGCATCACTACAGGGGGGCTCTATGGAGAAGGTGAGGGTCAGATCTGGCATAAAGAGTCCCTTCCCGAGTCCCTTCTCCTGGACTGTGACACCTCAGACAGAAGAAATAACACTTGCCTGCCTGGTAATGCTGTTGGACTTACCTGCGCAGGTAAGAAACAGTTTGTCTCTCAATCAACATTGTTTCTCACCTGGAGTGAAGAATTTAATTGGCAAATATACTGTAGGTTTGTTGTTGTAAGATTACTTTCTCAATTTTTTCTATTTCTTTTCTTTTCTATGAGCCTTAGGATGTGAGGCTGGTGGAAGGAGGCAGTCGCTGTGCTGGCGGAGTGGAGTTCTACGACAAGGGACAGTGGAGGACTGGGATCTCAGAGGGAAAGGAGAGAGGTACTAGCTGCATTAGTGAATAGACAACTGGCTCTGTTTTAATACTAACTAGAATAACATTTTTTTTTCAATTTCCGACAAAAAAAATGTCATACCCAAATCTAACTGCCTGTAGCTCAAGACCTGAAGCAAGGATATGCATATTATTGTCATGACGTTGCCCTCTTTGGGTACAGCGAGCACCATCCCCCTCTCTCTGTCTCCTACACTCAGGCTGCTGCGACCTCAGGTCGTAAATTCCTGGAGGAGATTGTCTCTGCATGGCCACAGTATATAGAGAGAGTGAGTTTCATAGAGAGAACAAAGGAATTTCTTCCACCTCACAGAACTGGAGAACGGACCAACATTTATGTTCTGGAGAATGTATAAAAGATGGGTGAAGAATCCAGCTACGAACTAGTCGGTTTGTCACAACTTGGGGAAGCTCATGGGAGACGGTGTGGCCACACTACCATAACGCTGTTTATATAATAGCCTCAGATATGAGGTTTACATCTAATTGTTGTATCAAATGAATGAGTGAGGATGGAACTGTTTGTGAAATTGTGTCATGTGATTTTGGACTGTTTAATGGAGGAAACTCCAATTCCCTAAAACGTTTCACTAAGTCCTTGGCACGCCCCCGGGGGCACAGACAGGACCAGGCGTCACTTTTCGATGTTCTGAAAAAATCCCCCACCCGGGTTTTCTATCACCAGACCATGTTTCTCTCAATTACGAGAGGACCAAGGTTGCAGACCAGCTTACCTCAATAACGAGAGGGCCAAGGTTTGAGACCAGACTGCTGAATATTTTAACCATCCCACGTGGTTAAACTCTTAGACTATCGATACCGACAGAATAAGAACAAGTCTTTGACATTAATTACTAGTCTGCAGCTAGGAATTCGGTATCATTGAACGCGAAGACTGACAACCGCTGAAACATCTATTCTATAACGACATGAATGAATGTCACTCTGAACTCTCCATTCTAACCACGACAGAGAGAGAGAGCGGACAAACTCTCCAACAGAAACAAACTTTTCAACAAAAATCCCGACGACACACTGAGCGTAAATAAATATATAATTGCAATTATTCCCGAATGAGTGAGCATTCATGTGCAAAGGATTAGCATTTCAATTGTTATAATTATCACTCTGTCTAACAAGCCGCCATGCCGGTTTAGCCCACTAGGGCACATCCGCTATCTTTTCCTTGTAACCATATCTACTGTTTGTTATGCATTTCTGTGAGTACTTAGTTAGTAAATAAATATTTTAAAACAATTGATATATGGATGACTACATTGAGATAGGATTCTAGCTGTAGTTTAGATGTTGTCCACAAGATGGGAGCAGTGTGTTTGCAAAGTATCTGACGGATACATTTATGAATGACATCATCAATATGACATCACTACACAATATTTTCTATCAGGTCTGCCAGGAGTTTGCCCAAATATGCCAATTTATACATTTTCAAGTACATTTTTATGTATTTGTATTTATTTAACCTTTTTTTTTAAGTAGGCAAGTCAGTTAAGAACAAATTCTTACTTACAATGACAGCCTACCCCGGCCAAACCCGGACGACGCTGGGCCAATTGTGCGCCGCCCTAAGGGGCTCCCAATCAAGGCTGGTTGTGATACAGCCTGGAATCTAACCTGGGTCTGTAGGCACGCCTTAGACCACTGCTCCACTCAGGAGCACTGGAGAACATGCACACATGCCATGGTAATACAACATTTAAGTTTAAACAGTCCCAGGAATGTCATACAGTACATGATGGATCATTAGCTTCCCTACAGAAAAGACACCAACCTTCACACATCTAGATGGCCGGGCGGGGTGGGTGTGGAGCCAGAAACAGGCTTCCCTACAGAAAAGACACTAGCCTTCACACATCTAGATGGCCGGGCGGTGTGGGTGTGGAGCCCAGTTCCTACATTTGAACATAAACATTTATTTTATCAAACAAAATGTTGCAACATTTAGATGGCCTGGGACCCTCTGGGTGAGCAAGACAGGCTTCCCTAGAGAAAGAATACCTGAATCTAGATGGCCACATTATTTACCTTCAGAAACAGGCTTCCCTACAGAAAGACACAAACATCTAGATGGCCGGGATGTAGAGCCAGAGACAGGCTTCTACAGAAAAGACACTAGCCTTCACACATCTAGATGGCCGGGCGGGGTGGGTGTGGAGCCAGAAACAGGCTTCCCTACAAAGGAAGGAAGTTATATGAATGAAGGAAATCAATTGAATATAATGAATAAAATTACCTGAGCACTATTGTAAAGATGGTTCTTTCCACTGAAGGATCAGACTCATAAGGTGAAAGCAATCCCTTTAATATTGTAATCGTGTCCCTAAACCGGGACAGTTGTTGCTGAATATGCGCTAATGTGACATTGTAAACAACAGCCAACTTTCCAGGACATAGACATGTCTTATATTTACATTTACATTTAAGTCATTAGCAGATATTCCAGAGCAACAACTGTCCACCTTATGACATCCATCCCGAACAGATATTAAATCTTTTAAGGGGGGGGGAAGTTTACTGTGATGAGTCTGATCCTTAAGAGGTGGGGTTTCAGGTGTCTCCGGAAGAACTGGGTCTTTGCACAGTTGTCTGCTCAGGTAATATAAATATATCATTATATTCAATTGGGGGCCAGAGCATTCATATACTTTTGACTATGCTGAGCGAACTGTTATTCCTCAGTGGTAGTGTGGCGAGCAGGCCAGAGGTGGATGAACGCAGTGCCCTTGTTTGGGTGTAGGGCCTGAATCAGAGCCTGGAGGTGAGGTGCCATTCCCCTCAAACTCCGTAGAAAAGCACCATGGTCTTGTAGCGGATGCTTGCTCACTAAAAACGCAGTGGAGGGAGCACCTACGTGACTGGGAGCTAACACCAGACTGGCTGCTAATCTGGATGAGTTGTAGGGGTTTAATGGCACAGGCAGGGAGCCCAGCCAACAGCGAGTAGCAGTAATACTACTGGAGATGACATACTGCCTGTAGCTAATACTCCTGTGTGAGCAGGGTCCTACTCTGCGGATGTTGCTAGAGCATGAACCTAAGGAAGGGCCATCGCCTTGATGTTAGCTGAGAACGACAGGGTGTAGCTAGGATCACGCCACTTAGCGCTCTGGGAGGAGGACACAATGGAGTTGTCAACCGTGATGGCGAGATCATGGACTGTAGCTCTTGCCGAGGTTCAGCTTGAGGTGGTGATCCGTCATCCACACGGATATGTCTGCCAGACATGCAAGACTACCTGGCTAATACTACTGTAGCTAATGGTAATCCGTAGCAATACTACTGTAGCTAATACTACTGGTCAGAAGGGGAAAGGACTTAATTGTGTGTCGTCTGCATAGCAATGATAGGAGCACCATGTGAGGTTATGACAGAGCCAATGACTTGGTGTATAGCGAGAATAAGAGCTCCTAGAACAGTAGCCCTAACACCAGTGGTGAGAGCACGTGGTGTGGAGCTAATACTCGCCACGCCACCTGGTAGCTCCTACTCAGGTAGCTAATACGTGGGCCGCTGCCGAGATGCCCTACTCGGAGAGCTGGAGATAGGATCTGATGGTTCAAGTATCTAATGTAGCCCTAGGTCTGAAGGATGAGAGCAGAGGAGAGAGAGTTAGCTTTAGCAGTGCGGAGCGCCTCCGTGATACAGAGAAGAGCAGTCTCAGTTGAATGACTAGTCTTGAAACCTGACTGATTTGGATCAAGAAGGTCATTCTGACTACTGTACTACTGTAGCTAATACTACTGTAGCTAATACTACTGTAGCTAATACTACTGTAGCGAATACTAATGTAGCACCTACTACTGTAGCTAATACTACTGTAGCTAATACTACTGTAGCTAATACTACTGTAGCTAATACTAATGTAGCAACTACTACTGTAGCTAATACTAATGTAGCTAATACTACTGTAGCTAATACTACTGTAGCTCCTACTACTGTAGCTAATACTGTAGCTAATACTACTGTAGCTCCTACTACTGTAGCTAATACTATTGTAGCTAATACTACTGTAGCTAATACTAATGTAGCTCCTACTACTGTAGCTAATACTACTGTAGCTAATACTACTGTAGCTAATACTACTGTAGCTCCTACTACTGTAGCTAATACTACTGTAGCTAATACTACTGTAGCTAATACTACTGTAGCTAATACTAATGTAGCTCCTACTACTGTAGCTAATACTACTGTAGCTCCTACTACTGTAGCTAATACTACTGTAGCTAATACTACTGTAGCTAATACTACTGTAGCTCCTACTACTGTAGCTAATACTACTGTAGCTAATACTACTGTAGCTAATACTACTGTAGCTAATACTAATGTAGCTCCTACTACTGTAGCTAATACTACTGTAGCTAATACTACTGTAGCTAATACTACTGTAGCTAATACTACTGTAGCTAATACTACTGTAGCTCCTACTACTGTAGCTAATACTACTGTAGCTAATACTAATGTAGCTCCTACTACTGTAGCTAATACTACTGTAGCTAATACTACTGTAGCTAATACTAATGTAGCTCCTACTACTGTAGCTAATACTACTGTAGCTAATACTAATGTAGCTCCTACTACTGTAGCTAATACTACTGTAGCTAATACTACTGTAGCTAATACTAATGTAGCTCCTACTACTGTAGCTAATACTACTGTAGCTAATACTAATGTAGCTCCTACTACTGTAGCTAATACTACTGTAGCTAATACTAATGTTAATTGTTTACTCCATGTGTAACTCTGTGTTGTCTGTTCACACTGCTATGCTTTATCTTGGCCAGGTCGCAGTTGCAAATGAGAACTTGTTCTCAACTAGCCTACCTGGTTAAATAAAGGTGAAATAAAATAAATAAAAAAATAAAAAAAATGTAGCTCCTACTACTGTAGCTAATACTACTGTAGCTAATACTACTGTAGCTCCTACTACTGTAGCTAATACTACTGTAGCTCCTACTACTGTAGCTAATACTACTGTAGCTAATACTACTGTAGCTCCTACTACTGTAGCTAATACTACTGTAGCTAATACTACTGTAGCTAATTCTACTGTAGCTAATACTACTGTAGCTAATACTAATGTAGCTCCTACTACTGTAGCTAATACTGTAGCTAATACTACTGTAGCTAATACTAATGTAGCTCCTACTACTGTAGCTAATACTAATGTAGCTCCTACTAGCTAATACTACTGTAGCTAATACTACTGTAGCTCCTACTACTGTAGCTAATACTAATGTAGCTCCTACTACTGTAGCTAATACTACTGTAGCTAATACTAATGTAGCTCCTACTACTGTAGCTAATACTAATGTAGCTCCTACTACTGTAGCTAATACTACTGTAGCTAATACTACTGTAGCTCCTACTACTGTAGCTAATACTACTGTAGCTCCTACTACTGTAGCTAATACTACTGTAGCTAATACTACTGTAGCTCCTGTAGCTCCTACTGTAGCTAATACTACTAATACTACTGTAGCTAATACTAGCTAATACTACTGTAGCTAATACTACTGTAGCTCCTACTACTGTAGCTAATACTACTGTAGCTAATACTACTGTAGCTAATACTACTGTAGCTCCTACTACTGTAGCTAATACTACTGTAGCTAATACTACTGTAGCTAATTCTACTGTAGCTAATACTACTGTAGCTAATACTACTGTAGCTAATACTATTGTAGCTAATACTACTGTAGCTAATACTACTGTAGCTCCTACTACTGTAGCTAATACTAATGTAGCTCCTACTACTGTAGCTAATACTACTGTAGCTAATACTAATGTAGCTCCTACTACTGTAGCTAATACTACTGTAGCTAATACTAATGTAGCTCCTACTACTGTAGCTAATACTACTGTAGCTAATACTAATGTAGCTCCTACTACTGTAGCTAATACTAATGTAGCTCCTACTACTGTAGCTAATACTACTGTAGCTAATACTAATGTAGCTCCTACTACTGTAGCTAATACTAATGTAGCTCCTACTACTGCTCCTACTACTGTAGCTCCTACTATTGTAGCTAAATCTACTGTAGCTAATACTACTGTAGCTAATACTACTCTAGCTAATACTACTATAGCTCCTACTACTGTATCTAATACTACTGTAGCTAATACTACTGTAGCTCCTACTACTGTAGCTAATACTACTGTAGTTCATACTACTGTAGCTAATACTACTGTAGCTCCTACTACTGTAGCTAATACTACTGTAGCTAATACTACTGCGACATTCAAATGTACAAAAAAGGATTGGGAATGCAGCACATCAACAACCATCGTTTTATTTGCAAATGTAGGATCTTAATTTCATCACCCGGTTGCAGGACAACTTTCCTACAATGTCAGAAATGTAGTGTATTCTAGGTATAAAAAGGCTTTTATAAAAATACATTTCAGACTTGATTTTTCCCTCATGAAAAATGTATCACCCCCTTCAAAAATGTCCATTGTCCTTTAATTATAATCCACATAATAATTCACATTTCCTGTTGCTGCAGGATTATTTTCCTTGCTGTAGCAAACTGGCTCAAATTGATATCCTACATCTGTAGTCTAATAACACATTGGTCTCCACTAGGAGATATACAGTGCCAGTAAAAGGTTTGGACACACCTACTCATTCAAGGATTTTTATTTATTTTTACTCTTTTCTACATTGTAGAATAAGACATCAAATCTATGAAATAACACATATGGAATCATGTAGTAACCAAAATAGTGTTAAACAAATCAAAATATATTTTAGATTTTAGATTCCTCAAAGTAGCCACCCTTTGCCTTGATGACAGCTTTACACACTCTTGGCATCCTCTCAACCCGCTTTGCTTAATTTGAGAATAATCAAATCCTTAATTTGAATAATTTTACTCCTCTGTGATGAGACAGGTCAAATTAACCTCCAACATCTGTATCTAAATGAGGAACGTAGTTGAGTAGCTTGTTTATTTTTCTCTACTCTTGTTACAGATGTCCTGCTTAAGCCTGATACAGACACACTGTATGTTGTCTCAATTACTGTAGGCCAACAACTCAACTATTCATTAAAAATCCTACAATGTGATTTTCTGGATTTTTTTTTCTCTCATTTTGTCTGTCATAGTTGAAGTGTACCTATGATAAAAATTACAGGCCTCTCTCATCTTTTTAAGTGGGAGAACTTGCACAATTGGTGGCTGACTAAATACTTTTTTGCCCCACTGTACATTTCAACTCAGTTTTTCACAATTCCTGACATTTAATCCCAGTAAAACAACTCATGTGACCCTGTGAGGGAGGGTGTCTAGCACTGTTACATGCTGATGTTGTTGTCATATTTATAGGAAACTACACTCTTAGATAAAAAAAAAGTACTATCTAGAACCTAACACAGTTATTCAGCTGTCCTCATTGGAGAACCCTTTGAAGAGAATGATTTATTTCAGCCTTTATTTATTTCATCACATTCCCAGTGGGTCAGAAGTTAACATACTCAATTAGTATTTGGCAGCAATGCCTTTAAATTGTTTAACTTGGGTCAAACGTTTTGGGTTGCCTTCCACAAGCTTCCCACAATAAGTTGGGTGAATTTTGTCCCATTCCTCCTTACAGAGCTGGTGTAACTGAGTCAGGTTTGTAGGCCTCCTTGCTCGCACACACTTTTTCAGTTCTGCTCACACATTTTCAATAGAATTGATGTCAGGGCTTTGTGATGGCCACTCCAATACCTTGACTTTGTTGTCCTTAAGCCATTTTGCCACAACTTTGGAAGTATGCTTTGGGTCATTGTCCATTTGGAAGACACATTTGCGACCAAGATTTAACTTCCTGACTGATGTCTTGAGATGTTGCTTCAATATATCCACATTATTTAAATCCCTCCTGATGCCATCTATTTTGTGAAGTGGTCCAGTCCTTCCTGCAGCAAAGCACCCCACAACATGGTACTGCCACCGCCGTGCTTCAAGGTTTTTTTTTCTGAGGTCTTGGCTGATTTTTTTAGATTTTCCCATGATGTCAAGCAAAGAGGCACTGAGTTTGAAGGTAGGCCTTGAAATACATGCACAGGTACACCTCCAAAGCTTCTAAAGCCATGACATAATTTTCTGGAATTTTCCAAGCTGTTTAAAGGCACAGTTAACTTAGTGTATGTAAACTTCTGACCCACTGGAATTGTGATACAGTGAATTATAAGTTAAATAATCTGTCTGTAAACAATTGTTGGAAAAATGACTTGTGTCATGAACAAAGTAGATGTCCTGACCGACTTGCCAAAACTATAGTTTGTGGAGTGGTTGAAAAACAAGTTTCAAAGACACCAACCTAAGTGTATGTAAACTTCAGACTTCAACTGTGTATTGGTAATGACTGTATATATTACTAATGACTGTATCTATTGGTAATGACTGGTAATGACTGTATCTATTGGTAATGACTGGTAATGACTGTATCTATTGGTAATGACTGGTAATGACTGTATATATTACGAATGACTGTACCTGTTGATAATGACCGGTAATGACTGTATATATTACTAATGACTGTACCTGTTGGTCATGACTGGTAATGACCGTATCTATTTGTAATGACTGTATATATTGGTAATGACTGTAATATTGGTAATGACTGTATCAAGTGGTATTGACTGTATCTATTGGTATTGACTGTATATATTGGTAATGACTGTAGGTGTTGGTAATGACTGGTCATTACTGAACCTGTTGGTAATGACTGTATCTATTGGTAATGACTGTACCTGTTGATAATGACTGTATCTATTGGTAATGACTGTATCTATTGGTAATGACTGTATCTATTGGTAATGATTGTATCTATTGGTAATGACTGGTAATGACTGTACCTATTGGTAATGACTGTATCTATTGGTAATGACTGTATCTATTGGTAATGACTGTATCAATTGGTAATGACTGGTAATGACTGTA
>NC_088408.1:101104483-101146983 GCF_034236695.1 Oncorhynchus nerka | reverse complement strand
TCTCTTTATTTCTATTTCTTTCTCTCTCTTTCCTCTCTTCTCTCTCTCTCTACCCTTCTATCTCTCCTCTCTCTCTCTTTTTTTCTCTTTCTCTTTATCTCTCTCTTTCTCTTCTATATCTTTCTCTTTACCCTGTCTCTCTCTCTCTTTTTCTCTCTATTCTCTCTCTACTCCTCTATTCTCTCTCTTTTTCTCTTTCTCTTTTCTCTCTCTTATCTCTTTTCTCTCTATATTTTCTTTCTCTTTGTCTTATCTCCTCTCTCTTTCTTCTTCTCCTCTCTACTATATCTCCTCTCTACTTCTATCTCTCTCTCTTTTTTCTCCTCTCTCTTTTCTATCTATATCTCCTTCTTCCCTCTAGGGTAGAGAGAAAGACATACTGAGATATAGACAGGGTAGAGAGAGGAGACATGATAGATAGGGTAGAGAGATGATATCTTTCAATAAACAGGGTAGAGATCTGGAGATATAGATCAGGGTAGAGAGAGGAGATATAGATTTATTATTATTATTATTATTATCATTCTTATTTGGGTACTGAGAGAGGATATAAATATATATAATAGACCAAAACTGGTAGAGAGTCTATATGGAGATATAGACAGGGTCCAGAGAGAGGTCAGATCATAGACAGGGTAGAGAGTTCAGGAGATATATTTTTTAATCTTATTGGTAGAGAGAGGAGATATACCACAGGGTACACTGAACTGTCAGGAGATATAAATCTCTAGGTTGTAGAGACCTTTTAGGAGGGGGGCATATAGACAAAAGGGTCAGAGAGAGGACCCTGATATAGACAGTACGTAGAGTAGTTGGTCAGTCTAAAGATGTCGTATTTTTAAACCTGTTCATCCGATATCTGTTTGTGGTCACCTTGCCAGAACAGAGCTGGCCTCCCCCCTGTGGTTTCATCTAGGTTTATAATCTCCACCCAGGAGTTGTGACTAACATCCTGGTTCCATAGACATACAATGGAGATATGCTTCTATATATTTTAGGCTATATATCAGCTGATATATATACATTTGATATATATTTATATTCCTGATATGTGTTTTAACTGGAAGGTTTCTACAACACTGTTTCTCACAGGATATACTAGTATACAGTAGTTCATTGTAAATGTGTATCTACATGGCATGTTCAGTTCTTGATTCACCTCAGTTCTGGCTGTCCGTTGTTACAATGTGTACAGTCATCAACGTAGACTAAGTGTTGTAGCTAATAATACAGGATATACCTGACCCTTCGTCATCGTGATGATTTATCAGCTGGTTTCAGGTTAAATGTACAATGCTTTTGTCCATGACCGTTGATTGATTGTGAGAAAAATACCCAAAGCACTCTGCTCTCCCCACCCCTAGCCCATCCCCGTGCAGTGTGATGGTTTGGCCACTAGGTGGCACTGTTTAAACACTATAGGCAGAGAGTAGAGCAGTCTCGTGTTGATCACCTCTCTGCTATTGCAATGTAAAAGCCTATTCTCAAAAACGACATTCTTAAAGGAGCCTTTAGCTTGAAGTGCCTTGCTGAAGGACATTTGCATTTCAGACGCATCGTTGTTTTAATTCAGACTTTTTGGTATCGTGCCAATTTATTTGAACTGCTTTGTTTGCATCAAAGCGCATCAAAGTGTGATGAGAATCATATAGACCAGCCATTTGAGATCTATACACCTTTACGGAACTGGTATCTTCACACTGCTACTGAAACAGTTGATGAACAATTATTAACTTAACTCTCTCTCTTTCTCTCTCTTTCTCTTTTCTCTCTCTCTCTCTCTCTTCTCTCTCTTTCTTTCTAAGCCATGAGAGTCTCTAAGCTTTCTCTTTCTCTCTCTATTTCCTTCTCTCTAAGCCTCTCTAAGCTCTCTCTCTCTTTTTCTCTCTTTCTCTTTTCTCTCTCTCTCTTCTAAGCTTTCTCTTTCTCTCTCTCTCTTTTCTCTCTATTTCTTTCTCTCTCTCTCTTTCTCTCTCTTTTTCTCTTTCTCTTTTCTCTCTCTTTCTCTTTTCTTTCTATTTTCTTTCTAAGCTTCTCTTTCTCTCTCTAAGCTTTCTCTTTCTCTCTATTTCTTTCTTTCTCTAAGCTTTCTCTAAATACAGAGTCTCTTTTTCTCTCTCTGTATTGACAGCGCAAAGACATACTGTACTCTGCATCATAAGATTATGTTTCCACAATCAAGAAGCTATGTGATTGCAGTTCCCATAATCTAGGAGCGACAAGCTTGATTGACATGACCTTAAAATCCTGTAATTATTATTTAAATTAGAAAAACATGCTATAATATTTCAATAAACAATTATTCCATAAATTCCCCATAAATTAAATCATGTCTCACGGCAAGACGGGTGACAAATGATCAAGACGAAAAACTGTTTTTAAGTTACACTACAAATGGTGAAACATATTTTTACTATTTATTTTTATTATTATTATTATTATTATCATTATTATTTGAAAACGTGTTACTGTGACACCATTCTTATGACAAAATATATATAATAGAAACCAAAAACTGAACAGTATTGAGCAGGCCAGTAATATGGGAAAACAGGACATGTCCAGGAGGAGTGTTTCTGTCACACATCACCCAGGTCTCAGGTACATGTGGCTGGAAAGCATGAGAAAAGTTCAACCTCTTCTTGACCCTCGTCAACTGAGGCAAACCTTTTTATTTTATTTTTTTTAATCTTATTGAAGTCAGCAGTCAAGGGCCGTGAGTACCAATCCATCATTGTACACTGAACTTCAGGCGACAACCAGCCTAAACTCTAGACATGTTGGTGAAAACCAAGGACCTTTTTGGGCGGAGGGGGGGGGGGCATGTGCTCAAACAAAAGAAAGGTCACCCCCTCCAAAAATAACTTCCCGCAACTGTGACAACGGTCAACGGACCGACTATTTAGTTACAGTACGTAACAGCAGTAGTTGGTCACATACAGTCTCAAAGAGATGTCGTATAGTAACTCATGTAAACCTGTTGCATCGTAAGGTTGGTAGAAAATGGCGTTTGTTACGCAGGGGGTTGCGGGTTTCGATTCCCGGGGATAAACGATACAGAACAGAGGACTGGCCACCCCACATAGCCTGGTTCCTCTCTAGGTTTATAATCTCCACCCGGCACAGCCAGAAGAGGACTGGCCACCCCACATAGCCTGGTTCCTCTCTAGGTTTCTTCCTAGGTTTTGTCCTTTCTAGGGAGTTTTTCCTAGCCACCGTGCTTCTACACCTGCATTGCTTGCTGTTTGGGGTTTTAGGCTGGGTTTCTGTACAGCACTTTGAGATATCAGCTGATGTACGAAGGGCTTTATAAATACATTTGATTCGATGTGATTTGATTTAGAACATGTATTCACGCACGACTGTAAGTCCCGTTGGATTCCTGATACAGGAAACCGTAGTACTTGACTCAAACCGATCCAGCCGCATCAATAAGGGATCATAGCTTTCGCCTGGTCAGTGGAAGGTCATGGAAAGAGCAGGCGTTCTTAATGTTTTGTCCACTCTGTGTATATTATCAGTCTGCAATCTTTTGCTTATTACCACCCGCGGAACGTGGCCTAATATGGATAGGGTCAAATTGAAATGTTTCTAACAGAAGAACTATGCTGCTATTGGATCACGTTTCTCTTGGAAAATAGATGTTATCTCAATGAGAGAAGATTAAAAAAACCTGTATAAATAAAGGTACAATTTAAAAACTATAAAAAGCATATGTATAACCATGGTAGCAGTGGAAAGAAAACACTTTGGAGATAATAGGGAAATTATTAGACCAAATGTGAGGACACAACAGTTGACCTTGACAAGACTGAATCTAAACATCACACTGTTGGTTTTATCTGCGTTTTACATGTAATTTACAACAGTCATTGAAATGGTGCAACTTAAGAAGAAAATCATATGGCAAGTGTTTGAGTGAAAGAGTCTAAGCCATGAGAGTCTAAGCCATAAGAGTCTAAGCCATGAGAGTCTAAGCCATGAGAGTCTAAGCCATGAGAGTCTAAGCCATGAGAGTCTAAGCCATAAGAGTCTAAGCCATAAGAGTCTAAGCCATAAGAGTCTAAGCCATAAGAGTCTAAGCCATAAGAGTCTAAGCCATGAGAGTCTAAGCCATGAGAGTCTAAGCCATGAGAGTCTAAGCCATGAGAGTCTAAGCCATAAGAGTCTAAGCCATGAGAGTCTAAGCCATGAGAGTCTAAGCCATGAGAGTCTAAGCCATAAGAGTCTAAGCCATGAGAGTCTAAGCCATGAGAGTCTAAGCCATGAGAGTCTAAGCCATGAGAGTCTAAGCCATGAGAGTCTAAGCCATGAGAGTCTAAGCCATGAGAGTCTAAGCCAAGCCATAAAGAGTCTAAGCCATGAGAGTCTAAGCCATGAGAGTCTAAGCCATGAGAGTCTAAGCCATGAGAGTCTAAGCCATGAGAAGCCATCTAAGTAAAGCCATGAGAGTCTAAGCCATGAGAGTCTAAGCCATGAAGCCATAGTCTAAGCCATAAGAGTCTAAGCCATGAGAGTCTAAGCCATGAGAGTCTAAGCCATGAGAGTCTAAGCCATGAGAGTCTAAGCCATAAGAGTCTAAGCCACGAGAGTCTAAGCCATAAGAGTCTAAGAGTCTAAGCCATAAGAGTCTAAGCCATGAGAGTGAGAGTCTAAGCCATGAGAGTCTAAGCCATGAGAGTCTAAGCCATAAGAGTCTAAGCCATAAGAGTCTAAGCCATGAGAGTCTAAGCCATGAGAGTCTAAGCCATCTAAGCCATGAGAGTCTAAGATGAGAGTCTAAGCCATAGAGTCTAAGAGAGTCTAAGCCATGAGAGTCTAAGCCATGAGAGTCTAAGCCATAGAGTCTAGCCATGAGAGTCTAAGCCATAAGAGTCTAAGCCATGAGAGTCTAAAGCCATGAGAGTCTAAGCCATGAGAGTCTAAGCCATGAGAGTCTAAGCCATAAGAGTCTAAGCCATGAGTCTAAGCCATGAGAGTCTAAGCCATGAGAGTCTAAGCCATTAGAGTCTAAGCCATAAGAGAGAGTCTAAGCCATGAAGCCATGAGAGTCTAAGCCATGAGAGTCTAAGCCATAAGAGTCTAAGCCATAAGAGTCTAAGCCATAAGAGTCTAAGCCATGAGAGTCTAAGCCATGAGAGTCTAAGCCATAAGAGTCTAAGCCATGAGAGTCTAAGCCATGAGAGTCTAAGCCATTTGAGTCTAAGCTATGAGAGTCTAAGCCATGAGAGTCTAAGCCATAAGAGTCTAAGCCATAAGAGTCTAAGCCATAAGAGTCTAAGCCATGAGAGTCTAAGCCATAAGAGTCTAAGCCATAAGAGTCTAAGCCATGAGAGTCTAAGCCATGGAATTGTTTTAAGAAGGTCATACCAAGGATCGTTTTTGCTATTTGCTTTAGAATTTTAATAAGACTCCTTGAAGTATCAAAAAATTATATAAAAACATTATTTGATGAAAAAAAAAATGTTTTGGCTTTACTGCGATTGACCCATAGAAACGCATTGAATAATAGTCTCTGCACCGAACACAAGATCAAAAGGAAGTTGGTTCTGAAGTGTCTGTCCTACATCTGAGAAATATATATCATAGACATTTCGTTTTTTAGACATTTATTTAACCCCATATTTTGGGCCCTAAACTGGTCTCCATATACAATATACTTCCATTCATTTTTTCAACTGGTATTGGGGGACCTTCAGGTGAGTCTTGTGAGGCCTGTGAATGTCCTAGAGAAAAAACAACCAACATGTAAGAGTCTCAGAGGGGTCATATTAAACTGTTTGAGACGCTACAGACAGAAGGCAGATCGGCTGTACCAAATTCAGACGACTCCCAGGACGCTTGCGTTGGTCGTAGAGCAAAACGGAGAACAGCGTCATGTTCATGAGAGTCTCATCTTTCCATAGAGGGGTCATAATATAACATTTGTAACCCAAACTGTTCGGACGCTACAGGCGATTTAGTGAGAAGACCGATTTTCGGGACGTCTGATAAACACTGCTCTGGTTCTGTCACCTTTCACCTCAGATGGGATGTCTCCTGGTCTGATAAACACTGCTCTAGTTCTGTCACCTCAGATGGGATGTCTCCTGGTCTGACAAACACTGCTCTGGTTCTGTCACCTTTCACCTCAGATGGGATGTCTCCTGGTCTGACCAACACTGCTCTAGTTCTGTTACCTCAGATGGGATGTCTCCTGGTCTGATAAACACTGCTCTGGTTCTGTCACCTTTCACCTCAGATGGGATGTCTCCTGGTCTGACCAACACTGCTCTAGTTCTGTTACCTCAGATGGGATGTCTCCTGGTCTGATAAACACTGCTCTGGTTCTGTCACCTTTCACCTCAGATGGGATGTCTCCTGGTCTGATAAACACTGCTCTAGTTGTTACCTCAGATGGGATGTCTCCTGGTCTGACCAACACTGCTCTAGTTCTGTCACCTCAGAAGGCAGATGCTGTGGATTGAGACGCATCCAATGAAAAACAACCAGATATCTCTAGCTGGAAACATATGGAACATTATAATGGGGATGTTTTTATTATGCTAATTCGATTTTTGTGGGGCGCGGACATCGACCTTAAGGGACTAAGAAGGTGTCTCCAAGTGGCCACTCCTCTCCAAACTGTGGGTTTGATTGAGAGGTCTAACTGGTGTCTCCAAGTGGCCTCACTCCTCTCCAGACTGTGGGTTTGAGTGAGAGGTCTAACTGGTGTCTCCAAATGGCCACACACCTCTCCAAACTGTGGGTTTGAGTGAGAGGTCTAACTGGTGTCTCCAAGTGGCCCCACACCTCACCAAACTGTGGGTTTGAGTGAGAGGTCTAACTGGTGTCTCCAAGTGGCCACTCCTCTCCAAACTGTGGGTTTGAGTGAGAGGTCTAACTGGTGTCTCCAAGTGGCCTCACACCTCTCCAAACTGTGCACACCCCGTAAGTCATTTTGAATGCTTTTATAACTCAAAGAAGAGTCTTCATCTATAAGCTGCTTTTTTAGCTCTCCTAGCTGAGCCGTTGGGGAACTGAAGAAGCACACTTGTAGTTGTTTGTTTGGAACACAGTCCTGCGTCCCCGCCATCACACAATTACTGTGGTTGTTTATTAAACAATCCCCCCCAAAATCCATTATAAATCTCAATCTGGGTCAGGTGGGCATCATTTGAAAGCCTGTTTTATTGCTGACATGACTAGCTAAGTTATAAAATACGATCTTACAGTGTTAGGCTTTCAAAAGTCACTTCAGACAAAGCGATTTGTAATTTTGGCATCGAATGAAATCATGAGTGTGTTCAGGTGGGTGTTCCATGGTTAACCTTCTTCACAGTAGACTAACATAGGCTCATTCTGTTCAGGACAACCAAAATAACAAAACAACAAAAATAAAATGCATCCTAGTAACTACAGATCAAACACAACGATCATAAACGTTGATACTGTAAGTGACATGATTATTTTTTTTAAATGGAAATGTGAAGTGCACGTTTATTATTGTGTACATAATGTTGCCAAAAAATAATAACAGAAAATAACTTCTGGACATCAGAAAAGCGATTACTCACCACGGACTGGAATAAACTTTTTCCTTTAAAGAGTCAGACGAGAAGGATAGCCTGCTTTCACTGGAACAGGTCCAGATCCATGCCTTTTACGTGAAGAAAAGACGCCGGAAAAGGGGACGCAGATCGGGGATCCTTCTGAGAATCCGGAGGCGAGTGGGTAAACTCCCAATGCCTTCCATTCTCTTTAATCTCTTTTGATTACAGGCAACATCCGCATCGAGCTAAAGGCTAGAGCTGCCTCTTTCAAGGAGCGGGACACTAATCCGGACTCTTATATGAAATCCCACTATGCCCTCAGACGAACCATCAAACAGGCAAAGTGTCAATACTAAGATTGAATCCTACTGCACCGGCTCTGACGCTTGTTGGTAGGGCTTGAAAACCATTACGGACTACAAAGGGAAACCCAGACGCGAGCTGCCCAGTGACGTGAGCCCACCAGACGAGCTAAATGCCTTTTATGCTCGCTTCGAGGCAAGCAACACTGAAGCATGCATGAGAGCACCAGCTGTTCTGGATGACTGTGTGATAATGCTCTCAGTAGCCGATGTGAACAAAACCTTTAAATAGGTCAACATTCACAAAGCCGCAGGGCCAGATGGATTACCAGGACGTGTGTCACACCCTGACCATAGTTTGCTTTGTATGTTTCTATGTTTTGTTTGGTCAGGGTGTGATCTGAGTGGGCATTCTATGTTGTGTGTCTAGTTTGTCTGTTTCTGTGTTTGGCCTGATATGGTTCTCAATCAGAGGCAGGTGTTAGTCATTGTCTCTGATTGGGAACCATATTTAGGTAGCCTGTTTGGTGTTGGGTTTTGTGGGTGATTGTTCCTGTCTTTGTGTTTGTGGCACCAGATAGGACTGTTTCGTTTTTTTCACGTTTCTTGTTTTGTAGATTGTTGTACTTTCATCTTTATTAAAGATGTACAAAACTAACCACGCTGCATTTTGGTCCGCCTCTCTTTCACCAGAAGAAAACCGTTACAATGTGTACTCCAAGCATACACGGACCAACTGTTAAGTGTCTTCACTGACATTTTCAACCTCTCCCTGACCGAGTCTGTAATACCTACATGTTTCAAGCAGACCACCATAATAGTCCCTGAGCCCAAGGAAGCCAAGGTAACCTGCCTAAAGGATTACCGCCCAATGGCACTCACGTCAGTAGGCATGAAGTGCTTTGAAAGGCTGGTCATGGCTCATATCAACAGCATCCTCCTGGCACCCTAGACCCACTCCAATTCGCATACCGCCCCAACAGATCCAAAGATGACGCAATCTCAATCACACTCCACACTTCCCTTTCTCACCTGGACAAAGGGAACACCTATGTGAGAATGCTGTTCATCGACTGCAGCTCAGCGTTCAACACCATGGTGCCCACGAAGCTCATCACTAAGCTAAGGACTCTGGGATTAAACACCTCCCTCTGCAACTGGATCGTGGACTAAGAGTAGGCAACAACACGTCTGCCACACTGATCCTTAACACTGGGGCCCCTCAGGGGTGTGTACTTAGTCCCCTCCTGTATTCCCTGTTCACCCACGACTGCGTGGCCAAACAGGACTCCAACACCATCATTAAGTTTGCTGACGACACAACAGTGTTAGGCCTGATCACAGACAACGATGAGACGGTCTATAGGGAGGAGGTCAAAGAACTGGCCAGGACAACAACCTCTCCCTCAATGTGAGCAAGACAAAGGAGCTCACCACTTCCTTGGTGTCTACATCACCAACAAACTATCATGGTCCAAACATACCAAGACAGGAGACTCTCTCCCCCTCAGCAGACTGAAAAGATTTGGCATGGGCCCCCAGATCCTCTAAAGGTTCTACAGCTGTACCACCGAGAGCATCCTGACCGGTTTCATCACTGCCAGGTATGGCAACAGCTCAGCATCTGACCATAAGGCGCTACAGAGGGTAATGCGAACGGCCCAGTACATCACTGGGACCAAGCTTCCTGCCATCCAGGACTTATATAATAGGCGGTGTCAGAGGAAAGCCCATAGAATTGTCAGAGACTCCAGTCACCTATGTTATAGACTGTTTTCTCTGCTACCGCACGGCAAGCGGTACCGGAGCCCCAAGTCTAGGACCAAAAGCCTCCTCAACAGCTTCTACCCCCAAGCCATTAGACTGCTGAAAAATTCATAAAAATCACCACCGGACAATTTACATTGACACCGCCCCTCTTGTACACTGCTGCTACTCGCTGGTTGTTACCTACCTAAATGACCTTTAACCTGTACTACTGTTTATTATCTATGCATAGTCACTTCTCCCCCACCTACATGTACAGATTACCTCAACTAGCCTGTACCCCCGCACACTGACTCGGCACCGGTGACCCCTGTATATAGCCTCCACACTGACTCGGTACCCGTGCCCCCTGTATATAGTCTCCACACTGACTCGGTACCGGTGCCCACTGTATATAGTCTCCACACTGACTCGGTACCGGTGCCCCCTGTATATAGTCTCCACACTGACTCGGTACCGGTGCCCACTGTATATAGTCTCCACACTGACTCGGTACCGGTGCCCACTGTATATAGCCTCGTTATTGTTATTCTTATTGTGGTACTTTTTATTATAACTTTTTATTTTAGACTACTTGGTATATATTTTCTTCTTCTTGAACTGCATTGTTTGGTTAAGGGCTAAGTAAAGTTAAGTAAAGTCTATACTTGTTGTATTCAGCATTTCACAGTAAAGTCTATACTTGTTGCATTCAGCATTTCACAGTAAAGTCTATACTTGTTGCATTCAGCATTTCACAGTAAAGTCTATACTTGTTGCATTCAGCATTTCACAGTAAAGTCTATACTTGTTGCATTCAGCATTTCACAGTAAAGTCTATACTTGTTGCATTCGGCTCATGTGGCAAATAAAGCTTGATTTGATTTGCTCAAGTTTAGAACTTCTGTGAAGCGGAGATATGGCGTCATGGCGATATGGCGTCATGGCGATATGGCGTCATGGCAATATGGTGTCATGGCGTCATGTGTAGTATATTACAGTACAGCCATTGTGTTCCATTTTAGGCTCTTCTTTATCATGAACCAAATCTGCCATTTTCGACGACTTTAACAGCTACTAGAGAACAACAACAACAAAACAAACTACAACTTTTTTGGGGGGGAACTTATACTACCACCCAAAAATGGGAGGTTTCTGCTGAAGGCATTTACATTTGAAGGTCAGTTTTAAGGGGAGGAGGAGGAGATGAAGAAGAAGGAGATGGAGGATAACATCTGCTTAAGGCAGGGTAGTCGCGTGTACAACGAATCAACTGTTGAACGTAACACGACCATCAGACTGAAAGCCGAGTCATTAAACAAGATGCCCTCCTGCTTATTTGTCTTATTTCTTTATTCTTATCTTATTTATCTTATTTCTTTGCCTTGATCTCTTCCTGACTGAATGTTTTAATATGTTATTGGTTTCAGGGATGACATTCTGAAAATAATTAACTTAACCTTGATCTAAACAGGCTGTTTTATCTCACTGTGTCGGGAATGCCAGTTACAGATTTGGATTGAATATTTTCCCCTTCTCCTCCACAGTGTTTATTCACTGTTTCCCACTGTTGGTATAACAGTCAGGGCGTTGATGAAACAGCCATGTGGGTCGGGGTTGTGCCTTGTGGCATCTGCTCTGCGCTTTCCATTAGCTGGCCTCTCCCCACCTGAACCCAAACCTGCTGCAGGAATACACACGCACGAACGCACGCACGCACACACACACACACACACGCACGCACACGCACACACACACACACACACACGCACACGCACACACACACACACACGAACCCACCTGAGAGCTGTGCCTTTATTAACCTTAGCCAGGCTGTTATGGGCATCAGGGGGCCAGACTAGAACAGAGCCCAGACCCAATTATTGGTGAAATCAACCCCCAGCTCCGCTTCTCATTATGCTAGCGGGCTAGTAGTGGTGATAGCAGGGATATTAGCAGAGTAGTGGAGAGGAGAGAGGGAGAGAGAGAAGAGAGAGGGAGTAGAGAGAGACAGAGGGAGAGCAAAGGAGAAGAGGGAGAGAGGAGAGGAGAGGAGAGACAAGGCTTGTTAGCTGTTTAGCAGGTCAGGTCCTCCTCTGGGACTCTCTGCTATCTGTTAGTGTTGTGTTGTCAGCTTGTTCTCACTAAGAAGCAGGTCTGGTTATGTTGTCAGCTTGTCCTCACTAAGAAGCAGGGGCCTGTTGCACAAAAGTAGAATTAAGACATCCGGGATAAATGACTCAGCTGAGCTCAATGAAGCCAAAACATGTGCGTCCAGGCTTAATTGGTTGCACAAAGACCAAGCCAGGATGAGCAGACACGGATTCATTAAGCCAGGTGAAACCAATCCTGGATAGGTGCGCGCTCACGGCTCACTCAAATAGACCCCGCCACAGATCACAGATTAACTGATTTACCATGGCAACTAGAGCCGCGTACTTTTCCCCGTCGGAAGCACAAATCCTCATGGAGGCATACGAGGAGGTAAAAGATATAATTAAGAAGAAAGGCAACACCGCCACAGTGATAAAGCAAAGAGAAAAAGCGTGGCAAAGTATTGCAGACCGCCTGAATGCGTAAGTAGTGCACAATTACACACTCACCGCTCCGCTGAAACATCACAATTACAAATCAAATATTTAATTCACATCTCCAAAAATGCAGTTGTACTGTAATTATGAAACGGTTAAATTTTTAATTGAAATGCACTGCAGATATGAGTGAAATTGTGTAAAGTAACTCCATCACACTGTATAAAGCTATGATACATTTTTTGATATTTTTACTGAAAACAAGACAAAAATACCAAGTAATTTTTTGCAGTGTGACTCCATTAAATGTGTGTGTGTGTGTGTGTGTGTGTGTGTGTGTGTGTGTAGTTTAAACATGAACGGGCCAAAACGGACATGGCAGCAGGTCAAAATCAAATACAAGAACATTCTGCAGAACACATTGTCTGTACTGTTTTAGCAGTGAAAAAGAATACCCACAGACAAGGCACGGGTGGTGGGTCACCAAAGGCTGACCTTACCCCAGCAGAGGACATGGCCTTGGAGCTAAATAAAGGCAGGCCCGTCTTAGAGGGGATCCCTGGGGGGAAAGAGACGAGCATAGGTTCCTCCCAAGATGCCACCCGCTTCATTCAAGGTATGTCCTTCCATCTCTACATGGGATACAACCACATTCATATTGAATCAATTTGGACTGTCTGACTTTGGTTTACCTATTGCCTTGCAGTGCCTGGCAGCACTGTGTTCCTGTTAGAGCCACCAGCACAAGCACCAGACGATGCTGATCCAGTGAGTACTCCATCAAAGGCATACTGTAGGCCTGGCATGTCTTGTCTACTAGCTTCAATATGAATCCGATTAAATGTGATAGGGTGAAGGCCCCAGTGCAGCAGCAACAGCACATGATGGAGACGATGATGAGGAGGAGACCATCTCTCTGGATTCCAGAAGGCATGAGGTATCATGTTAAGACTGTGAAAGTACTATTTACTCTACAATGGTGAGGAGTCCTCATCAAAATCAAAAATCTAATTTCTTTTACAGGACCCAGATGCTATACAGTGGGAAAACCAGCCTGGCAACATAGTGCGTATTAATAAAAGGACACCACATCCTGCCAAATTCCAGCTGCGCTAATTGTATTGTGTTCACAGAGCTCACAAGCTATCAGAAAGTTGTATGGCAACCACCTCCGGCGCCAAATAGAACTGGCAGACATAGACATTCAGTACAAGAAGAAAAATATGGAAAATCTTGCACTGGAGTCCGAAATAAAAAAGAGGACAATTAGGAAACTGGACCTTGAAATAAAAAAACTTGAGAGGGAGGTGAGATATGCCTTCAATGTACACTGTATGCTAACTGTAACACAGATGTATTAATCATTATTTTTCTTTCCTCCCCCAGCTCCAAGAAGATGACACAGCTCAAAATAAAAATTAGGTATATTCTCGTAAAGTCAAGTGAGCCATGACATATGAGCTCTTATTGTGAGCACACAGGACGGTGGCATCTTTCTAAGTTTTTTTTTATTTTCCCAGCAATCAGTACAACCAAGTCATCGTTATAAGGCATCGCCCTCTTTTGCCCACCCCCCCAGCACCAGGTGTGGCCACTGGCCTATATGAAGGCCCAAAATTGTGTGTTCCTTTCTGCTCTGACAATGGCATGCCCATTCGTGCGAGATGTGGTGGATGAAGAAGCACTTGTGCTGAGGAGAGCCTTCAGGCGAGAAAGGGTCTTCAGGGACCGGTTGGACCCACTGGCCTTCCCTGATGACCATCTATATGAAAGATACAGGTTTTCTGCAGATGGCATCAGGTATCTATGCAGACTACTGGGTCCCAGGATTAAGCACCGCACTGCACGGAGCCATGCACTGAGTGTGGAGCAAATGGTTTGTGTGGCCTTGCGCTTTTTTGCTAGTGGAGCCTTCCTGTACTCAGTGGGGGATGCAGAACAGCTGAACAAGGCCACAATTTGCCGCACAATAAGGAGTGTGTGTCTGGCTATCAAAGCATTAGCAGATGTCTTCATCTCCTTCCCTGGCCACAGAAGACTCTGTGACATCAAAGAGGAGTTCTATAGGATTGCAGGTAAGAGGATCTACAAATTACAGGACAACTGTTAACACATAGTAGGATACTCATTACTTTGTGTGACAGGTTTCCCCAATGTCATTGGTGCAGTGGACTGCACACACATAAAGATAAAAGCCCCTCAGGTGCCCATGAGGCCGATTTTGTGAATAGGAAATCCTTTCACAGCATTAATGTTCAGGTGAACATAACTTTTGATATTGTCCATTGACGAACACTCTGCATTGCCAGTGATGTGCATTGATTGGTGTAATATTCCTCATCTTATGATTTCAGATGGTCTGCAATGCTGACTGTGTGATCAGCAATGTTGTGGCAAAATGGCCTGGCTCAGTCCATGACTCCAGAATCTTTCGGGCCTCTGAAATCTATCAGTGCCTATCACAAGGTAAGCCACACAACCCCTATTTATAACCATCATGGCTGTGTCAAGAATATCACTGTGTTTATGAGGTAGTAATGATGAGATTTTGTGTTGACAGGTGAATTCTCTGGTGTGTTGCTGGGAGACAGGGGTATGGCTGCCAGCCTTTTCTCCTGACACCTTTCACAGACCCCCAGGAAGCACAGCAGGCCTACAACCATGCCCATGCCAGGACCAGGGCCAGAGTTGAAATGACCTTTGGCCTCCTGAAGGCACGCTTTCACTGCCTTCACAAATTAAGGGTCAGCCCTGTTAGGGCATGTGATATTACTGTGGCTTGTGCTGTCCTCCACAATGTGGCCTGCCTGAGGAAGGAGAGGGCCCCCAGAGTGCCACCAGCCATGGACTGGGACAATCCGGCAATCTTCCCTGATGACGACAGTGGTCGGCTGCTGAGGACCAATATGTGTTGAATTATTTTAGTTAGTATGTGTGCTTTCAATTTTGGTTAAATATGTCCTGCGGTGGCAGAGGAATTTGGGTTTTTTGGGTTCGTTTTTGACCAATTTGGCCTCTTATGATGTTTGTGCGGTATACTGTGTGTAATACAAGGCTGCAGGGAGGCTACTGCATCCATTCATTTGTCTGTTCAGTTGATGTGTATGGATTTGTCCTGCATTTATTTTAGTGTGCAGACATGCAGGGTGTGTTATATACAGACCTTTGAATGTGTATGTATCATTTTGTATAATATGCTTGGATTCTGTGCTTTCCATCTTGTAGAGTCACTGTGACTTCAGTTTCGAAAGGAGCTGATGGTTTACCTGCTTTGTTTTGTCCTTATTCAATAAAGGAACATAATGTTACACATTGTGTTTTTATATTCATATGGAATGTGTATTTGTTTATATGACAGAGTACTAGGGCCACACTGAAGAAAAGGATAAAGTCATAAATTTATGAGGCTGGTTCTTTCTGCAGAAAAGCTACATATTGTTTTTACAGTTTTGATACTTATGACAATGTGATACTTAATATTCTGGCACATCAGCATGTCTTTGTTTATGAAACCATACTGAAGTACAATTTCACGAAATGCCCCACATCTGTCATTTTAACAACTGTCCTCCTTTAAAACAACTGGTTACAATATTATGACTTGTGTTTTTTTCCCCTCTCTGGCCCTAATATTCTATCATTTTATATATAGCCTTATAGTCTATGGGAAACTGTAAATTATCTAATGATAGCAACATCATCTAAACATAATTTTTTTATCCAAAATCATTGAAATTAATGATCACAAACGTTTAAATAATAACAGTGGGTCTAGTTATATGTGATAACAATGTATAGTGAGCAGTGAAATAACTATTGGTTTCCATTTGTGGTGACTGCTGACTGACATTAGGGATGAGATTAAATAGATCCTGGAATTTAGCCTGGTCTGGAGCAGGCTAGCTCCACAGAATAAATCTCCATGGTAATTTATACCATAACATATCCTCCTGCCCCCTATCCATCTTTAGTGCAACCGGATTACGGATCAATTGAGCCAGGATCACCAAGATATCCTCGCTTAATCCCTTATCCTAGTTTTGTGCAACAGGCCCCAGGTCTGGTTGTGTTGTCAGCTTGTTCTCACTAAGAAGCAGGTATAGTTGTGTTGTCAGCTTGTCCTCACTAAGAAGCAGGTCTGGTTGATGTTATGGTGGTGTTCTATAGAATGTTGTTGTGGTGGTGTTATATAGAATGTTGTTATGGTGGTGTTCTATAGAATGTTGTTATGGTGGTGTTCTATAGAATGTTGTTATGGTGGTGTTCTATAGAATGTTGTTATGGTGGTGTTATATAGAATGTTGTTATGGTGGTGTTCTATAGAATGTTGTTATGGTGGTGTTGTTATGGTGGTGTTCTATAGAATGTTGTTATGGTGGTGTTATATACAATGTTGTTATGGTGGTGTTCTATAGAATGTTGTTATGGTGGTGTTCTATAGAATGTTGTTATGGTGGTGTTATATAGAATGTTGCTATGGTGGTGTTATATAGAATGTTGTTATGGTGGTGTTATATAGAATGTTGTTATGGTGGTGTTATATAGAATGTTGTTATGGTGGTGTTCTATAGAATGTTGTTATGGTGGTGTTATATAGAATGTTGTTATGGTGGTGTTCTATAGAATGTTGTTATGGTGGTGTTATATAGAATGTTGTTATGGTGGTGTTCTGTAGAATGTTGTTATGGTGGTGTTATATAGAATGTTGTTATGGTGGTGTTATATAGAATGTTGTTATGGTGGTGTTATATAGAATGTTGTTATGGTGGTGTTATATAGAATGTTGTTATGGTGGTGTTCTATAGAATGTTGTTATGGTGGTGTTATATAGAATGTTGTTATGGTGGTGTTCTATAGAATGTTGTTATGGTGGTGTTCTATAGAATGTTGTTATGGTGGTGTTCTATAGAATGTTGTTATGGTGGTGTTCTATAGAATGTTGTTATGGTGGTGTTATATAGAATGTTGTTATGGTGGTGTTATATAGAATGTTGTTATGGTGGTGTTATATAGAATGTTGTTATGGTGGTGTTATATAGAATGTTGTTATGGTGGTGTTATATAGAATGTTGTTATGGTGGTGTTCTATAGAATGTTTGTTATGGTGGTGTTATATAGAATGTTGTTATGGTGGTGTTCTATAGAATGTTGTTATGCTGGTGTTATATAGAATGTTGTTATGGTGGTGTTCTATAGAATGTTGTTATGGTGGTGTTCTATAGAATGTTGTTATGGTGGTGTTCTATAGAATGTTGTTATGGTGGTGTTCTATAGAATGTTGTTATGCTGGTGTTATATAGAATGTTGTTATGGTGGTGTTCTATAGAATGTTGTTATGGTGGTGTTCTATAGAATGTTGTTATGGTGGTGTTCTATAGAATGTTGTTATGGTGGTGTTCTATAGAATGTTGTTATGGTGGTGTTCTATAGAATTGTTGTTGTTCTATAGAATGTTGTTATGGTGGTGTTCTATAGAATGTTGTTATGGTGGTGTTATATAGAATGTTGTTATGGTGGTGTTCTATAGAATGTTGTTATGGTGGTGTTCTATAGAATGTTGTTATGGTGGTGTTCTATAGAATGTTGTTATGGTGGTGTTCTATAGAATGTTGTTATGGTGGTGTTCTATAGAATGTTATGGTGGTGTTCTGGTTGTTATGGTGGTGTTCTATAGAATGTTGTTATGGTGGTGTTCTATAGAATGTTGTTATGGTGGTGTTGTTATGGTGGTGTTCTATAGAATGTTGTTATGGTGGTGTTATATACAATGTTGTTATGGTGGTGTTCTATAGAATGTTGTTATGGTGGTGTTCTATAGAATGTTGTTATGGTGGTGTTATATAGAATGTTGTTATGGTGGTGTTATATAGAATGTTGTTATAGAATGTGTTATGTGTTTATATAGAATGTTGTTATGGTGGTGTTATATAGAATGTTGTTATGGTGGTGTTCTATAGAATGTTGTTATGGTGGTGTTATATAGAATGTTGTTATGGTGGTGTTCTATAGAATGTTGTTATGGTGGTGTTATATAGAATGTTGTTATGGTGGTGTTCTATAGAATGTTGTTATGGTGGTGTTATATAGAATGTTGTTATGGTGGTGTTCTATAGAATGTTGTTATGGTGGTGTTATATAGAATGTTGTTATGGTGGTGTTCTATAGAATGTTGTTATGGTGGTGTTCTATAGAATGTTGTTATGGTGGTGTTCTATAGAATGTTGTTATGGTGGTGTTCTATAGAATGTTGTTATGGTGGTGTTATATAGAATGTTGTTATGGTGGTGTTCTATAGAATGTTGTTATGGTGGTGTTCTATAGAATGTTGTTATGGTGGTGTTCTATAGAATGTTGTTATGGTGGTGTTCTATAGAATGTTGTTATGGTGGTGTTCTGTAGAACGTTGTTGTGGTGTTGTTGTTATGGTGGTGTTCTATAGAATGTTGTTATGGTGGTGTTATATAGAATGTTGTTATGGTGGTGTTCTATAGAATGTTGTTATGGTGGTGTTCTATAGAATGTTGTTATGGTGGTGTTCTATAGAATGTTGTTATGGTGGTGTTCTATAGAATGTTGTTATGGTGGTGTTATATAGAATGTTGTTATGGTGGTGTTCTATAGAATGTTGTTATGGTGGTGTTCTATAGAATGTTGTTATGGTTCTATAGAATGTTGTTATGGTGGTGTTCTATAGAATGTTGTTATGGTGGTGTTATATAGAATGTTGTTATGGTGGTGTTCTATAGAATGTTGTTATGGTGGTGTTCTATAGAATGTTGTTATGGTGGTGTTATATAGAATGTTGTTATGGTGGTGTTCTATAGAATGTTGTTATGGTGGTGTTCTATAGAATGTTGTTATGGTGGTGTTCTATAGAATGTTGTTATGGTGGTGTTATATAGAATGTTGTTATGGTGGTGTTATATAGAATGTTGGTTATGGTTGGTGTTATATAGAATGTTGTTATGGTGGTGTTCTATAGAATGTTGTTATGGTGGTGTTCTATAGAATGTTGTTATGGTGGTGTTCTATAGAATGTTGTTATGGTGGTGTTCTATAGAATGTTGTTATGGTGGTGTTATATAGAATGTTGTTATGGTGGTGTTCTATAGAATGTTGTTATGGTGGTGTTCTATAGAATGTTGTTATGGTGGTGTTATATAGAATGTTGTTATGGTGGTGTTATATAGAATGTTGTTATGGTGGTGTTATATAGAATGTTGTTATGGTGGTGTTATATAGAATGTTGTTATGGTGGTGTTCTATAGAATGTTGTTATGGTGGTGTTCTATAGAATGTTGTTATGGTGGTGTTCTATAGAATGTTGTTATGGTGGTGTTATATAGAATGTTGTTATGGTGGTGTTCTATAGAATGTTGTTATGGTGGTGTTCTATAGAATGTTGTTATGGTGGTGTTCTATAGAATGTTGTTATGGTGGTGTTTATAGAATGTTGTTATGGTGGTGTTCTATAGAATGTTGTTATGGTGGTGTTCTATAGAATGTTGTTAATGTTGTTATGGTGGTGTTCTATAGAATGTTGTTATGGTGGTGTTCTATAGAATGTTGTTATGGTGGTGTTATATAGAATGTTGTTATGGTGGTGTTCTATAGAATGTTGTTATGGTGGTGTTCTATGAATGTTGTTATGGTGGTGTTCTATAGAATGTTGTTATGGTGGTGTTCTATAGAATGTTGTTATGGTGGTGTTGTTATGGTGGTGTTGTTTGTTATGGTGGTGTTATATAGAATGTTGTTATGGTGGTGTTCTATAGAATGTTGTTATGGTGGTGTTATATAGAATGTTGTTATGGTGGTGTTCTATAGAATGTTGTTATGGTGGTGTTATATAGAATGTTGTTATGGTGGTGTTATATAGAATGTTGTTATGGTGGTGTTCTATAGAATGTTGTTATGGTGGTGTTATATAGAATGTTGTTATATAGAATGGTGGTGTTCTATAGAATGTTGTTATGGTGGTGTTATATAGAATGTTGTTATGGTGGTGTTCTATAGAATGTTGTTATGGTGGTGTTCTATAGAATGTTGTTATGGTGGTGTTGTTATGTTGTTAGGTGTCTATAGAATGTTGTTATGGTGGTGTTCTATAGAATGTTGTTATGGTGGTGTTCTATAGAATGTTGTTATGGTGGTGTTCTATAGAATGTTGTTATGGTGGTGTTCTATAGAATGTTGTTATGGTGGTGTTATATAGAATGTTTGTTATGGTGGTGTTATATAGAATGTTGTTATGGTGGTGTTCTATAGAATGTTGTTATGGTGGTGTTCTATAGAATGTTGTTATGGTGGTGTTATATAGAATGTTGTTATGGTGGTGTTATATAGAATGTTGTTATGGTGGTGTTATATAGAATGTTGTTATGGTGGTGTTCTATAGAATGTTGTTATGGTGGTGTTCTATAGAATTTGTTATGGTGGTTGTTATATAGAATGTTGTTATGGTGGTGTTATATAGAATGTTGTTATGGTGGTGTTCTATAGAATGTTGTTATGGTGGTGTTCTATAGAATGTTGTTATGGTGGTGTTATATAGAATGTTGTTATGGTGGTGTTCTATAGAATGTTGTTATGGTGGTGTTATATAGAATGTTGTTATGGTGGTGTTATATAGAATGTTGTTATGGTGGTGTTCTATAGAATGTTGTTATGGTGGTGTTATATAGAATGTTGTTATGGTGGTGTTCTATAGAATGTTGTTATGGTGGTGTTATATAGAATGTTGTTATGGTGGTGTTCTATAGAATGTTGTTATGAATGGTGGTTATATAGAATGTTGTTATGGTGGTGTTCTATAGAATGTTGTTATGGTGGTGTTATATAGAATGTTGTTATGGTGGTGTTCTATAGAATGTTGTTATGGTGGTGTTCTATAGAATGTTGTTATGGTGGTGTTCTATAGAATGTTGTTATGGTGGTGTTCTATAGAATGTTGTTATGGTGGTGTTATATAGAATGTTGTTATGGTGGTGTTCTATAGAATGTTGTTATGGTGGTGTTCTATAGAATGTTGTTATGGTGGTGTTCTATAGAATGTTGTTATGGTGGTGTTCTATAGAATGTTGTTATTGTTATGGTGGTGTTCTATGGTGGTGGTGTCTATAGAATGTTGTTATGGTGGTGTTATATAGAATGTTGTTATGGTGGTGTTCTATAGAATGTTGTTATGGTGGTGTTCTATAGAATGTTGTTATGGTGGTGTTCTATAGAATGTTGTTATGGTGGTGTTATATAGAATGTTGTTATGGTGGTGTTCTATAGAATGTTGTTATGGTGGTGTTATATAGAATGTTGTTATGGTGGTGTTCTATAGAATGTTGTTATGGTGGTGTTATATAGAATGTTGTTATGGTGGTGTTATATAGAATGTTGTTATGGTGGTGTTCTATAGAATGTTGTTATGGTGGTGTTCTATAGAATGTTGTTATGGTGGTGTTCTATAGAATGTTGTTATGGTGGTGTTCTATAGAATGTTGTTATGGTGGTGTTGTTATGGTGGTGTTCTATAGAATGTTGTTATGGTGGTGTTATATAGAATGTTGTTATGGTGGTGTTCTATAGAATGTTGTTATGGTGGTGTTCTATAGAATGTTGTTATGGTGGTGTTATATAGAATGTTGTTATGGTGGTGTTATATAGAATGTTGTTATGGTGGTGTTATATAGAATGTTGTTATGGTGGTGTTATATAGAATGTTGTTATGGTGGTGTTCTATAGAATGTTGTTATGGTGGTGTTATATAGAATGTTGTTATGGTGGTGTTATATAGAATGTTGTTATGGTGGTGTTATATAGAATGTTTGTTATGGTGGTGTTCTATAGAATGTTGTTATGGTGGTGTTATATAGAATGTTGTTATGGTGGTGTTATATAGAATGTTGTTATGGTGGTGTTCTATAGAATGTTGTTATGGTGGTGTTATATAGAATGTTGTTATGGTGGTGTTCTATAGAATGTTGTTATGGTGGTGTTCTATAGAATGTTGTTATGGTGGTGTTCTATAGAATGTTGTTATGGTGGTGTTCTATAGAATGTTGTTATGGTGGTGTTATATAGAATGTTGTTATGGTGGTGTTCTATAGAATGTTGTTATGGTGGTGTTCTATAGAATGTTGTTATGGTGGTGTTCTATAGAATGTTGTTATGGTGGTGTTCTATAGAATGTTGTTATGGTGGTGTTCTGTAGAACGTTGTTGTGGTGTTGTTGTTATGGTGGTGTTCTATAGAATGTTGTTATGGTGGTGTTATATAGAATGTTGTTATGGTGGTGTTCTATAGAATGTTGTTATGGTGGTGTTCTATAGAATGTTGTTATGGTGGTGTTCTATAGAATGTTGTTATGGTGGTGTTATATAGAATGTTGTTATGGTGGTGTTATATAGAATGTTGTTATGGTGGTGTTCTATAGAATGTTGTTATGGTGGTGTTCTATAGAATGTTGTTATGTTGTTAGAATGTTGTTATGTGGTGTCTATAGAATGTTGTTATGGTGGTGTTATATAGAATGTTGTTATGGTGGTGTTATATAGAATGTTGTTATGGTGGTGTTCTATAGAATGTTGTTATGGTGTGTTATATAGAATGTTGTTATGGTGGTGTTCTATAGAATGTTGTTATGGTGGTGTTATATAGAATGTTGTTATGGTGGTGTTCTATAGAATGTTGTTATGGTGGTGTTCTATAGAATGTTGTTATGGTGGTGTTATATAGAATGTTGTTATGGTGGTGTTATATAGAATGTTGTTATGGTGGTGTTATGTTATGTGGTGTTATATAGAATATGAATGTTGTTATGGTGGTGTTATATAGAATGTTGTTATGGTGGTGTTCTATAGAATGTTGTTATGGTGGTGTTCTATAGAATGTTGTTATGGTGGTGTTATATAGAATGTTGTTATGGTGGTGTTCTATAGAATGTTGTTATGGTGGTGTTATATAGAATGTTGTTATGGTGGTGTTCTATAGAATGTTGTTATGGTGGTGTTATATAGAATGTTGTTATGGTGGTGTTATATAGAATGTTGTTATGGTGGTGTTATATAGAATGTTGTTATGGTGGTGTTATATAGAATGTTGTTATGGTGGTGTTATATAGAATGTTGTTATGGTGGTGTTATATAGAATGTTGTTATGGTGGTGTTATATAGAATGTTGTTATGGTGGTGTTCTATAGAATGTTGTTATGGTGGTGTTATATAGAATGTTGTTATGGTGGTGTTCTATAGAATGTTGTTATGGTGGTGTTATATAGAATGTTGTTATGGTGGTGTTCTATAGAATGTTGTTATGGTGGTGTTATATAGAATGTTGTTATGGTGGTGTTCTATAGAATGTTGTTATGGTGGTGTTCTATAGTTGTTATGGTGGTGTTCTATAGAATGTTGTTATGGTGGTGTTCTATAGAATGTTGTTATGGTGGTGTTCTATAGAATGTTGTTATGGTGGTGTTCTATAGAATGTTGTTATGGTGGTGTTCTATAGAATGTTGTTATGGTGTTATATAGAATGTTGTTATGGTGGTGTTCTATAGAATGTTGTTATGGTGGTGTTCTATAGAATGTTGTTATGGTGGTGTTCTATAGAATGTTGTTATGGTGGTGTTATATAGAATGTTGTTATGGTGGTGTTATATATAGAATGTTGGTGGTGTTATATGGTTATGGTGTGTCTATAGAATGTTGTTATGGTGGTGTTCTATAGAATGTTGTTATGGTGGTGTTCTATAGAATGTTGTTATGGTGGTGTTATATAGAATGTTGTTATGGTGGTGTTATATAGAATGTTGTTATGGTGGTGTTCTATAGAATGTTGTTATGGTGGTGTTCTATAGAATGTTGTTATGGTGGTGTTCTATAGAATGTTGTTATGGTGGTGTTCTATAGAATGTTGTTATGGTGGTGTTAATGTTGTTATGGTGGTGTTATATAGAATGTTGTTATGGTGGTGTTATATAGAATGTTGTTATGGTGGTGTTATATAGAATGTTGTTATGGTGGTGTTCTATAGAATGGTGGTGTTATATAGAATGTTGTTATGGTGGTGTTCTATAGAATGTTGTTATGGTGGTGTTATATAGAATGTTGTTATGGTGGTGTTCTATAGAATGTTGTTATGGTGGTGTTCTATAGAATGTTGTTATGGTGGTGTTCTATAGAATGTTGTTATGGTGGTGTTATAGAATGTTGTTATGGTGGTGTTCTATAGAATGTTGTTATGGTGGTGTTCTATAGAATGTTGTTATGGTGGTGTTATATAGAATGTTGTTATGGTGGTGTTCTATATAGAATGTTGTTATGGTGGTGTTATATAGAATGTTGTTATGGTGGTGTTCTATAGAATGTTGTTATGGTGGTGTTCTATAGAATGTTGTTATGGTGGTGTTCTATAGAATGTTGTTATGGTGGTGTTATATAGAATGTTGTTAATGTTGTTATGGTGGTGTTATATAGAATGTTGTGTTGTGGTGGTGTTCTATAGAATGTTGTTATGGTGGTGTTATATAGAATGTTGTTATGGTGTTATTCTATAGAATGTTGTTATGGTGGTGTTATATAGAATGTTGTTATGGTGGTGTTCTATAGAATGTTGTTATGGTGGTGTTATATAGAATGTTGTTATGGTGGTGTTCTATAGAATGTTGTTATGGTGGTGTTATATAGAATGTTGTTATGGTGGTGTTCTATAGAATGTTGTTATGGTGGTGTTATATAGAATGTTGTTATGGTGGAATGTTGTTATAGGTGTTCTAATGTTGTTATGGTGGTGTTATATAGAATGTTGTTATGGTGGTGTTCTATAGAATGTTGTTATGCTGGTGTTATATAGAATGTTGTTATGGTGGTGTTCTATAGAATGTTGTTATGGTGGTGTTCTATAGAATGTTGTTATGGTGGTGTTCTATAGAATGTTGTTATGGTGGTGTTCTATAGAATGTTGTTATGGTGGTGTTCTATAGTTGTTATGGTTGTTCTATGAATGTTGTTATGGTGTGTTCTATAGAATGTTGTTATGGTGGTGTTATATAGAATGTTGTTATAGAATGAATTTGTTATGGTGGTGTTCTATAGAATGTTGTTATGGTGGTGTTATATAGAATGTTGTTATGGTGGTGTTCTATAGAATGTTGTTATGGTGGTGTTCTATAGAATGTTGTTATGGTGGTGTTCTATAGAATTGTTGTTGTGGTGGTGTTCTATAGAATGTTGTTATGGTGGTGTTATATAGAATGTTGTTATGGTGGTGTTCTATAGAATGTTGTTATGGTGGTGTTCTATAGAATGTTGTTATGGTGGTGTTCTATAGAATGTTGTTATGGTGGTGTTATATAGAATGTTGTTATGGTGGTGTTATATAGAATGTTGTTATGGTGGTGTTCTATAGAATGTTGTTATGGTGGTGTTCTATAGAATGTTGTTATGGTGGTGTTCTATAGAATGTTGTTATGGTGGTGTTCTATAGAATGTTGTTATGGTGGTGTTATATAGAATGTTGTTATGGTGGTGTTATATAGAATGTTGTTATGGTGGTGTTCTATAGAATGTTGTTATGGTGGTGTTCTATAGAATGTTGTTATGGTGGTGTTATATAGAATGTTGTTATGGTGGTGTTATATAGAATGTTGTTATGGTGGTGTTATATAGAATGTTGTTATGGTGGTGTTCTATAGAATGTTGTTATGGTGGTGTTATATAGAATGTTGTTATGGTGGTGTTATATAGAATGTGGTGGTGTCTATAGAATGTTGTTATGGTGGTGTTATATAGAATGTTGTTATGGTGGTGTTCTATAGAATGTTGTTATGGTGGTGTTCTATAGAATGTTGTTATGGTGGTGTTCTATAGAATGTTATGTTGTTATATAGAATGTGTTCTATAGAATGTTGTTATGGTGGTGTTCTATAGAATGTTGTTATGGTGGTGTTCTATAGAATGTTGTTATGGTGGTGTTCTATAGAATGTTGTTATGGTGGTGTTCTATAGAATGTTGTTATGGTGGTGTTATATAGAATGTTGTTATGGTGGTGTTCTATAGAATGTTGTTATGGTGGTGTTCTATAGAATGTTGTTATGGTGGTGTTCTATAGAATGTTGTTATGGTGGTGTTCTATAGAATGTTGTTATGGTGGTGTTATATAGAATGTTGTTATGGTGGTGTTATATAGAATGTTGTTATGGTGGTGTTCTATAGAATGTTGTTATGGTGGTGTTATATAGAATGTTGTTATGGTGGTGTTCTATAGAATGTTGTTATGGTGGTGTTATATAGAATGTTGTTATGGTGGTGTTCTATAGAATGTTGTTATGGTGGTGTTATATAGAATGTTGTTATGGTGGTGTTCTATAGAATGTTGTTATGGTGGTGTTATATAGAATGTTGTTATGGTGGTGTTCTATAGAATGTTGTTATGGTGGTGTTCTATAGAATGTTGTTATGGTGGTGTTCTATAGAATGTTGTTATGGTGGTGTTCTATAGAATGTTGTTATGGTGGTGTTCTATAGAATGTTGTTATGGTGGTGTTCTATAGAATGTTGTTATGGTGGTGTTCTATAGAATGTTGTTATGGTGGTGTTCTATAGAATGTTGTTATGGTGGTGTTCTATAGAATGTTGTTATGTTGTTATATAGAATGTGGTGTTTCTATAGAATGTTGTTATGGTGGTGTTCTATAGAATGTTGTTATGGTGGTGTTCTATAGAATGTTGTTATGGTGGTGTTATATAGAATGTTGTTATGGTGGTGTTATATAGAATGTTGTTATGGTGGTGTTCTATAGAATGTTGTTATGGTGGTGTTCTATAGAATGTTGTTATGGTGGTGTTGTTATGGTGGTGTTCTATAGAATGTTGTTATGGTGGTGTTATATACAATGTTGTTATGGTGGTGTTCTATAGAATGTTGTTATGGTGGTGTTCTATAGAATGTTGTTATGGTGGTGTTATATAGAATGTTGTTATGGTGGTGTTATATAGAATGTTGTTATGGTGGTGTTATATAGAATGTTGTATAGAATGTTGTTATGGTGGTGTTATATAGAATGTTGTTATGGTGGTGTTCTATAGAATGTTGTTATGGTGGTGTTCTATAGAATGTTGTTATGAATGTGGTGGTGTTCTATAGAATGTTGTTATGGTGGTGTTCTATAGAATGTTGTTATGGTGGTGTTATATAGAATGTTGTTATGGTGGTGTTCTGTTATATAGAATGTTGTTATGGTGGTGTTCTATAGAATGTTGTTATGGTGGTGTTCTATAGAATGTTGTTATGGTGGTGTTGTTCTATAGAATGTTGTTATGGTGGTGTTATATAGAATGTTGTTATGGTGGTGTTCTATAGAATGTTGTTATGGTGGTGTTATATAGAATGTTGTTATGGTGGTGTTCTATAGAATGTTGTTATGGTGGTGTTCTATAGAATGTTGCTGTAGTGGTGTTATATAGAATGTTGTTATGGTGGTGTTATATAGAATGTTGTTATGGTGGTGTTATATAGAATGTTGTTATGGTGGTGTTCTATAGAATGTTGTTATGGTGGTGTTATATAGAATGTTGTTCTATAGTTATGGTGGTGTTCTATAGAATGTTGTTATGGTGGTGTTCTATAGAATGTTGTTATGGTGGTGTTCTATAGAATGTTGTTATGGTGGTGTTATATAGAATGTTGTTATGGTGGTGTTCTATAGAATGTTGTTATGGTGTGTTCTATAGAATGTTGTTATGGTGGTGTTCTATAGAATGTTGTTATGGTGGTGTTCTATAGAATGTTGTTATGGTGGTGTTCTATAGAATTTGTTATGGTGGTGTTCTATAGAATGTTGTTATGGTGGTGTTCTATAGAATGTTGTTATGGTGGTGTTCTATAGAATGTTGTTATGGTGGTGTTATATAGAATGTTGTTATGGTGGTGTTCTGTAGAACGTTGTTGTGGTGTTGTTATGGTGGTGTTCTATAGTTATGGTGGTGTTATGGTGGTGTTATATAGAATGTTGTTATGGTGGTGTTCTATAGAATGTTGTTATGGTGGTGGTGTTGTTATAGAATGTTGTTATGTTGTTAGAATGGTGTTATGTGTTTATATAGAATGTTGTTATGGTGGTGTTATATAGAATGTTGTTATGGTGGTGTTCTATGGTGGTGTTATATAGAATGTTGTTATGGTGGTGTTCTATAGAATGTTGTTATGGTGGTGTTCTGGTGGTGTTCTATAGAATGTTGTTATGGTGGTGTTCTATAGAATGTTGTTATGGTGGTGTTCTATAGAATGTTGTTATGGTGGTGTTCTATAGAATGTTGTTATGGTGGTGTTATATAGAATGTTGTTATGGTGGTGTTCTATAGAATGTTGTTATGGTGGTGTTATATAGAATGTTGTTATGGTGGTGTTCTATAGAATGTTGTTATGGTGGTGTTATATAGAATGTTGTTATGGTGGTGTTCTATAGAATGTTGTTATGGTGGTGTTCTATAGAATGTTGTTATGGTGGTGTTCTATAGTGTGTTATGGTTATAGAATGTTGTTATGGTGGTGTTCTATAGAATGTTGTTATGGTGGTGTTCTATAGAATGTTGTTATGGTGGTGTTATATAGAATGTTGTTATGGTGGTGTTCTATAGAATGTTGTTATGGTGGTGTTCTATAGAATGTTGTTATGGTGGTGTTCTATAGAATGTTGTTATGGTGGTGTTATATAGAATGTTGTTATGGTGGTGTTCTATAGAATGTTGTTATGGTGGTGTTATATAGAATGTTGTTATGGTGGTGTTCTATAGAATGTTGTTATGGTGGTGTTCTATAGAATGTTGTTATGGTGGTGTTCTATAGAATGTTGTTATGGTGGTGTTCTATAGAATGTTGTTATGGTGGTGTTATATAGAATGTTGTTATGGTGAATTTGTTATGGTTGTTATAGAATGTTGTTATGGTGGTGTTCTATAGAATGTTGTTATGGTGGTGTTCTATAGAATGTTGTTATGGTGGTGTTATATAGAATGTTGTTATGGTTATGGTGGTGTTCTATAGAATGTTGTTATGGTGGTGTTCTATAGAATGTTGTTATGGTGGTGTTCTATAGAATGTTGTTATGGTGGTGTTCTATAGAATGTTGTTATGGTGGTGTTATATAGAATGTTGTTATGGTGGTGTTCTATAGAATGTTGTTATGGTGGTGTTATATAGAATGTTGTTATGGTGGTGTTCTATAGAATGTTGTTATGGTGGTGTTATAAGAATGTTGTTATGGTGGTGTTATATAGAATGTTGTTATGGTGGTGTTCTATAGAATGTTGTTATGGTGGTGTTCTATAGAATGTTGTTATGGTGGTGTTCTGTAGAACGTTGTTGTGGTGTTGTTGTTATGGTGGTGTTCTATAGAATGTTGTTATGGTGGTGTTATATACAATGTTGTTATGGTGGTGTTCTATAGAATGTTGTTATGGTGGTGTTCTATAGAATGTTGTTATGGTGGTGTTCTATAGAATGTTGTTATGGTGGTGTTATATAGAATGTTGTTATGGTGGTGTTCTATAGAATGTTGTTATGGTGGTGTTCTATAGAATGTTGTTATGGTGGTGTTCTATAGAATGTTGTTATGGTGGTGTTATATAGAATGTTGTTATGGTGGTGTTATATAGAATGTTGTTATGGTGGTGTTCTATAGAATGTTATGGTTGTTCTATAGAATGTTGTTATGGTGTTTCTATAGAATGTTATATAGAATGTTGTTATGGTGGTGTTATATAGAATGTTGTTATGGTGGTGTTATATAGAATGTTGTTATGGTGGTGTTATATAGAATGTTGTTATGGTGGTGTTATATAGAATGTTGTTATGGTGGTGTTATATAGAATGTTGTTATGGTGGTGTTATATAGAATGTTGTTATGGTGGTGTTCTATAGAATGTTGTTATGGTGGTGTTATATAGAATGTTGTTATGGTGGTGTTCTATAGAATGTTGTTATGGTGGTGTTATATAGAATGTTGTTATGGTGGTGTTCTATAGAATGTTGTTATGGTGGTGTTATATAGAATGTTGTTATGGTGGTGTTCTATAGAATGTTGTTATGGTGGTGTTCTATAGAATGTTGTTATGGTGGTGTTCTATAGAATGTTGTTATGGTGGTGTTATATAGAATGTTGTTATGGTGGTGTTCTATAGAATGTTGTTATGGTGGTGTTCTATAGAATGTTGTTATGGTGGTGTTCTATAGAATGTTGTTATGGTGGTGTTCTATAGAATGTTGTTATGGTGGTGTTATATAGAATGTTGTTATGGTGGTGTTCTATAGAATGTTGTTATGGTGGTGTTATATAGAATGTTGTTATGGTGGTGTTATATAGAATGTTGTTATGGTGGTGTTATATAGAATGTTGTTGTGGTGGTGTTATATAGAATGTTGTTATGGTGGTGTTATATAGAATGTTGTTATGGTGGTGTTCTATAGAATGTTGTTGTGGTGGTGTTGTTATGGTGGTGTTATATAGAATGTTGTTATGGTGGTGTTATATAGAATGTTGTTGTGGTGGTGTTCTATAGAATGTTGTTATGGTGGTGTTCTATAGAATGTTGTTATGGTGGTGTTATATAGAATGTTGTTATGGTGGTGTTATATAGAATGTTGTTATGGTGGTGTTATATAGAATGTTGTTATGGTGGTGTTATATAGAATGTTGTTATGGTGGTGTTCTATAGAATGTTGTTATGGTGGTGTTATATAGAATGTTGTTATGGTGGTGTTATATAGAATGTTGTTATGGTGGTGTTATATAGAATGTTGTTATGGTGGTGTTCTATAGAATGTTGTTATGGTGGTGTTCTATAGAATGTTGTTATGGTGGTGTTCTATAGAATGTTGTTATGGTGGTGTTATATAGAATGTTGTTATGGTGGTGTTGTTATGTTATATAGAATGTTGTTATGGTGGTGTTCTATAGAATGTTGTTATGGTGGTGTTATATAGAATGTTGTTATGGTGGTGTTCTATAGAATGTTGTTATGGTGGTGTTCTATAGAATGTTGTTATGGTGGTGTTCTATAGAATGTTGTTATGGTGGTGTTATATAGAATGTTGTTATGGTGGTGTTCTATAGAATGTTGTTATGGTGGTGTTATATAGAATGTTGTTATGGTGGTGTTATATAGAATGTTGTTATGGTGGTGTTATATAGAATGTTGTTATGGTGGTGTTCTATAGAATGTTGTTATGGTGGTGTTCTATAGAATGTTGTTATGGTGGTGTTCTATAGAATGTTGTTATGGTGGTGTTATATAGAATGTTGTTATGGTGGTGTTCTATAGAATGTGTTCTATAGAATGTTGTTATGGTGGTGTTCTATAGAATGTTGTTATGGTGGTGTTCTATAGAATGTTGTTATGGTGGTGTTATATAGAATGTTGTTATGGTGGTGTTCTATAGAATGTTGTTATGGTGGTGTTCTATAGAATGTTGTTATGGTGGTGTTATATAGAATGTTGTTATGGTGGTGTTCTATAGAATGTTGTTATGGTGGTGTTCTATAGAATGTTGTTATGGTGGTGTTCTATAGAATGTTGTTATGGTGGTGTTATATAGAATGTTGTTATGGTGGTGTTATATAGAATGTTGTTATGGTGGTGTTCTATAGAATGTTGTTATGGTGGTGTTCTATAGAATGTTGTTATGGTGGTGTTCTATAGAATGTTGTTATGGTGGTGTTCTATAGAATGTTGTTATGGTGGTGTTCTATAGAATGTTGTTATGGTGGTGTTATATAGAATGTTGTTATGGTGGTGTTCTATAGAATGTTGTTATGGTGGTGTTATATAGAATGTTGTTATGGTGGTGTTCTATAGAATGTTGTTATGGTGGTGTTCTATAGAATGTTGTTATGGTGGTGTTATATAGAATGTTGTTATGGTGGTGTTCTATAGAATGTTGTTATGGTGGTGTTCTATAGAGTGTTGTTGGGGTGGTGTTGTTATGGTGGTGTTATATAGAATGTTGTTATGGTGGTGTTCTATAGAATGTTGTTATGGTGGTGTTCTATAGAATGTTGTTATGGTGGTGTTCTATAGAATGTTGTTATGGTGGTGTTATATAGAATGTTGTTATGGTGGTGTTCTATAGAATGTTGTTATGGTGGTGTTATATAGAATGTTGTTATGGTGGTGTTATATAGAATGTTGTTATGGTGGTGTTCTATAGAATGTTGTTATGGTGGTGTTCTATAGGATGTTGTTATGGTGGTGTTATATAGAATGTTGTTATGGTGGTGTTCTATAGAATGTTGTTATGGTGGTGTTCTATAGAATGTTTATGTTATGAATGTTGTTATGTGGTGTTATATAGAATGTTGTTATGGTGGTGTTCTATAGAATGTTGTTATGGTGGTGTTCTATAGAATGTTGTTATGGTGGTGTTCTATAGAATTTGTTATGGTGGTGTTCTATAGAATGTTGTTATGGTGGTGTTATATAGAATGTTGTTGTGGTGGTGTTCTATAGAATGTTGTTATGGTGGTGTTCTATAGAATGTTGTTATGGTGGTGTTCTATAGAATGTTGTTATGGTGGTGTTCTATAGAATGTTGTTATGGTGGTGTTCTATAGAATGTTGTTATGGTGGTGTTATATAGAATGTTGTTATGGTGGTGTTCTATAGAATGTTGTTATGGTGGTGTTATATAGAATGTTGTTATGGTGGTGTTCTATAGAATGTTGTTATGGTGGTGTTATATAGAATGTTGTTATGGTGGTGTTCTATAGAATGTTGTTATGGTGGTGTTCTATAGAATGTTGTTATGGTGGTGTTATATAGAATGTTGTTATGGTGGTGTTCTATAGAATGTTGTTATGGTGGTGTTCTATAGAATATGGTGGTGTTCTATAGAATGTTGTTATGGTGGTGTTATATAGAATGTTGTTATGGTGGTGTTCTATAGAATGTTGTTATGGTGGTGTTATATAGAATGTTGTTGTGGTGGTGTTATATGGGAATGTTGTTATGGTGGTGTTATATAGAATGTTGTTGTGGTGGTGTTATATAGAATGTTGTTGTGGTGGTGTTCTATAGAATGTTGTTATGGTGGTGTTCTATAGGATGTTGTTATGGTGGTGTTCTATAGAATGTTGTTATGGTGGTGTTCTATAGAATGTTGTTATGGTGGTGTTCTATAGAATGTTGTTATGGTGGTGTTATATAGAATGTTGTTATGGTGGTGTTCTATAGAATGTTGTTATGGTGGTGTTCTATAGAATGTTGTTATGGTGGTGTTATATAGAATGTTGTTATGGTGGTGTTCTATAGAATGTTGTTATGGTGGTGTTATATAGAATGTTGTTATGGTGGTGTTCTATAGAATGTTGTTATGGTGGTGTTCTATAGAATGTTGTTATGGTGGTGTTCTATAGAATGTTGTTATGGTGGTGTTATATAGAATGTTGTTATGGTGGTGTTCTATAGAATGTTGTTATGTTATATAGAATGGTTATGGTGGTGTTCCTTATAGAATGTTGTTATGGTGGTTGTTATATAGAATGTTGTTATGGTGGTGTTATATAGAATGTTGTTAGAATGTTGTTATGGTGGTGTTCTATAGAATGTTGTTATGGTGGTGTTCTATAGAATGTGTTGGTGTTCTATAGAATGTTGTTATGGTGGTGTTCTATAGAATGTTGTTATGGTGGTGTTCTATAGAATGTTGTTATGGTGGTGTTCTATAGAATGTTGTTATGGTGGTGTTCTATAGAATGTTGTTATGGTGGTGTTCTATAGAATGTTGGGTGGTGTTCTATAGAATGTTGTTATGGTGGTGTTATATAGAATGTTGTTATGGTGGTGTTATATAGAATGTTGTTATGGTGGTGTTCTATAGAATGTTGTTATGGTGGTGTTATATAGAATGTTGTTATGGTGGTGTTCTATAGAATGTTGTTATGGTGGTGTTATATAGAATGTTGTTATGGTGGTGTTCTATAGAATGTTGTTATGGTGGTGTTATATAGAATGTTGTTATGGTGGTGTTCTATAGAATGTTGTTATGGTGGTGTTCTATAGAATGTTGTTATGGTGGTGTTATATAGAATGTTGTTATGGTGGTGTTCTATAGAATGTTGTTATGGTGGTGTTATATAGAATGTTGTTATGGTGGTGTTCTATAGAATGTTGTTATGGTGGTGTTATATAGAATGTTGTTATGGTGGTGTTCTATAGAATGTTGTTATGGTGGTGTTCTATAGAATGTTGTTATGGTGGTGTTCTATAGAATGTTGTTATGGTGGTGTTCTATAGAATGTTGTTATGTGGTGTTATATAGAATGTTGTTATGGTGGTGTTCTATAGAATGTTGTTATGGTGGTGTTATATAGAATGTTGTTATGGTGGTGTTCTATAGAATGTTGTTATGGTGGTGTTCTATAGAATGTTGTTATGGTGGTGTTCTATAGAATGTTGTTATGGTGGTGTTCTATAGAATGTTGTTATGGTGGTGTTATATAGAATGTTGTTATGGTGGTGTTCTATAGAATGTTGTTATGGTGGTGTTATATAGAATGTTGTTATGGTGGTGTTATATAGAATGTTGTTATGGTGGTGTTCTATAGAATGTTGTTATGGTGGTGTTATATAGAATGTTGTTATGGTGGTGTTATATAGAATGTTGTTATGGTGGTGTTATATAGAATGTTGTTATGGTGGTGTTATATAGAATGTTGTTATGGTGGTGTTATATAGAATGTTGTTATGGTGGTGTTATATAGAATGTTGTTATGGTGGTGTTCTATAGAATGTTGTTATGGTGGTGTTATATAGAATGTTGTTATGGTGGTGTTCTATAGAATGTTGTTATGGTGGTGTTCTATAGAATGTTGTTATGGTGGTGTTCTATAGAATGTTGTTATGGTGGTGTTATATAGAATGTTGTTATGGTGGTGTTCTATAGAATGTTGTTATGGTGGTGTTATATAGAATGTTGTTATGGTGGTGTTGTTATGGTGGTGTTCTATAGAATGTTGTTATGGTGGTGTTATATAGAATGTTGTTATGGTGGTGTTCTATAGAATGTTGTTATGGTGGTGTTCTATAGAATGTTGTTATGGTGGTGTTCTATAGAATGTTGTTATGGTGGTGTTCTATAGAATGTTGTTATGGTTGTTATATAGAATGTTGTTATGGTGGTGTTCTATAGAATGTTGTTATGTTGGTGTTATATAGAATGTTGGTGGTGTTCTATAGAATGTTGTTATGGTGGTGTTATATAGAATGTTGTTATATAGGTTATGGTGGTGTTCTATAGAATGTTGTTATGGTGGTGTTCTATAGAATGTTGTTATGGTGGTGTTATATAGAATGTTGTTATGGTGGTGTTCTATAGAATGTTGTTATGGTGGTGTTATATAGAATGTTGTTATGGTGGTGTTCTATAGAATGTTGTTATGGTGGTGTTCTATAGAATGTTGTTATGGTTGTTATAGAATGTTGTTATGGTGGTGTTATATAGAATGTTGTTATGGTGGTGTTCTATAGAATGTTGTTATGGTGGTGTTCTATATAGAATGTTGTTATGGTGGTGTTCTATAGAATGTTGTTATGGTGGTGTTCTTATGGTGGTGTTCTATAGAATGGTGGTGTTCTATAGAATGTTGTTATGGTGGTGTTATATAGAATGTTGTTATGGTGGTGTTCTATAGAATGTTGTTATGGTGGTGTTCTATAGAATGTTGTTATGGTGGTGTTCTATAGAATGTTGTTATGGTGGTGTTCTATAGAATGTTGTTATGTTATGGTGGTGTTCTATAGAATGTTGTTATGGTGGTGTTCTATAGAATGTTGTTATGGTGGTGTTCTATAGAATGTTGTTATGGTGGTGTTATATAGAATGTTGTTATGGTGGTGTTCTATAGAATGTTGTTATGGTGGTGTTCTATAGAATGTTGTTATGGTGGTGTTCTATAGAATGTTGTTATGGTGGTGTTATATAGAATGTTGTTATGGTGGTGTTCTATAGAATGTTGTTATGGTGGTGTTCTATAGAATGTTGTTATGGTGGTGTTATATAGAATGTTGTTATGGTGGTGTTCTATAGAATGTTGTTATGGTGGTGTTCTATAGAATGTTGTTATGGTGGTGTTCTATAGAATGTTGTTATGGTGGTGTTATATAGAATGTTGTTATGGTGGTGTTATATAGAATGTTGTTATGGTGGTGTTCTATAGAATGTTGTTATGGTGGTGTTCTATAGAATGTTGTTATGGTGGTGTTGTTATGGTGGTGTTCTATAGAATGTTGTTATGGTGGTGTTATATAGAATGTTGTTATGGTGGTGTTCTATAGAATGTTGTTATAGAATGTTGTTATGGTGGTGTTCTATAGAATGTTGTTATGGTGGTGTTCTATAGAATGTTGTTATGGTGGTGTTATATAGAATGTTGTTATGGTGGTGTTCTATAGAATGTTGTTATGGTGGTGTTATATAGAATGTTGTTATGGTGGTGTTCTATAGAATGTTGTTATGGTGGTGTTATATAGAATGTTGTTATGGTGGTGTTCTATAGAATGTTGTTATGGTGGTGTTCTATAGAATGTTGTTATGGTGGTGTTATATAGAATGTTGTTATGGTGGTGTTCTATAGAATGTTGTTATGGTGGTGTGTTATATAGAATGTTGTTATGGTGGTGTTATATAGAATGTTGTTATGGTGGTGTTCTATAGAATGTTGTTATGGTGGTGTTCTATAGAATGTTGTTATGGTGGTGTTATATAGAATGTTGTTATGGGTGGTGTTCTATAGAATGTTGTTATGGTGGTGTTCTATATAGAATGTTGTTATGGTGGTGTTCTATAGAATGTTGTTATGGTGGTGTTATGTTGTTATGGTGGTGTTAGAATGTTGTTATGGTGGTGTTCTATAGAATGTTGTTATGGTGGTGTTCTATAGAATGTTGTGTATGTGGTGTTCTATAGAATGTTGTTATGGTGGTGTTCTATAGAATGTTGTTATGGTGGTGTTCTATAGAATGTTGTTATGGTGGTGTTCTATAGAATGTTGTTATGGTGGTGTTCTATAGAATGTTGTTATGGTGGTGTTATATAGAATGTTGTTATGGTGGTGTTCTATAGAATTCTATAGAATGTTGTTATGTGGTGTTATATAGAATGTTGTTATGGTGGTGTTCTATAGAACGTTGTTGTGGTGGTGTTATATAGAATGTTGTTATGGTGGTGTTCTATAGAATGTTGTTATGGTGGTGTTATATAGAATGTTGTTATGGTGGTGTTCTATAGAATGTTGTTATGGTGGTGTTCTATAGAATGTTGTTATGGTGGTGTTCTATAGAATGTTGTTATGGTGGTGTTCTATAGAATGTTGTTATGGTGGTGTTATATAGAATGTTGTTATGGTGGTGTTCTATAGAATGTTGTTATGGTGGTGTTCTATAGAATGTTGTTATGGTGGTGTTCTATAGAACGTTATGGTGGTGTTCTATAGAATGTTGTTATGGTGGTGTTATATAGAATGTTGTTATGGTGGTGTTCTTATAGAATGTTGTTATGGTGGTGTTCTATAGAATGTTGTTATGGTGGTGTTCTATAGAATGTTGTTATGGTGGTGTTATATAGAATGTTGTTATGGTGGTGTTCTATAGAATGTTGTTATGGTGGTGTTATATAGAATGTTGTTATGGTGGTGTTCTATAGAATGTTGTTATGGTGGTGTTCTATAGAATGTTGTTATGGTTATGGTGGTGTTCTATAGAATGTTGTTATGGTGGTGTTCTATAGAATGTTGTTATGGTGGTGTTCTATAGAATGTTGTTATGGTGGTGTTCTATAGAATGTTGTTATGGTGGTGTTCTATAGAATGTTGTTATGGTGGTGTTATATAGAATGTTGTTATGGTGGTGTTATATAGAATGTTGTTATGGTGGTGTTCTATAGAATGTTGTTATGGTGGTGTTCTATAGAATGTTGTTATGGTGGTGTTATATAGAATGTTGTTATGGTGGTGTTCTATAGAATGTTGTTATGGTGGTGTTCTATAGAATGTTGTTATGGTGGTGTTCTATAGAATGTTGTTATGGTGGTTGTTCTATAGAATGTTGTTATGGTGGTGTTCTAGAATAGAAATGTTGTTATGGTGGTGTTCTATAGAACGTTGTTATGGTGGTGTTATATAGAATGTTGTTATGGTGGTGTTATATAGAATGTTGTTATGGTGGTGTTCTATAGAATGTTGTTATGGTGGTGTTATATAGAATGTTGTTATGGTGGTGTTCTATAGAATGTTGTTATGGTGGTGTTATATAGAATGTTGTTATGGTGGTGTTCTATAGAATGTTGTTATGGTGGTGTTATATAGAATGTTGTTATGGTGGTGTTCTATAGAATGTTGTTATGGTGGTGTTATATAGAATGTTGTTATGGTGGTGTTCTATAGAATGTTGTTATGGTGGTGTTCTATAGAATGTTGTTATGGTGGTGTTATATAGAATGTTGTTATGGTGGTGTTCTATAGAATGTTGTTATGGTGGTGTTATATAGAATGTTGTTATGGTGGTGTTCTATAGAATGTTGTTATGGTGGTGTTCTATAGAATGTTGGTTGTTATATAGAATGTTGTTATGGTGGTGTTCTATAGAATGTTGTTATGGTGGTGTTCTATAGAATGTTGTTATGGTGGTGTTCTATAGAATGTTGTTATGGTGGTGTTCTATAGAACGTTGTTGTGGTGTTCTGTTGTTATGGTGTTATATAGAATGTTGTTATGGTGGTGTTCTATAGAACGTTGTTATGTTGTTATGGTGGTGTTATATAGAATGTTGTTATGGTGGTGTTCTATAGAATGTTGTTATGGTGGTGTTCTATAGAGAATGTTGTTATGGTGGTGTTCTATAGAATGTTGTTATGGTGGTGTTCTATAGAATGTTGTTATGGTGGTGTTCTATAGAATGTTGTTATGGTGGTGTTATATAGAATGTTGTTATGGTGGTGTTCTATAGAATGTTGTTGTGGTGGTGTTCTATAGAATGTTGTTATGGTGGTGTTCTATAGAATGTTGTTATGGTGGTGTTCTATAGAATGTTGTTATGGTGGTGTTATATAGAATGTTGTTATGGTGGTGTTCTATAGAATGTTGTTATGGTGGTGTTGTTATGGTGGTGTTCTATAGAATGTTGTTATGGTGGTGGTGTTCTATAGAATGTTGTTATGGTGGTGTTATATAGAATGTTGTTATGGTGGTGTTATATAGAATGTTGTTATGGTGGTGTTCTATAGAATGTTGTTGTGGTGGTGTTCTATAGAATGTTGTTATGGTGGTGTTCTATAGAATGTTGTTGTGGTGGTGTTATGTAGAATGTTGTTGTGGTGGTGTTCTATAGAATGTTGTTATGGTGGTGTTCTATAGAATGTTGTTATGGTGGTGTTCTATAGAATGTTGTTATGGTGGTGTTCTATAGAATGTTGTTATGGTGGTGTTCTATAGAATGTTGTTATGGTGGTGTTCTATAGAATGTTGTTATGGTGGTGTTCTATAGAATGTTGTTATGGTGGTGTTATATAGAATGTTGTTATGGTGGTGTTCTATAGAATGTTGTTATGGTGGTGTTCTATAGAATGTTGTTATGGTGGTGTTATATAGAATGTTGTTATGGTGGTGTTCTATAGAATGTTGTTATGGTGGTGTTATATAGAATGTTGTTATGGTGGTGTTCTATAGAATGTTGTTATGGTGGTGTTCTATAGAATGTTGTTATGGTGGTGTTATATAGAATGTTGTTATGGTGGTGTTCTATAGAATGTTGTTATGGTGGTGTTATATAGAATGTTGTTATGGTGGTGTTCTATAGAATGTTGTTATGGTGGTGTTCTATAGAATGTTGTTATGGTGGTGTTCTATAGAATGTTGTTATGGTGGTGTTCTATAGAATGTTGTTATGGTGGTGTTCTATAGAATGTTGTTATGGTGGTGTTCTATAGAATGTTGTTATGGTGGTGTTATATAGAATGTTGTTATGGTGGTGTTCTATAGAATGTTGTTATGGTGGTGTTTATATAGAATGTTGTTATGGTGGTGTTCTATAGAATGTTGTTGTGGTGGTGTTATATAGAATGTTGTTATGGTGGTGTTCTATAGAATGTTGTTATGGTGGTGTTCTATAGAATGTTGTTATGGTGGTGTTCTATAGAATGTTGTTATGGTGGTGTTCTATAGAATGTTGTTGTGGTGGTGTTATATAGAATGTTGTTATGGTGGTGTTCTATAGAATGTTGTTATGGTGGTGTTCTATAGAATGTTGTTGTGGTGGTGTTATATAGAATGTTGTTGTGGTGGTGTTCTATAGAATGTTGTTATGGTGGTGTTCTATAGAACGTTGTTATGGTGGTGTTTCTATAGAATGTGTTATGGTGGTTCTATAGAATGTTGTTATGGTGGTGTTATATAGAATGTTGTTATGGTGGTGTTCTATAGAATGTTGTTATGGTGGTGTTATATAGAATGTTGTTATGGTGGTGTTCTATAGAATGTTGTTATGGTGGTGTTATATAGAATGTTGTTATGGTGGTGTTCTATAGAATGTTGTTGTGGTGGTGTTCTATAGAATGTTGTTATGGTGGTGTTATATAGAATGTTGTTATGGTGGTGTTATATAGAACGTGTTGTTGTGGTGGTGTTATATAGAATGTTGTTATGGTGGTGTTCTATAGAATGTTGTTATGGTGGTGTTCTATAGAATGTTGTTATGGTGGTGTTATAGAGAATGTTGTTATGGTGGTGTTTCTATAGAATGTTGTTATGGTGGTGTTCTATAGAATTATGGTGGTGTTCTATAGAATGTTGTTATGGTGGTGTTATATAGAATGTTGTTATGGTGGTGTTCTATAGAATGTTGTTATGGTGGTGTTCTATAGAATGTTGCTGTAGTGGTGTTATATAGAATGTTGTTATGGTGGTGTTCTATAGAATGTTGTTATGGTGGTGTTCTATAGAATGTTGCTGTAGTGGTGTTATATAGAATGTTGTTATGGTGGTGTTCTATAGAATGTTGTTATGGTGGTGTTCTATAGAATGTTGTTATGGTGGTGTTATATAGAATGTTGTTATGGTGGTGTTATATAGAATGTTGTTATGGTGGTGTTCTATAGAATGTTGTTATGGTGGTGTTCTATAGAATGTTGTTATGGTGGTGTTATATAGAATGTTGTTATGGTGGTGTTATATAGAATGTTGTTATGGTGGTGTTCTATAGAATGTTGTTGTGGTGGTGTTCTATATAGAATGTTTGTTATGGTGTTCTATAGAATGTTGTTATGGTGGTGTTATATAGAATGTTGTTGTGGTGGTGTTGTTATATAGAATGTTGTTATGGTGGTGTTCTATAGAATGTTGTTATGGTGGTGTTCTATAGAATGTTGTTATGGTGGTGTTCTATAGAATGTTGTTATGGTGGTGTTCTATAGAATGTTGTTATGGTGGTGTTATATAGAATGTTGCTGTAGTGGTGTTATATAGAATGTTGTTATGGTGGTGTTCTATAGAACGTTGTTATGCTGGTGTTATATAGAATGTTGTTATGGTGGTGTTCTATAGAATGTTGTTATGGTGGTGTTCTATAGAATGTTGTTATGGTGGTGTTCTATAGAATGTTGTTATGGTGGTGTTCTATAGAATGTTGTTATGGTGGTGTTCTATAGAATGTTGTTATGGTGGTGTTCTATAGAATGTTGTTATGGTGGTGTTCTATAGAATGTTGTTATGGTGGTGTTCTATAGAATGTTGTTATGGTGGTGTTATATAGAATGTTGTTATGGTGGTGTTATATAGAATGTTGTTATGGTGGTGTTCTATAGAATGTTGTTATGGTGGTGTTATATAGAATGTTGTTATGGTGGTGTTCTATAGAACGTTGTTATGGTGGTGTTATATAGAATGTTGTTATGGTGGTGTTCTATAGAATGTTGTTATGGTGGTGTTATATAGAATGTTGTTATGGTGGTGTTCTATAGAATGTTGTTATGGTGGTGTTGTTATGGTGGTGTTATATAGAATGTTGTTATGGTGGTGTTATATAGAATGTTGTTATGGTGGTGTTCTATAGAATGTTGTTATGGTGGTGTTATATAGAATGTTGTTGTGGTGGTGTTCTATAGAATGTTGTTATGGTGGTGTTCTATAGAATGTTGTTATGGTGGTGTTCTATAGAATGTTGTTGTGGTGGTGTTATATGGGAATGTTGTTATGGTGGTGTTATATAGAATGTTGTTGTGGTGGTGTTATATAGAATGTTGTTGTGGTGGTGTTCTATAGAATGTTGTTATGGTGGTGTTCTATAGGATGTTGTTATGGTGGTATAGAATGTTGTTATGGTGGTGTTATATAGAATTTTGTTATGGTGGTGTT
>NC_088408.1:100863118-101104383 GCF_034236695.1 Oncorhynchus nerka | reverse complement strand
ACAATCAGCTGCCCGTCCTGTCTCCCTGTAGCGATGTCTTAGGTGTCTCACAGTACGAACATTGCAATTTATTGCCCTGGCCACATCTGCAGTCCTCATGCCTCCTTGCAGCATGCCTAAGTCACGTTCGAGCAGATGAGCAGGGACCCTGGTCATCTTTCTTTTGGTGTTTTTCAGAGTCCGTAGAAAGGTCTCTTTAGTGTCCTAAGTTTTCATAACTGTGACCTTAATTGCCTACCGTCTGTAAGCTGTTAGTGTCTTAATGAACATTCACCTGTAGAATGGTCATGAATTGTTTATGGTTCATTGAACATGGGAAACAGTGTTTAAACCCTTTACAATGAAGATCTGTGAAGTTACTTGGATTTTTACAAATTATCTTTGAAAGACAGGGTCCTGAAAAAGGGACGTTTCTTTTTCTGCTGAGTTTAGAATGCTCCATTTGTGGTTCTCTGATCAAACAGAATGCTCCATTTGTGGTTCTCTGATCAAACAGAATGCTCCATTTGTGGTTCTATGATCAAACAGAATGTTCCATTTGTGGTTCTCTGATCAAACAGAATGCTCCATTTGTGGTTCTATGATCAAACAGAATGCTCCATTTGTGGTTCTCTGGTTAAACAGAATGCTCCATTTGTGGTTCTCTGGTTAAACAGAATGCTCCATTTGTGGTTCTCTGATCAAACAGAATGCTCCATTTGTGGTTCTCTGATCAAACAGAATGCTCCATTTGTGGTTCTCTGATCAAACAGAATGCTCCATTTGTGGTTCTATGATCAAACAGAATGTTCCATTTGTGGTTCTCTGATCAAACAGAATGCTCCATTTGTGGTTCTCTGAACTAGTCAACCTGCAGCTTGCAGCTCCTCATTAGACTAACTATAAACAGCATCTCATCATCAGGAGGCATCAGGCCGGCTGCTCTCGCAGCTTGAGAGGAGTAACACTCATTAATAGTGAATGGAAGCTAGTTAGTTTCGATCGGTTGTCCACTATACTGGTGTACAGTACAGCCACTATACAGATGTTCTCTCTTTCTTTCAATCATTGTATAGGAACTTGGAAGAGAGTGTACAGCGAGTTATTGTTCAGCACTTGAATAATCACTGTTCAAAAACCTAAAGGAATGTCATTGACAGAGACGTGGTATCTGATGGTATCTGATGAGACGTGGTATCTGATGGTATCTGATGGTATCTGATGGTATCTGATGGTATCTGACGAAACGTGGTATCTGCCGAGACGTGGTATCTGATGAGACGTGGTATCTGATGGTATCTGATGAGACGTGGTATCTGATGGTATCTGATGAGACGTGGTATCTGATGGTATCTGCCGAGACGTGGTATCTGCCGAGACGTGGTATCTGCCGAGACGTGGTATCTGATGAGACGTGGTATCTGATGGTATCTGATGAGACGTGGTATCTGATGGTATCTGATGAGACGTGGAATCTGATGGTATCTACCGAGACGTGGTATCTGCCGAGACGTGGTATCTGCCGAGACGTGGTATCTGACGAGACGTGGTATCTGATGGTTAACTATTATGCTACAGCAGTCGTCAAAAAATATAATTTGTCTCCCACTGACAGACCAAAGATAAATGATTCCTTCTCTCTCTCCCCCATCTCTCTTTCTCTCTCCGGTGAAGTGATTTCTGGGCTGTTCATTTTCAGATATCATTTGTCCGTTGCTAAGATAATAAAAGTTAAGACAAATTGGCGCGCTGGAGGCGGCTAGTTAATAACCAAAGTGATTCGTGCCAGTAGCATCGGCGTCACAGACAGGAAACTGAAGGAGCCCCATAATCAATACGCACTTCACATCTCAATGGACCAACACATTCCTTCCAGGGAACCGGAGAGAGAGAGAGGGGCAGACAGGCCCTAACCTGGGTTTGAGGTAGCGAGTCTAGCGACTAGCAATGGAACACCAGTCATGGATGGAATCCTGGGGTCTGGAGTGACAGGAGCCTCTGCGGTCCAACAACCACAAGGAAGGCTGTGGATGTTTCAGGGCGCGACGCACCGACCATCAGACTGCCTTATTTCAGGGCCCTGAAATGGAAGCAGATGTCGGTCAGGAAGTTTCACAGCTTCAGAGGCATTAGTGACCCTCCTTATTGGAGCGCACACCCTCCCGTCTCGCCTCTTTCTCTCGTTTTTTTTTTTTTTTGCCAGGATACACTTTGCAATGCCTCGATCCATCATAAAACCATCAAAGTGTTCTTACGGTTCGTTTGAGTGAGAAACGCAGCGTTTCCTGAGAGCCTACCTTTCCTTGCGGGCCAAGTCTAGTTTCGTCTAGCTCCCAGGTGCTGGTTGCACGGTCCCCTCCAAACCACTTCCAGCTAGGAGTATCCCCTCCAGAAGATTGGATTTAAAGGGACACGTATTGCGTGTGTAACAGAAAACATCTCTTTTCCATTAGAACACAACTCCTGTTTTAATACTTCATAATGGCCATCATTTCCACAGCTGGAATGATTCAACCACATTGCTACCACTGGAAACAAATGAACTACTTATATGTGCTGTTATCATGATAGTTTCCAAAAACAAACAGTTAAATACATACATTGTGTTTAAATAATGCCATGTCATTTATTTGTGTGTGTGTGTAAGAAAATCAAAGTCAGCCTCAAATCTGAAACAAATTTGGGTAGCAGGTAGCCTAGTGGTTAGAGCGTTGGGTCAGTAACTGCAATGTAGCTAGTTCAAATCCGCTGAGACGACAGGGCAGGGGAAAAAAATCTGTTGACGTTCCCCTTGACCAAGGCACTTAACCCTAACCATTGATAATGGCTGACTCTGGCTGTGACCCCACTCTCAGGGGGGAGTTAGGATATGCAAAACACACATCTATAAAATAAAACACTGGTACATGTGAGAAACTGGACAAATATAAAGTACCCACATTGCATTCTTCTAAAAATGTCCATTAGCCCATGTGGATGGATCTGAGCCAAGTACAGCGCTGCATAACTGATGTGAAATGGCTAGCTAGTTAGCGGTTGTGCGCGCTAATAACGTTTCAATCGGTGACGTCACTCGCTCCGAGACCTTCAAGTGATTGTTCCCCTTGCTCTGCAAAGGGCCTCGGCTTTTGTGGAGCGATGCTTCGAGGGTGGCTGTTGTCGATGTGTGCAGAGGGTCCCTGGTTCGAGGCGAGGAGAGGGACGGAAGCTATACCAGCACCAATAAATGAGCATACAGTACCTGAGAGATCAAATCTGTCCCCAAATAGTGGCACTTTTACTTAAAACCTAAAACAGGCTATACAGTAACACATGCTATTGTATAGGAATTGAAAATCCAACTTTAGCATTCACGACTAGTAGTGCCACGTTTTATACCAACTGAGAGAAACAGGAAGATAAACAAGAGATTAGGCCTACATAATTAAAGGACAGTAAAGCAGAGACGTCTCAGCCTAGCGTCCTCTCCAGTGGGTCAGTATTGTGAATAACAGGTACAAAGCAGTGTATGTGTACTAGAGTGCACTGTGCTCCACTGATAGTACATAACAGAAGAGATCATCAACTGGCCTCTATGCAGTGTACATGTACTAGAGTGCACTGTGCTCCACTGATAGTACATAACATAAGAGATAATCAACTCGCCTCTATGCAGTGTACATGTACTAGAGTGCACTGTGCTCCACTGATAGTACATAACAGAAGAGATAATCAACGACGGTGTTCTATGGAATATAAGGAACGACGTGGAAATGTGTTGCAGTTACCTTATTTTCCAGAGAACGCATAGAGGCGAGTTGATTATCTCTTGTGTTATGTACTATCAGTGGAGCACAGTGCACTCTAGTACATGTACACTGCATTGAGGCGAGTTGATTATCTCTTATGTTATGTACTATCAGTGGAGCACAGTGCACTCTAGTACATGTACACTGCATTGAGACGAGTTGATTATCTCTTATGTTATGTACTATCAGTGGAGCACAGTGCACTCTAGTACATGTACAGTACACTGCATTGAGGAAAGTTGATTATCTCTTTTTTATATATCATGGCTATAATTTAACACATTTGCTGCTACAAACAAATGTGTTCATTTTTCCCGGTAGAAATGTGTTTAACATCCACCTAAACTGCTAGTAAGTTTACTAGATAGCGGATACAGTAGTTAACGTGGTAACCAAACAAACAGACTTGCTAGTTGAGCTACTCAAACCACGACTCTGAATGTACTATTATGAAAATCAAATTCAACAATGTCAATGTTTTCAATTCGACATTTGCTTTCAAAAGCAGTACAAATAGCTCATGTAAGAGTGAACTATAGCCATGGAATTCTACCTGATATACCGTGCATTATTGAAGCAATGAATGCCCGAGGGGGTAAACCACGGCTAAGGGCTGCGTCCACGCACGACACAACGCGGAGTGCCTGGACGCAGCCCTTCAACGGTGGGATATTGGCCATATAACACAAAGCCTTATTGCTATTATAAACTGGTTACTGAAATTAGAGCAGTAAAAATAAATGTTTTGTCATGCCGTCGAAGCTGGTGTTTTGGAGCAAATATTGGTATGGTTTGCTTCGTCTAGGGACCTAACAACACCCGTGCCAATATATCCTCCAAACACCGGCTTCACAGGCGTTATCACTTAAATAATGTATGCTCTACAATGCCCTTCAAGCCAATCAGGAATGAGTATGCAACAACGCCATGGTATAAAAGAAGATTTCACCTCTATAGTCTGTGAATTATGACATTGATATCAGCCTCCATGCTGGATTTACTCATATTTAAGAGGTAACTTGGTCCCAATTGAATAAAGCTGCTTGGAGGAAGACAGAAGGCAAAGATGACAAACTGGTGCCATCTAGTGATTTAGAGTGCCTGGTACCATCTAGTGATTTAGAGTGTCTGGTACCATCTAGTGATTTAGAGTGTCTGGTACAATCTAGTGATTTAGAGTGTCTGGTACCATCTAGTGATTTAGTCAGTCTCTGGTGCCATCTAGTGATTTAGTCAGTCTCTGGTGCCCGTCTAGTGATTTAGAGTGTCTGGTGCCATCTAGTGATTTAGAGTGTCTGGTGCCATCTAGTGATTTAGAGTGTCTGGTGCCATCTAGTGATTTAGAGTGTCTGGTGCCATCTAGTGATTTAGAGTGTCTGGTACCATCCTGTGATTTAGAGTGTCTGGTGCCATCTAGTGATTTAGAGTGTCTGGTACAATCTAGTGATTTAGAGTGTCTGGTACAATCTAGTGATTTAGAGTGTCTGGTGCCATCTAGTGATTTAGAGTGTCTGGTGCCATCTAGTGATTTAGAGTGTCTGGTACCATCCTGTGATTTAGAGTGTCTGGTGCCATCTAGTGATTTAGTGTCTGGTACAATCTAGTGATTTAGTGTCTGGTACAATCTAGTGATTTAGAGTGTCTGGTACCATCTAGTGATTTAGAGTGTCTGGTACCATCTAGTGATTTAGAGTGTCTGGTACCATCCTGTGATTTAGTCAGTCTCTGGTGCCCGTCTAGTGATTTAGAGTGTCTGGTGCCATCTAGTGATTTAGAGTGTCTGGTAGTGTCTGGTACCATCTAGTGATTTAGAGTGTCTGGTGCCATCTAGTGATTTAGAGTGTCTGGTGCCATCTAGTGATTTAGGCAGTCTCTGGTACCATCTAGTGATTTAGAGTGTCTGGTACCATCCTAGTGATTTAGAGTGTCTGGTACCATCCTAGTGATTTAGAGTGTCTGGTACTATCTAGTGATTCAGGCAGTCTCTGGTACCATCTAGTGGTTTAGAGTGTCTGGTACCATCTAGTGATTTAGAGTGTCTGGTACCATCTAGTGATTTAGAGTGTCTGGTGCCATCTAGTGATTTAGAGTGTCTGGTGCCATCTAGTGATTAAGAGTGTCTGGTGCCATCTAGTGATTTAGAGTGTCTGGTGCCATCTAGTGATTTAGAGTGTCTGGTACCATCTAGTGATTTAGAGTGTCTGGTACCATCTAGTGATTTAGAGTGTCTGGTACCATCTAGAGATTTAGAGTGTCTGGTGCCATCTAGTGATTAAGAGTGTCTGGTACCATCTAGTGGTTTAGAGTGTCTGGTACCATCTAGTGATTTAGAATGTCTGGTACCATCCTGTAATTTAGAGTGTCTGGTGCCATCTAGTGATTTAGTGTCTGGTACCATCCTGTGATTTAGTCAGTCTCTGGTGCCATCTAGCGATTTAGAGTGTCTGGTACCTACTAGTGATTCAGGCAGTCTCTGGTACCATCTAGTGATTTAGAGTCTCTGGTACCATCTAGTGATTTAGAGTGTCTGGTACCATCCTGTGATTTAGAGTGTCTGGTGCCATCTAGTGATTTAGTGTCTGGTACCATCCTGTGATTTAGAGTCTCTGGTACCATCTAGTGATTTAGAGTCTCTGGTGCCATCTAGCGATTTAGAGTGTCTGGTACCATCTAGTGATTTAGAGTGTCTGGTACAATCTAGTGATTTAGAGTGTCTGGTACCATCTAGTGATTTAGAGTGTCTGGTACCATCTAGTGATTAAGAGTGTCTGGTGCCATCTAGTGATTTAGAGTGTCTGGTACCATCTAGTGATTTAGAGTGTCTGGTGCCATCTAGTGATTTAGAGTGTCTGGTGCCATCTAGTGATTTAGAGTGTCTGGTACCATCTAGTGATTTAGAGTGTCTGGTACCATCTAGTGATTTAGAGTGTCTGGTGCCATCTAGTGATTTAGAGTGTCTGGTGCCATCTAGTGATTCAGGCAGTCTCTGGTACCATCTAGTGATTTAGAGTGTCTGGTACCATCTAGTGATTAAGAGTGTCTGGTACCATCCTGTGATTTAGAGTGTCTGGTACTATCTAGTGATTCAGGCAGTCTCTGGTACCATCTAGTGGTTTAGAGTGTCTGGTACCATCTAGTGATTTAGAGTGTCTGGTACCATCTAGTGATTTAGAGTGTCTGGTGCCATCTAGTGATTTAGAGTGTCTGGTGCCATCTAGTGATTAAGAGTGTCTGGTGCCATCTAGTGATTTAGAGTGTCTGGTGCCATCTAGTGATTTAGAGTGTCTGGTACCATCTAGTGATTTAGAGTGTCTGGTACCATCTAGTGATTTAGAGTGTCTGGTACAATCTAGTGATTTAGAGTGTCTGGTACCATCTAGTGATTAAGAGTGTCTGGTACCATCCAGTGATTTAGAGTGTCTGGTACCATCTAGTGATTTAGTCAGTCTCTGGTGCCCGTCTAGTGATTTAGAGTGTCTGGTGCCATCTAGTGGTTTAGAGTGTCTGGTGCCATCTAGTGATTTAGTGTCTGGTACCATCCTGTGATTTAGAGTCTCTGGTACCATCTAGTGATTTAGAGTCTCTGGTGCCATCTAGCGATTTAGAGTCTCTGGTACCATCTAGTGATTTAGAGTGTCTGGTACCATCTAGTGATTAAGAGTGTCTGGTGCCATCTAGTGATTTAGAGTGTCTGGTACCATCCTGTGATTTAGTCAGTCTCTGGTGCCCGTCTAGTGATTTAGAGTGTCTGGTGCCATCTAGTGATTTAGAGTGTCTGATGCCATCTAGTGATTTAGAGTGTCTGGTGCCATCTAGTGGTTTAGAGTGTCTGGTACCATCTAGTGATTTAGAGTGTCTGGTACCATCTAGTGATTTAGAGTGTCTGGTGCCATCTAGTGATTTAGAGTGTCTGGTGCCATCTAGTGGTTTAGAGTGTCTGGTACCATCTAGTGATTTAGAGTGTCTGGTACCATCTAGTGATTTAGAGTGTCTGGTACCATCTAGTGATTTAGAGTGTCTGGTGCCATCTAGTGATTTAGAGTGTCTGGTACCATCCTGTGATTTAGTGTCTGGTACCATCTAGTGATTTAGAGTCTCTGTGATCTAGTGATTTAGAGTGTCTGGTACCATCTAGTGATTTAGAGTGTCTGGTACCATCTAGTGATTTAGAGTGTCTGGTACAATCTAGCGATTTAGAGTGTCTGGTACCATCTAGTGATTTAGAGTGTCTGGTACCATCTAGTGATTTAGAGTGTCTGGTACAATCTAGTGATTTAGAGTGTCTGGTACCATCCTGTGATTTAGAGTGTCTGGTACCATCTAGTGATTTAGTCAGTCTCTGGTGCCATCTAGTGATTTAGAGTGGCTGGTGCCATCTAGTGATTTAGAGTGTCTGGTGCCATCTAGTGGTTTAGAGTGTCTGGTACCATCTAGTGGTTTAGAGTGTCTGGTACCATCTAGTGATTTAGAGTGTCTGGTACCATCTAGTGATTTAGAGTGTCTGCTGCCATCTAGTGATTTAGAGTGTCTGGTGCCATCTAGTGATTAAGAGTGTCTGGTGCCATCTAGTGATTTAGAGTGTCTGGTGCCATCTAGTGATTTAGAGTGTCTGGTGCCATCTAGTGATTCAGGCAGTCTCTGGTACCATCTAGTGATTTAGAGTGTCTGGTACCATCTAGTGATTTAGAGTGTCTGGTGCCATCTAGTGATTTAGAGTGTCTGGTACCATCCTGTGATTTAGAGTGTCTGGTACCATCTAGTGATTTAGAGTCTCTGGTGCCCGTCTAGTGATTTAGAGTGTCTGGTACCATCTAGTGGTTTAGAGTGTCTGGTACCATCTAGTGATTTAGAGTGTCTGGTACCATCTAGTGATTTAGAGTGTCTGGTGCCATCTAGTGATTTAGAGTGTCTGGTGCCATCTAGTGATTAAGAGTGTCTGGTGCCATCTAGTGATTTAGAGTGTCTGGTGCCATCTAGTGATTTAGAGTGTCTGGTACCATCTAGTGATTTAGAGTGTCTGGTACCATCTAGTGATTTAGAGTGTCTGGTACCATCTAGTGATTTAGAGTGTCTGGTACCATCTAGTGATTTAGAGTGTCTGGTACCATCCTGTGATTTAGAGTGTCTGGTACCATCCAGTGATTTAGAGTGTCTGGTACCATCTAGTGATTTAGTCAGTCTCTGGTGCCATCTAGTGATTTAGAGTGTCTGGTGCCATCTAGTGATTTAGAGTGTCTGGTACCATCTAGTGATTTAGAGTGTCTGGTGCCATCTAGTGATTTAGAGTGTCTGGTACCATCTAGTGATTTAGAGTGTCTGGTACCATCTATTTAGTGATTTAGAGTGTCTGGTACCATCTAGTGATTTAGAGTGTCTGGTACAATCTAGTGATTTAGAGTGTCTGGTACAATCTAGTGATTTAGAGTGTCTGGTACCATCTAGTGATTTAGAGTGTCTGGTACCATCTAGTGATTTAGAGTGTCTGGTACAATCTAGCGATTTAGAGTGTCTGGTACCATCTAGTGATTTAGAGTGTCTGGTACCATCTAGTGATTTAGAGTGTCTGGTACCATCCTGTAATTTAGAGTGTCTGGTGCCATCTAGTGATTTAGTGTCTGGTACCATCCTGTGATTTAGTCAGTCTCTGGTGCCATCTAGCGATTTAGAGTGTCTGGTACCATCTAGTGATTCAGGCAGTCTCTGGTACCATCCTGTGATTTAGAGTCTCTGGTACCATCTAGTGATTTAGAGTGTCTGGTACCATCCTGTGATTTAGAGTGTCTGGTGCCATCTAGTGATTTAGTGTCTGGTACCATCCTGTGATTTAGTCAGCCTCTGGTACCATCTAGTGATTTAGAGTCTCTGGTGCCATCTAGCGATTTAGAGTGTCTGGTACCATCTAGTGATTTAGAGTGTCTGGTACCATCTAGTGATTTAGAGTGTCTGGTACAATCTAGCGATTTAGAGTGTCTGGTACCATCTAGTGATTTAGAGTGTCTGGTACCATCTAGTGATTTAGAGTGTCTGGTACAATCTAGTGATTTAGAGTGTCTGGTACCATCCTGTGATTTAGAGTGTCTGGTACCATCTAGTGATTTAGTCAGTCTCTGGTGCCCGTCTAGTGATTTAGAGTGGCTGGTGCCATCTAGTGATTTAGAGTGTCTGGTGCCATCTAGTGGTTTAGAGTGTCTGGTACCATCTAGTGGTTTAGAGTGTCTGGTACCATCTAGTGATTTAGAGTGTCTCTAGTGATTTAGCCATCTAGTGATTTAGAGTGTCTGGTGCCATCTAGTGATTAAGAGTGTCTGGTGCCATCTAGTGATTTAGAGTGTCTGGTGCCATCTAGTGATTTAGAGTGTCTGGTGCCATCTAGTGATTCAGGCAGTCTCTGGTACCATCTAGTGATTTAGAGTGTCTGGTACCATCTAGTGATTAAGAGTGTCTGGTGCCATCTAGTGATTTAGAGTGTCTGGTACCATCCTGTGATTTAGAGTGTCTGGTACCATCTAGTGATTTAGTCCGTCTGGTGCCATCTAGTGATTTAGAGTGTCTGGTACCATCTAGTGGTTTAGAGTGTCTGGTACCATCTAGTGATTTAGAGTGTCTGGTACCATCTAGTGATTTAGAGTGTCTGGTGCCATCTAGTGATTTAGAGTGTCTGGTGCCATCTAGTGATTAAGAGTGTCTGGTGCCATCTAGTGATTTAGAGTGTCTGGTGCCATCTAGTGATTTAGAGTGTCTGGTGCCATCTAGTGATTTAGAGTGTCTGGTGCCATCTAGTGATTTAGAGTGTCTGGTACCATCTAGTGATTTAGAGTGTCTGGTACCATCTAGTGATTAAGAGTGTCTGGTACCATCCTGTGATTTAGAGTGTCTGGTACCATCCAGTGATTTAGAGTGTCTGGTACCATCTAGTGATTTAGTCAGTCTCTGGTGCCATCTAGTGATTTAGAGTGTCTGGTGCCATCTAGTGATTTAGAGTGTCTGGTACCATCTAGTGATTTAGAGTGTCTGGTGCCATCTAGTGATTTAGAGTGTCTGGTACCATCTAGTGATTTAGAGTGTCTGGTGCCATCTAGTGATTTAGAGTGTCTGGTGCCATCTAGTGATTTAGTGTCTGGTACCATCTAGTGATTTAGAGTGTCTGGTACATCTAGTGATTTAGAGTGTCTGGTACATCTAGTGATTTAGAGTGTCTGGTACCATCTAGTGATTTAGAGTGTCTGGTACCATCTAGTGATTTAGTGTCTGGTTCTAGTGATTTAGAGTGTCTGGTACCATCTAGTGATTTAGAGTGTCTGGTACCATCTAGTGATTTAGAGTGTCTGGTACCATCCTGTAATTTAGAGTGTCTGGTGCCATCTAGTGATTTAGTGTCTGGTACCATCCTGTGATTTAGTCAGTCTCTGGTGCCATCTAGCGATTTAGAGTGTCTGGTACCATCTAGTGATTCAGGCAGTCTCTGGTACCATCCTGTGATTTAGAGTCTCTGGTACCATCTAGTGATTTAGAGTGTCTGGTACCATCCTGTGATTTAGAGTGTCTGGTGCCATCTAGTGATTTAGTGTCTGGTACCATCCTGTGATTTAGTCAGTCTGGTACCATCTAGTGATTTAGAGTCTCTGGTGCCATCTAGCGATTTAGAGTGTCTGGTACCATCTAGTGATTTAGAGTGTCTGGTACCATCTAGTGATTTAGAGTGTCTGGTACAATCTAGTGATTTAGAGTGTCTGGTACCATCTAGTGATTTAGAGTGTCTGGTACCATCTAGTGATTTAGAGTGTCTGGTACAATCTAGTGATTTAGAGTGTCTGGTACCATCCTGTGATTTAGAGTGTCTGGTACCATCTAGTGATTTAGTCAGTCTCTGGTGCCCGTCTAGTGATTTAGAGTGGCTGGTGCCATCTAGTGATTTAGAGTGTCTGGTGCCATCTAGTGGTTTAGAGTGTCTGGTACCATCTAGTGATTTAGAGTGTCTGGTACCATCTAGTGATTTAGAGTGTCTGGTACCATCTAGTGATTTAGAGTGTCTGGTACTAGTGATTTAGAGTGTCTGGTGCCATCTAGTGATTTAGAGTGTCTGGTGCCATCTAGTGATTTAGAGTGTCTGGTACCATCTAGTGATTTAGAGTGTCTGGTGCCATCTAGTGATTTAGAGTCTCTGGTACCATCTAGTGATTTAGAGTGTCTGGTACCATCTAGTGATTTAGAGTGTCTGGTGCCATCTAGTGATTTAGAGTGTCTGGTACCATCTAGATTTAGATGTCTGGTACCATCTAGTGATTTAGTCAGTCTCTGGTGCCATCTAGTGATTTAGAGTGTCTGGTACCATCTAGTGATTTAGAGTGTCTGGTACCATCTAGTGATTTAGAGTGTCTGGTACCATCTAGTGATTTAGAGTGTCTGGTGCCATCTAGTGATTTAGAGTGTCTGGTGCCATCTAGTGATTTAGAGTGTCTGGTGCCATCTAGTGATTTAGAGTGTCTGGTGCCATCTAGTGATTTAGAGTGTCTGGTACCATCTAGTGATTTAGAGTGTCTGGTACCATCTAGTGATTTAGAGTGTCTGGTACCATCTAGTGATTTAGAGTGTCTGGTACCATCTAGTGATTTAGAGTGTCTGGTACCATCCTGTGATTTAGAGTGTCTGGTACCATCTAGTGATTTAGAGTGTCTGGTACCATCTAGTGATTTAGTCAGTCTCTGGTGCCATCTAGTGATTTAGAGTGTCTGGTACCATCTAGTGATTTAGAGTGTCTGGTACCATCTAGTGATTTAGAGTGTCTGGTGCCATCTAGTGATTAAGAGTGTCTGGTACCATCTAGTGGTTTAGAGTGTCTGGCACCATCTAGTGATTTAGAGTGTCTGGTGCCATCTAGTGATTTAGTGTCTGGTACCATCTAGTGATTTAGAGTGTCTGGTACAATCTAGTGATTTAGAGTGTCTGGTACCATCTAGTGATTTAGAGTGTCTGGTACCATCTAGTGATTTAGAGTGTCTGGTACCATCTAGTGATTTAGAGTGTCTGGTACTCTAGTGATTTAGAGTGTCTGGTACCATCTAGTGATTTAGAGTGTCTGGTACCATCTAGTGATTTAGAGTGTCTGGTACCATCCTGTAATTTAGAGTGTCTGGTGCCATCTAGTGATTTAGTGTCTGGTACCATCCTGTGATTTAGTCAGTCTCTGGTGCCATCTAGCGATTTAGAGTGTCTGGTACCATCTAGTGATTCAGGCAGTCTCTGGTACCATCCTGTGATTTAGAGTCTCTGGTACCATCTAGTGATTTAGAGTGTCTGGTACCATCCTGTGATTTAGAGTGTCTGGTGCCATCTAGTGATTTAGTGTCTGGTACCATCCTGTGATTTAGTCAGCCTCTGGTACCATCTAGTGATTTAGAGTCTCTGGTGCCATCTAGTGATTTAGAGTGTCTGGTACCATCTAGTGATTTAGAGTGTCTGGTACCATCTAGTGATTTAGAGTGTCTGGTACAATCTAGCGATTTAGAGTGTCTGGTACCATCTAGTGATTTAGAGTGTCTGGTACCATCTAGTGATTTAGAGTGTCTGGTACAATCTAGTGATTTAGAGTGTCTGGTACCATCCTGTGATTTAGAGTGTCTGGTACCATCTAGTGATTTAGTCAGTCTCTGGTGCCCGTCTAGTGATTTAGAGTGGCTGGTGCCATCTAGTGATTTAGAGTGTCTGGTGCCATCTAGTGATTTAGAGTGTCTGGTACCATCTAGTGATTTAGAGTGTCTGGTACCATCTAGTGATTTAGAGTGTCTGGTACCATCTAGTGATTTAGAGTGTCTGGTGCCATCTAGTGATTTAGAGTGTCTGGTGCCATCTAGTGATTTAGAGTGTCTGGTGCCATCTAGCGATTTAGAGTGTCTGGTACCATCTAGCGATTTAGAGTGTCTGGTACCATCTAGTGATTTAGAGTGTCTGGTACCATCTAGTGATTTAGAGTGTCTGGTACCATCTAGTGATTTAGAGTGTCTGGTGTCTGTGATTTAGAGTGTCTGGTACCATCTGTGATTTAGAGTGTCTGGTACCATCTAGTGATTTAGTCCGTCTCTGGTGCCATCTAGTGATTTAGAGTGTCTGGTACCATCTAGTGATTTAGAGTGTCTGGTACCATCTAGTGATTTAGAGTGTCTGGTACCATCTAGTGATTTAGAGTGTCTGGTGCCATCTAGTGATTTAGAGTGTCTGGTGCCATCTAGTGATTAAGAGTGTCTGGTGCCATCTAGTGATTTAGAGTGTCTGGTGCCATCTAGTGATTTATGTCTGGTACCATCTAGTGATTTAGAGTGTCTGGTACCATCTAGTGATTTAGAGTGTCTGGTACCATCTAGTGATTTAGAGTGTCTGGTACCATCTAGTGATTTAGAGTGTCTGGTACCATCTAGTGATTTAGAGTGTCTGGTACCATCCAGTGATTTAGAGTGTCTGGTACCATCTAGTGATTTAGTCAGTCTCTGGTGCCATCTAGTGATTTAGAGTGTCTGGTGCCATCTAGTGATTTAGAGTGTCTGGTACCATCTAGTGGTTTAGAGTGTCTGGTGCCATCTAGTGATTTAGAGTGTCTGGTACCATCTAGTGATTTAGAGTGTCTGGTACCATCCTGTGATTTAGAGTGTCTGGTGCCATCTAGTGATTTAGTGTCTGGTACCATCTAGTGATTTAGAGTGTCTGTGATTTAGAGTGTCTGGTACCATCTAGTGATTTAGAGTGTCTGGTACCATCTAGTGATTTAGAGTGTCTGGTACCATCTAGTGATTTAGAGTGTCTGGTACAATCTAGCGATTTAGAGTGTCTGGTACCATCTAGTGATTTAGAGTGTCTGGTACCATCTAGTGATTTAGAGTGTCTGGTACCATCCTGTAATTTAGAGTGTCTGGTGCCATCTAGTGATTTAGTGTCTGGTACCATCCTGTGATTTAGTCAGTCTCTGGTGCCATCTAGCGATTTAGAGTGTCTGGTACCATCTAGTGATTCAGGCAGTCTCTGGTACCATCCTGTGATTTAGAGTCTCTGGTACCATCTAGTGATTTAGAGTGTCTGGTACCATCCTGTGATTTAGAGTGTCTGGTGCCATCTAGTGATTTAGTGTCTGGTACCATCCTGTGATTTAGTCAGCCTCTGGTGCCATCTAGTGATTTAGAGTGTCTGGTACCATCTAGCGATTTAGAGTGTCTGGTACCATCTAGCGATTTAGAGTGTCTGGTACCATCTAGTGATTTAGAGTGTCTGGTACAATCTAGTGATTTAGAGTGTCTGGTACCATCTAGTGATTTAGAGTGTCTGGTACCATCTAGTGATTTAGAGTGTCTGGTACCATCTAGTGATTTAGAGTGTCTGGTACCATCTAGTGATTTAGAGTGTCTGGTACCATCTAGTGATTTAGTCAGTCTCTGGTGCCATCTAGTGATTTAGAGTGGCTGGTGCCATCTAGTGATTTAGAGTGTCTGGTGCCATCTAGTGGTTTAGAGTGTCTGGTACCATCTAGTGGTTTAGAGTGTCTGGTACCATCTAGTGATTTAGAGTGTCTGGTACCATCTAGTGATTTAGAGTGTCTGCTGCCATCTAGTGATTTAGAGTGTCTGGTGCCATCTAGTGATTAGAGTGTCTGGTGCCATCTAGTGATTTAGAGTGTCTGGTGCCATCTAGTGATTTAGAGTGTCTGGTGCCATCTAGTGATTCAGGCAGTCTCTGGTACCATCTAGTGATTTAGAGTGTCTGGTACCATCTAGTGATTAAGAGTGTCTGGTGCCATCTAGTGATTTAGAGTGTCTGGTACCATCCTGTGATTTAGAGTGTCTGGTACCATCTAGTGATTTAGTCCGTCTCTGGTGCCCGTCTAGTGATTTAGAGTGTCTGGTACCATCTAGTGATTTAGAGTGTCTGGTACCATCTAGTGATTTAGAGTGTCTGGTACCATCTAGTGATTTAGAGTGTCTGGTGCCATCTAGTGATTTAGAGTGTCTGGTGCCATCTAGTGATTAAGAGTGTCTGGTGCCATCTAGTGATTTAGAGTGTCTGGTGCCATCTAGTGATTTAGAGTGTCTGGTACCATCTAGTGATTTAGAGTGTCTGGTACCATCTAGTGATTTAGAGTGTCTGGTACAATCTAGTGATTTAGAGTGTCTGGTACCATCTAGTGATTAAGAGTGTCTGGTACCATCCTGTGATTTAGAGTGTCTGGTACCATCCAGTGATTTAGAGTGTCTGGTACCATCTAGTGATTTAGTCAGTCTCTGGTGCCCGTCTAGTGATTTAGAGTGTCTGGTGCCATCTAGTGATTTAGAGTGTCTGGTACCATCTAGTGGTTTAGAGTGTCTGGTGCCATCTAGTGATTTAGAGTGTCTGGTACCATCTAGTGATTTAGAGTGTCTGGTACCATCCTGTGATTTAGAGTGTCTGGTGCCATCTAGTGATTTAGTGTCTGGTACCATCTAGTGATTTAGAGTGTCTGGTACAATCTAGTGATTTAGAGTGTCTGGTACCATCTAGTGATTTAGAGTGTCTGGTACCATCTAGTGATTTAGAGTGTCTGGTACCATCTAGTGATTTAGAGTGTCTGGTACAATCTAGTGATTTAGAGTGTCTGGTACCATCTAGTGATTTAGAGTGTCTGGTGCAATCTAGCGATTTAGAGTGTCTGGTACCATCTAGTGATTTAGAGTGTCTGGTACCATCTAGTGATTTAGAGTGTCTGGTACCATCCTGTAATTTAGAGTGTCTGGTGCCATCTAGTGATTTAGTGTCTGGTACCATCCTGTGATTTAGTCAGTCTCTGGTGCCATCTAGCGATTTAGAGTGTCTGGTACCATCTAGTGATTCAGGCAGTCTCTGGTACCATCCTGTGATTTAGAGTCTCTGGTACCATCTAGTGATTTAGAGTGTCTGGTACCATCCTGTGATTTAGAGTGTCTGGTGCCATCTAGTGATTTAGTGTCTGGTACCATCCTGTGATTTAGTCAGCCTCTGGTACCATCTAGTGATTTAGAGTCTCTGGTGCCATCTAGTGATTTAGAGTGTCTGGTACCATCTAGTGATTTAGAGTGTCTGGTACCATCTAGTGATTTAGAGTGTCTGGTACAATCTAGTGATTTAGAGTGTCTGGTACCATCTAGTGATTTAGAGTGTCTGGTACCATCTAGTGATTTAGAGTGTCTGGTACCATCTAGTGATTTAGAGTGTCTGGTACCATCCTGTGATTTAGAGTGTCTGGTACCATCTAGTGATTTAGTCAGTCTCTGGTGCCATCTAGTGATTTAGAGTGTCTGGTGCCATCTAGTGATTTAGAGTGTCTGGTGCCATCTAGTGGTTTAGCCATCTAGTGATTTAGAGTGTCTGGTACCATCTAGTGATTTGGAGTGTCTGGTACCATCTAGTGATTTAGAGTGTCTGGTACCATCTAGTGATTTAGAGTGTCTGGTGCCATCTAGTGATTTAGAGTGTCTGGTGCCATCTAGTGATTTAGAGTGTCTGGTACCATCTAGTGATTTAGAGTGTCTGGTACCATCTAGTGATTTAGAGTGTCTGGTACAATCTAGTGATTTAGAGTGTCTGGTACAATCTAGTGATTTAGAGTGTCTGGTACCATCTAGTGATTTAGAATGTCTGGTACCATCTAGTGATTAAGAGTGTCTGGTGCCATCTAGTGATTTAGAGTGTCTGGTACCATCCTGTGATTTAGAGTGTCTGGTACCATCTAGTGATTTAGTCAGTCTCTGGTGCCCGTCTAGTGATTTAGAGTGTCTGGTGCCATCTAGTGATTTAGAGTGTCTGGTGCCATCTAGTGGTTTAGAGTGTCTGGTACCATCTAGTGATTTAGAGTGTCTGGTACCATCTAGTGATTTAGAGTGTCTGGTGCCATCTAGTGATTTAGAGTGTCTGGTGCCATCTAGTGATTAAGAGTGTCTGGTGCCATCTAGTGATTAAGAGTGTCTGGTACCATCTAGTGGTTTAGAGTGTCTGGTACCATCTAGTGATTAAGAGTGTCTGGTACCATCCAGTGATTTAGAGTGTCTGGTACCATCTAGTGATTTAGTCAGTCTCTGGTGCCCGTCTAGTGATTTAGAGTGTCTGGTGCCATCTAGTGGTTTAGAGTGTCTGGTGCCATCTAGTGATTTAGTGTCTGGTACCATCCTGTGATTTAGAGTCTCTGGTACCATCTAGTGATTTAGAGTCTCTGGTGCCATCTAGCGATTTAGAGTCTCTGGTACCATCTAGTGATTTAGAGTGTCTGGTACCATCTAGTGATTAAGAGTGTCTGGTGCCATCTAGTGATTTAGAGTGTCTGGTACCATCCTGTGATTTAGTCAGTCTCTGGTGCCCGTCTAGTGATTTAGAGTGTCTGGTGCCATCTAGTGATTTAGAGTGTCTGATGCCATCTAGTGATTTAGAGTGTCTGGTGCCATCTAGTGGTTTAGAGTGTCTGGTACCATCTAGTGATTTAGAGTGTCTGGTACCATCTAGTGATTTAGAGTGTCTGGTGCCATCTAGTGATTTAGAGTGTCTGGTGCCATCTAGTGATTCAGGCAGTCTCTGGTACCATCTAGTGATTTAGAGTGTCTGGTACCATCTAGTGATTAAGAGTGTCTGGTGCCATCTAGTGATTTAGAGTGTCTGGTACCATCCTGTGATTTAGAGTGTCTGGTACCATCTAGTGATTTAGTCCGTCTCTGGTGCCAGTCTAGTGATTTAGAGTGTCTGGTACCATCTAGTGGTTTAGAGTGTCTGGTACCATCTAGTGATTTAGAGTGTCTGGTACCATCTAGTGATTTAGAGTGTCTGGTGCCATCTAGTGATTTAGAGTGTCTGGTGCCATCTAGTGATTAAGAGTGTCTGGTGCCATCTAGTGATTTAGAGTGTCTGGTGCCATCTAGTGATTTAGAGTGTCTGGTACCATCTAGTGATTTAGAGTGTCTGGTACCATCTAGTGATTTAGAGTGTCTGGTACAATCTAGTGATTTAGAGTGTCTGGTACCATCTAGTGATTAAGAGTGTCTGGTACCATCCTGTGATTTAGAGTGTCTGGTACCATCCAGTGATTTAGAGTGTCTGGTACCATCTAGTGATTTAGTCAGTCTCTGGTGCCCGTCTAGTGATTTAGAGTGTCTGGTGCCATCTAGTGATTTAGAGTGTCTGGTACCATCTAGTGGTTTAGAGTGTCTGGTGCCATCTAGTGATTTAGAGTGTCTGGTACCATCTAGTGATTTAGAGTGTCTGGTACCATCTAGTGATTTAGAGTGTCTGGTGCCATCTAGTGATTTAGAGTGTCTGGTACCATCTAGTGATTTAGAGTGTCTGGTACCATCTAGTGATTTAGAGTGTCTGGTACCATCTAGTGATTTAGAGTGTCTGGTACCATCTAGTGATTTAGAGTGTCTGGTACCATCTAGTGATTTAGAGTGTCTGGTACCATCTAGTGATTTAGAGTGTCTGGTACCATCTAGTGATTTAGAGTGTCTGGTACCATCTAGTGATTTAGAGTGTCTGGTACCATCCTGTAATTTAGATTGTCTGGTGCCATCTAGTGATTTAGTGTCTGGTACCATCCTGTGATTTAGTCAGTCTCTGGTGCCATCTAGCGATTTAGAGTGTCTGGTACCATCTAGTGATTCAGAGTGTCTGGTACCATCCTGTGATTTAGAGTGTCTGGTACCATCTAGTGATTTAGAGTGTCTGGTACCATCCTGTGATTTAGAGTGTCTGGTGCCATCTAGTGATTTAGTGTCTGGTACCATCTAGTGATTTAGAGTGTCTGGTACCATCTAGTGATTTAGAGTGTCTGGTACCATCTAGTGATTTAGAGTGTCTGGTACCATCTAGTGATTTAGAGTGTCTGGTACCATCTAGTGATTTAGAGTGTCTGGTACAATCTAGCGATTTAGAGTGTCTGGTACCATCTAGTGATTTAGAGTGTCTGGTACCATCTAGTGATTTAGAGTGTCTGGTACCATCCTGTAATTTAGAGTGTCTGGTGCCATCTAGTGATTTAGTGTCTGGTACCATCCTGTGATTTAGTCAGTCTCTGGTGCCATCTAGCGATTTAGAGTGTCTGGTACCTACTAGTGATTCAGGCAGTCTCTGGTACCATCCTGTGATTTAGAGTCTCTGGTACCATCTAGTGATTTAGAGTGTCTGGTACCATCCTGTGATTTAGAGTGTCTGGTGCCATCTAGTGATTTAGTGTCTGGTACCATCCTGTGATTTAGAGTCTCTGGTACCATCTAGTGATTTAGAGTCTCTGGTGCCATCTAGCGATTTAGAGTGTCTGGTACCATCTAGTGATTTAGAGTGTCTGGTACCATCTAGTGATTTAGAGTGTCTGGTACAATCTAGCGATTTAGAGTGTCTGGTACCATCTAGTGATTTAGAGTGTCTGGTACCATCTAGTGATTTAGAGTGTCTGGTACAATCTAGTGATTTAGAGTGTCTGGTACCATCCTGTGATTTAGAGTGTCTGGTACCATCTAGTGATTTAGTCAGTCTCTGGTGCCCGTCTAGTGATTTAGAGTGGCTGGTGCCATCTAGTGATTTAGAGTGTCTGGTGCCATCTAGTGGTTTAGAGTGTCTGGTACCATCTAGTGGTTTAGAGTGTCTGGTACCATCTAGTGATTTAGAGTGTCTGGTACCATCTAGTGATTTAGAGTGTCTGCTGCCATCTAGTGATTTAGAGTGTCTGGTGCCATCTAGTGATTAAGAGTGTCTGGTGCCATCTAGTGATTTAGAGTGTCTGGTGCCATCTAGTGATTTAGAGTGTCTGGTACCATCTAGTGATTTAGAGTGTCTGGTACAATCTAGTGATTTAGAGTGTCTGGTACAATCTAGTGATTTAGAGTGTCTGGTACCATCTAGTGATTTAGAATGTCTGGTACCATCTAGTGATTAAGAGTGTCTGGTGCCATCTAGTGATTTAGAGTGTCTGGTACCATCCTGTGATTTAGAGTGTCTGGTACCATCTAGTGATTTAGTCAGTCTCTGGTGCCCGTCTAGTGATTTAGAGTGTCTGGTGCCATCTAGTGATTTAGAGTGTCTGGTGCCATCTAGTGGTTTAGAGTGTCTGGTACCATCTAGTGATTTAGAGTGTCTGGTACCATCTAGTGATTTAGAGTGTCTGGTGCCATCTAGTGATTTAGAGTGTCTGGTGCCATCTAGTGATTTAGAGTGTCTGGTGCCATCTAGTGATTTAGAGTGTCTGGTACCATCTAGTGATTTAGAGTGTCTGGTACCATCTAGTGATTAAGAGTGTCTGGTACCATCTAGTGATTTAGAGTGTCTGGTACCATCTAGTGATTTAGTCAGTCTCTGGTGCCATCTAGTGATTTAGAGTGTCTGGTACCATCTAGTGATTTAGAGTGTCTGGTGCCATCTAGTGATTTAGAGTGTCTGGTACCATCCTGTGATTTAGAGTGTCTGGTACCATCTAGTGATTTAGAGTCTCTGGTACCATCTAGTGATTTAGAGTGTCTGGTACCATCTAGTGATTTAGAGTGTCTGGTACCATCTAGTGATTAAGAGTGTCTGGTGCCATCTAGTGATTTAGAGTGTCTGGTACCATCCTGTGATTTAGTCAGTCTCTGGTGCCCGTCTAGTGATTTAGAGTGTCTGGTGCCATCTAGTGATTTAGAGTGTCTGATGCCATCTAGTGATTTAGAGTGTCTGGTGCCATCTAGTGGTTTAGAGTGTCTGGTACCATCTAGTGATTTAGAGTGTCTGGTACCATCTAGTGATTTAGAGTGTCTGGTGCCATCTAGTGATTTAGAGTGTCTGGTACCATCTAGTGATTTAGAGTGTCTGGTACCATCTAGTGATTTAGAGTGTCTGGTACCATCTAGTGATTAAGAGTGTCTGGTGCCATCTAGTGATTTAGAGTGTCTGGTACCATCCTGTGATTTAGAGTGTCTGGTACCATCTAGTGATTTAGTCCGTCTCTGGTGCCCGTCTAGTGATTTAGAGTGTCTGGTACCATCTAGTGGTTTAGAGTGTCTGGTACCATCTAGTGATTTAGAGTGTCTGGTACCATCTAGTGATTTAGAGTGTCTGGTGCCATCTAGTGATTTAGAGTGTCTGGTGCCATCTAGTGATTAAGAGTGTCTGGTGCCATCTAGTGATTTAGAGTGTCTGGTGCCATCTAGTGATTTAGAGTGTCTGGTACCATCTAGTGATTTAGAGTGTCTGGTACCATCTAGTGATTTAGAGTGTCTGGTACCATCTAGTGATTTAGAGTGTCTGGTACCATCTAGTGATTAAGAGTGTCTGGTACCATCCTGTGATTTAGAGTGTCTGGTACCATCCAGTGATTTAGAGTGTCTGGTACCATCTAGTGATTTAGTCAGTCTCTGGTGCCCGTCTAGTGATTTAGAGTGTCTGGTGCCATCTAGTGATTTAGAGTGTCTGGTACCATCTAGTGGTTTAGAGTGTCTGGTGCCATCTAGTGATTTAGAGTGTCTGGTACCATCTAGTGATTTAGAGTGTCTGGTACCATCCTGTGATTTAGAGTGTCTGGTGCCATCTAGTGATTTAGTGTCTGGTACCATCTAGTGATTTAGAGTGTCTGGTACAATCTAGTGATTTAGAGTGTCTGGTACAATCTAGTGATTTAGAGTGTCTGGTACCATCTAGTGATTTAGAGTGTCTGGTACCATCTAGTGATTTAGAGTGTCTGGTACAATCTAGCGATTTAGAGTGTCTGGTACCATCTAGTGATTTAGAGTGTCTGGTACCATCTAGTGATTTAGAGTGTCTGGTACCATCCTAGTGATTCTGGTGCCATCTAGTGATTTAGTGTCTGGTACCATCCTGTGATTTAGTCAGTCTCTGGTGCCATCTAGCGATTTAGAGTGTCTGGTACCATCTAGTGATTCAGGCAGTCTCTGGTACCATCCTGTGATTTAGAGTCTCTGGTACCATCTAGTGATTTAGAGTGTCTGGTACCATCCTGTGATTTAGAGTGTCTGGTGCCATCTAGTGATTTAGTGTCTGGTACCATCCTGTGATTTAGTCAGTGTCTGGTACCATCTAGTGATTTAGAGTCTCTGGTGCCATCTAGTGATTTAGAGTGTCTGGTACCATCTAGTGATTTAGAGTGTCTGGTACCATCTAGTGATTTAGAGTGTCTGGTACAATCTAGTGATTTAGAGTGTCTGGTACCATCTAGTGATTTAGAGTGTCTGGTACCATCTAGTGATTTAGAGTGTCTGGTACCAATCTAGTGATTTAGAGTGTCTGGTACCATCCTGTGATTTAGAGTGTCTGGTACCATCTAGTGATTTAGTCAGTCTCTGGTGCCCGTCTAGTGATTTAGAGTGGCTGGTGCCATCTAGTGATTTAGAGTGTCTGGTGCCATCTAGTGGTTTAGAGTGTCTGGTACCATCTAGTGGTTTAGAGTGTCTGGTACCATCTAGTGATTTAGAGTGTCTGGTACCATCTAGTGATTTAGAGTGTCTGCTGCCATCTAGTGATTTAGAGTGTCTGGTGCCATCTAGTGATTAAGAGTGTCTGGTGCCATCTAGTGATTTAGAGTGTCTGGTGCCATCTAGTGATTTAGAGTGTCTGGTGCCATCTAGTGATTCAGGCAGTCTCTGGTACCATCTAGTGATTTAGAGTGTCTGGTACCATCTAGTGATTAAGAGTGTCTGGTGCCATCTAGTGATTTAGAGTGTCTGGTACCATCCTGTGATTTAGAGTGTCTGGTACCATCTAGTGATTTAGTCCGTCTCTGGTGCCCGTCTAGTGATTTAGAGTGTCTGGTACCATCTAGTGGTTTAGAGTGTCTGGTACCATCTAGTGATTTAGAGTGTCTGGTACCATCTAGTGATTTAGAGTGTCTGGTGCCATCTAGTGATTTAGAGTGTCTGGTGCCATCTAGTGATTAAGAGTGTCTGGTGCCATCTAGTGATTTAGAGTGTCTGGTGCCATCTAGTGATTTAGAGTGTCTGGTACCATCTAGTGATTTAGAGTGTCTGGTACCATCTAGTGATTTAGAGTGTCTGGTACCATCTAGTGATTTAGAGTGTCTGGTACCATCTAGTGATTAAGAGTGTCTGGTACCATCCTCTAGTGATTTAGAGTGTCTGGTACCATCTAGTGATTTAGAGTGTCTGGTACCATCTAGTGATTTAGTCAGTCTCTGGTGCCATCTAGTGATTTAGAGTGTCTGGTGCCATCTAGTGATTTAGAGTGTCTGGTACCATCTAGTGGTTTAGAGTGTCTGGTGCCATCTAGTGATTTAGAGTGTCTGGTACCATCTAGTGATTTAGAGTGTCTGGTACCATCCTGTGATTTAGAGTGTCTGGTGCCATCTAGTGATTTAGTGTCTGGTACCATCTAGTGATTTAGAGTGTCTGGTACAATCTAGTGATTTAGAGTGTCTGGTACAATCTAGTGATTTAGAGTGTCTGGTACCATCTAGTGATTTAGAGTGTCTGGTACCATCTAGTGATTTAGAGTGTCTGGTACCATCTAGTGATTTAGAGTGTCTGGTACCATCTAGTGATTTAGAGTGTCTGGTACCATCTAGTGATTTAGAGTGTCTGGTACCATCCTGTAATTTAGAGTGTCTGGTGCCATCTAGTGATTTAGTGTCTGGTACCATCCTGTGATTTAGTCAGTCTCTGGTGCCATCTAGCGATTTAGAGTGTCTGGTACCATCTAGTGATTCAGGCAGTCTCTGGTACCATCCTGTGATTTAGAGTCTCTGGTACCATCTAGTGATTTAGAGTGTCTGGTACCATCCTGTGATTTAGAGTGTCTGGTGCCATCTAGTGATTTAGTGTCTGGTACCATCCTGTGATTTAGTCAGCCTCTGGTACCATCTAGTGATTTAGAGTCTCTGGTGCCATCTAGCGATTTAGAGTGTCTGGTACCATCTAGTGATTTAGAGTGTCTGGTACCATCTAGTGATTTAGAGTGTCTGGTACAATCTAGCGATTTAGAGTGTCTGGTACCATCTAGTGATTTAGAGTGTCTGGTACCATCTAGTGATTTAGAGTGTCTGGTACAATCTAGTGATTTAGAGTGTCTGGTACCATCCTGTGATTTAGAGTGTCTGGTACCATCTAGTGATTTAGTCAGTCTCTGGTGCCCGTCTAGTGATTTAGAGTGGCTGGTGCCATCTAGTGATTTAGAGTGTCTGGTGCCATCTAGTGGTTTAGAGTGTCTGGTACCATCTAGTGGTTTAGAGTGTCTGGTACCATCTAGTGATTTAGAGTGTCTGGTACCATCTAGTGATTTAGAGTGTCTGCTGCCATCTAGTGATTTAGAGTGTCTGGTGCCATCTAGTGATTAAGAGTGTCTGGTGCCATCTAGTGATTTAGAGTGTCTGGTGCCATCTAGTGATTTAGAGTGTCTGGTACCATCTAGTGATTTAGAGTGTCTGGTACCATCTAGTGATTTAGAGTGTCTGGTACCATCTAGTGATTTAGAGTGTCTGGTACCATCTAGTGATTTAGAATGTCTGGTACCATCTAGTGATTAAGAGTGTCTGGTGCCATCTAGTGATTTAGAGTGTCTGGTACCATCCTGTGATTTAGAGTGTCTGGTACCATCTAGTGATTTAGTCAGTCTCTGGTGCCCGTCTAGTGATTTAGAGTGTCTGGTGCCATCTAGTGATTTAGAGTGTCTGGTGCCATCTAGTGGTTTAGAGTGTCTGGTACCATCTAGTGATTTAGAGTGTCTGGTACCATCTAGTGATTTAGAGTGTCTGGTGCCATCTAGTGATTTAGAGTGTCTGGTGCCATCTAGTGATTAAGAGTGTCTGGTGCCATCTAGTGATTAAGAGTGTCTGGTACCATCTAGTGGTTTAGAGTGTCTGGTACCATCTAGTGATTTAGAGTGTCTGGTACCATCCTGTGATTTAGAGTGTCTGGTGCCATCTAGTGATTTAGTGTCTGGTACCATCCTGTGATTTAGTCAGTCTCTGGTGCCATCTAGCGATTTAGAGTGTCTGGTACCATCTAGTGATTCAGGCAGTCTCTGGTACCATCCTGTGATTTAGAGTCTCTGGTACCATCTAGTGATTTAGAGTGTCTGGTACCATCCTGTGATTTAGAGTGTCTGGTGCCATCTAGTGATTTAGAGTGTCTGGTGCCATCTAGTGATTTAGTGTCTGGTACCATCTAGTGATTTAGAGTGTCTGGTACAATCTAGTGATTTAGAGTGTCTGGTACAATCTAGTGATTTAGAGTGTCTGGTACCATCTAGTGATTTAGAGTGTCTGGTGCCATCTAGTGATTAAGAGTGTCTGGTACCATCTAGTGGTTTAGAGTGTCTGGTACCATCTAGTGATTTAGAGTGTCTGGTACCATCCTGTAATTTAGAGTGTCTGGTGCCATCTAGTGATTTAGTGTCTGGTACCATCCTGTGATTTAGTCAGTCTCTGGTGCCATCTAGCGATTTAGAGTGTCTGGTACCATCTAGTGATTCAGGCAGTCTCTGGTACCATCCTGTGATTTAGAGTCTCTGGTACCATCTAGTGATTTAGAGTGTCTGGTACCATCCTGTGATTTAGAGTGTCTGGTGCCATCTAGTGATTTAGTGTCTGGTACCATCCTGTGATTTAGTCAGCCTCTGGTACCATCTAGTGATTTAGAGTCTCTGGTGCCATCTAGCGATTTAGAGTGTCTGGTACCATCTAGTGATTTAGAGTGTCTGGTACCATCTAGTGATTTAGAGTGTCTGGTACAATCTAGCGATTTAGAGTGTCTGGTACCATCTAGTGATTTAGAGTGTCTGGTACCATCTAGTGATTTAGAGTGTCTGGTACAATCTAGTGATTTAGAGTGTCTGGTACCATCCTGTGATTTAGAGTGTCTGGTACCATCTAGTGATTTAGTCAGTCTCTGGTGCCCGTCTAGTGATTTAGAGTGGCTGGTGCCATCTAGTGATTTAGAGTGTCTGGTGCCATCTAGTGGTTTAGAGTGTCTGGTACCATCTAGTGGTTTAGAGTGTCCACCATCTAGTGATTTAGAGTGTCTGGTACCATCTAGTGATTTAGAGTGTCTGCTGCCATCTAGTGATTTAGAGTGTCTGGTGCCATCTAGTGATTAAGAGTGTCTGGTGCCATCTAGTGATTTAGAGTGTCTGGTGCCATCTAGTGATTTAGAGTGTCTGGTGCCATCTAGTGATTTAGAGTCTCTGGTACCATCTAGTGATTTAGAGTGTCTGGTACCATCTAGTGATTAAGAGTGTCTGGTGCCATCTAGTGATTTAGAGTGTCTGGTACCATCCTGTGATTTAGAGTGTCTGGTACCATCTAGTGATTTAGTCCGTCTCTGGTGCCCGTCTAGTGATTTAGAGTGTCTGGTACCATCTAGTGGTTTAGAGTGTCTGGTACCATCTAGTGATTTAGAGTGTCTGGTACCATCTAGTGATTTAGAGTGTCTGGTGCCATCTAGTGATTTAGAGTGTCTGGTGCCATCTAGTGATTAAGAGTGTCTGGTGCCATCTAGTGATTTAGAGTGTCTGGTGCCATCTAGTGATTTAGAGTGTCTGGTGCCATCTAGTGATTTAGAGTGTCTGGTACCATCTAGTGATTTAGAGTGTCTGGTACAATCTAGTGATTTAGAGTGTCTGGTACCATCTAGTGATTAAGAGTGTCTGGTACCATCCTGTGATTTAGAGTGTCTGGTACCATCCAGTGATTTAGAGTGTCTGGTACCATCTAGTGATTTAGTCAGTCTCTGGTGCCCGTCTAGTGATTTAGAGTGTCTGGTGCCATCTAGTGATTTAGAGTGTCTGGTACCATCTAGTGGTTTAGAGTGTCTGGTGCCATCTAGTGATTTAGAGTGTCTGGTACCATCTAGTGATTTAGAGTGTCTGGTACCATCCTGTGATTTAGAGTGTCTGGTGCCATCTAGTGATTTAGTGTCTGGTACCATCTAGTGATTTAGAGTGTCTGGTACAATCTAGTGATTTAGAGTGTCTGGTACAATCTAGTGATTTAGAGTGTCTGGTACCATCTAGTGATTTAGAGTGTCTGGTACCATCTAGTGATTTAGAGTGTCTGGTACCATCTAGTGATTTAGAGTGTCTGGTACCATCTAGTGATTTAGAGTGTCTGGTACCATCTAGTGATTTAGAGTGTCTGGTACCATCCTGTAATTTAGAGTGTCTGGTGCCATCTAGTGATTTAGTGTCTGGTACCATCCTGTGATTTAGTCAGTCTCTGGTGCCATCTAGCGATTTAGAGTGTCTGGTACCATCTAGTGATTCAGGCAGTCTCTGGTACCATCCTGTGATTTAGAGTCTCTGGTACCATCTAGTGATTTAGAGTGTCTGGTACCATCCTGTGATTTAGAGTGTCTGGTGCCATCTAGTGATTTAGTGTCTGGTACCATCCTGTGATTTAGTCAGCCTCTGGTACCATCTAGTGATTTAGAGTCTCTGGTGCCATCTAGCGATTTAGAGTGTCTGGTACCATCTAGTGATTTAGAGTGTCTGGTACCATCTAGTGATTTAGAGTGTCTGGTACAATCTAGCGATTTAGAGTGTCTGGTACCATCTAGTGATTTAGAGTGTCTGGTACCATCTAGTGATTTAGAGTGTCTGGTACAATCTAGTGATTTAGAGTGTCTGGTACCATCCTGTGATTTAGAGTGTCTGGTACCATCTAGTGATTTAGTCAGTCTCTGGTGCCCGTCTAGTGATTTAGAGTGGCTGGTGCCATCTAGTGATTTAGAGTGTCTGGTACCATCTAGTGGTTTAGAGTGTCTGGTACCATCTAGTGATTTAGAGTGTCTGGTACCATCTAGTGATTTAGAGTGTCTGGTACCATCTAGTGATTTAGAGTGTCTGGTGCCATCTAGTGATTTAGAGTGTCTGGTGCCATCTAGTGATTTAGAGTGTCTGGTGCCATCTAGTGATTTAGAGTGTCTGGTACCATCTAGTGATTTAGAGTGTCTGGTACCATCTAGTGATTTAGAGTGTCTGGTACCATCTAGTGATTAAGAGTGTCTGGTGCCATCTAGTGATTTAGAGTGTCTGGTACCATCCTGTGATTTAGAGTGTCTGGTACCATCTAGTGATTTAGTCAGTCTCTGGTGCCCGTCTAGTGATTTAGAGTGTCTGGTGCCATCTAGTGATTTAGAGTGTCTGGTGCCATCTAGTGGTTTAGAGTGTCTGGTACCATCTAGTGATTTAGAGTGTCTGGTACCATCTAGTGATTTAGAGTGTCTGGTGCCATCTAGTGATTTAGAGTGTCTGGTGCCATCTAGTGATTTAGAGTGTCTGGTGCCATCTAGTGATTAAGAGTGTCTGGTACCATCTAGTGGTTTAGAGTGTCTGGTACCATCTAGTGATTTAGAGTGTCTGGTACCATCCTGTGATTTAGAGTGTCTGGTGCCATCTAGTGATTTAGTGTCTGGTACCATCCTGTGATTTAGTCAGTCTCTGGTGCCATCTAGCGATTTAGAGTGTCTGGTACCATCTAGTGATTCAGGCAGTCTCTGGTACCATCCTGTGATTTAGAGTCTCTGGTACCATCTAGTGATTTAGAGTGTCTGGTACCATCCTGTGATTTAGAGTGTCTGGTGCCATCTAGTGATTTAGAGTGTCTGGTGCCATCTAGTGATTTAGTGTCTGGTACCATCTAGTGATTTAGAGTGTCTGGTACCATCTAGTGATTTAGAGTGTCTGGTACCATCTAGTGATTTAGAGTGTCTGGTACCATCTAGTGATTTAGAGTGTCTGGTGCCATCTAGTGATTAAGAGTGTCTGGTACCATCTAGTGGTTTAGAGTGTCTGGTACCATCTAGTGATTTAGAGTGTCTGGTACCATCCTGTAATTTAGAGTGTCTGGTGCCATCTAGTGATTTAGTGTCTGGTACCATCCTGTGATTTAGTCAGTCTCTGGTGCCATCTAGCGATTTAGAGTGTCTGGTACCATCTAGTGATTCAGGCAGTCTCTGGTACCATCCTGTGATTTAGAGTCTCTGGTACCATCTAGTGATTTAGAGTGTCTGGTACCATCCTGTGATTTAGAGTGTCTGGTGCCATCTAGTGATTTAGTGTCTGGTACCATCCTGTGATTTAGTCAGCCTCTGGTACCATCTAGTGATTTAGAGTCTCTGGTGCCATCTAGCGATTTAGAGTGTCTGGTACCATCTAGTGATTTAGAGTGTCTGGTACCATCTAGTGATTTAGAGTGTCTGGTACAATCTAGCGATTTAGAGTGTCTGGTACCATCTAGTGATTTAGAGTGTCTGGTACCATCTAGCGATTTAGAGTGTCTGGTACAATCTAGTGATTTAGAGTGTCTGGTACCATCCTGTGATTTAGAGTGTCTGGTACCATCTAGTGATTTAGTCAGTCTCTGGTGCCCGTCTAGTGATTTAGAGTGGCTGGTGCCATCTAGTGATTTAGAGTGTCTGGTGCCATCTAGTGATTAAGAGTGTCTGGTGCCATCTAGTGATTTAGAGTGTCTGGTGCCATCTAGTGATTTAGAGTGTCTGGTACCATCTAGTGATTTAGAGTGTCTGGTACAATCTAGTGATTTAGAGTGTCTGGTACCATCTAGTGATTTAGAGTGTCTGGTACCATCTAGTGATTTAGAGTGTCTGGTACCATCTAGTGATTAAGAGTGTCTGGTGCCATCTAGTGATTTAGAGTGTCTGGTACCATCCTGTGATTTAGAGTGTCTGGTACCATCTAGTGATTTAGTCAGTCTCTGGTGCCCGTCTAGTGATTTAGAGTGTCTGGTGCCATCTAGTGATTTAGAGTGTCTGGTGCCATCTAGTGGTTTAGAGTGTCTGGTACCATCTAGTGATTTAGAGTGTCTGGTACCATCTAGTGATTTAGAGTGTCTGGTGCCATCTAGTGATTTAGAGTGTCTGGTGCCATCTAGTGATTAAGAGTGTCTGGTGCCATCTAGTGATTAAGAGTGTCTGGTACCATCTAGTGGTTTAGAGTGTCTGGTACCATCCTGTGATTTAGAGTGTCTGGTGCCATCTAGTGATTTAGTGTCTGGTACCATCCTGTGATTTAGTCAGTCTCTGGTACCATCTAGCGATTTAGAGTGTCTGGTACCATCCTGTGATTTAGAGTGTCTGGTGCCATCTAGTGATTTAGAGTGTCTGGTGCCATCTAGTGATTTAGAGTGTCTGGTACCATCTAGTGATTTAGAGTGTCTGGTACCATCTAGTGATTTAGAGTGTCTGGTACAATCTAGTGATGATTTAGAGTGTCTGGTACCATCTAGTGATTTAGAGTGTCTGGTGCCATCTAGTGATTTAGAGTGTCTGGTACCATCTAGTGGTTTAGAGTGTCTGGTACCATCTAGTGATTTAGAGTGTCTGGTACCATCCTGTAATTTAGAGTGTCTGGTGCCATCTAGTGATTTAGTGTCTGGTACCATCCTGTGATTTAGTCAGTCTCTGGTGCCATCTAGTGATTTAGAGTGTCTGGTACCATCTAGTGATTTAGCAGTCTCTGGTACCATCCTGTGATTTAGAGTGTCTGGTACCATCTAGTGATTTAGAGTGTCTGGTACCATCCTGTGATTTAGAGTGTCTGGTGCCATCTAGTGATTTAGTGTCTGGTACCATCCTGTGATTTAGTCAGCCTCTGGTACCATCTAGTGATTTAGAGTCTCTGGTGCCATCTAGTGATTTAGAGTGTCTGGTACCATCTAGTGATTTAGAGTGTCTGGTACCATCTAGTGATTTAGAGTGTCTGGTACAATCTAGTGATTTAGAGTGTCTGGTACCATCTAGTGATTTAGAGTGTCTGGTACCATCTAGTGATTTAGAGTGTCTGGTACAATCTAGTGATTTAGAGTGTCTGGTACCATCTAGTGATTTAGAGTGTCTGGTACCATCTAGTGATTTAGTCAGTCTCTGGTGCCATCTAGTGATTTAGAGTGTCTGGTGCCATCTAGTGATTTAGAGTGTCTGGTGCCATCTAGTGATTAAGAGTGTCTGGTGCCATCTAGTGATTTAGAGTGTCTGGTGCCATCTAGTGATTTAGAGTGTCTGGTACCATCTAGTGATTTAGAGTGTCTGGTACATCTAGTGATTTAGAGTGTCTGGTACCATCTAGTGATTTAGAGTGTCTGGTACCATCTAGTGATTTAGAGTGTCTGGTACCATCTAGTGATTTAGAGTGTCTGGTGCCATCTAGTGATTTAGAGTGTCTGGTGATCCTGTGATTTAGAGTGTCTGGTACCATCTAGTGATTTAGTCAGTCTCTGGTGCCCGTCTAGTGATTTAGAGTGTCTGGTGCCATCTAGTGATTTAGAGTGTCTGGTGCCATCTAGTGGTTTAGAGTGTCTGGTACCATCTAGTGATTTAGAGTGTCTGGTACCATCTAGTGATTTAGAGTGTCTGGTGCCATCTAGTGATTAAGAGTGTCTGGTGCCATCTAGTGATTAAGAGTGTCTGGTACCATCTAGTGGTTTAGAGTGTCTGGTACCATCCTGTGATTTAGAGTGTCTGGTGCCATCTAGTGATTTAGTGTCTGGTACCATCCTGTGATTTAGTCAGTCTCTGGTGCCATCTAGCGATTTAGAGTGTCTGGTACCATCTAGTGATTCAGGCAGTCTCTGGTACCATCCTGTGATTTAGAGTCTCTGGTACCATCTAGTGATTTAGAGTGTCTGGTACCATCCTGTGATTTAGAGTGTCTGGTGCCATCTAGTGATTTAGAGTGTCTGGTGCCATCTAGTGATTTAGAGTGTCTGGTGCCATCTAGCGATTTAGAGTGTCTGGTACCATCTAGCGATTTAGAGTGTCTGGTACCATCTAGCGATTTAGAGTGTCTGGTACCATCTAGTGATTTAGAGTGTCTGGTACAATCTAGTGATTTAGAGTGTCTGGTACCATCTAGTGATTTAGAGTGTCTGGTACCATCTAGTGATTTAGAGTGTCTGGTACCATCTAGTGATTTAGAGTGTCTGGTACCATCTAGTGATTTAGAGTGTCTGGTACCATCTAGTGATTTAGAGTGTCTGGTACCATCTAGTGATTTGGAGTGTCTGGTACCATCTAGTGATTTAGAGTGTCTGGTACCATCTAGTGATTTAGAGTGTCTGGTGCCATCTAGTGATTTAGAGTGTCTGGTGCCATCTAGTGATTTAGAGTGTCTGGTACCATCTAGTGATTTAGAGTCTCTGGTACCATCTAGTGATTTAGAGTGTCTGGTACCATCTAGTGATTTAGAGTGTCTGGTACCATCTAGTGATTTAGAGTGTCTGGTACCATCTAGTGATTTAGTCAGTCTCTGGTGCCCGTCTAGTGATTTAGAGTGTCTGGTGCCATCTAGTGATTTAGAGTGTCTGGTGCCATCTAGTGATTTAGAGTGTCTGGTGCCATCTAGTGATTTAGAGTGTCTGGTACCATCTAGCGATTTAGAGTGTCTGGTACCATCTAGTGATTTAGAGTGTCTGGTACCATCTAGTGATTTAGAGTGTCTGGTACAATCTAGTGATTTAGAGTGTCTGGTACCATCCTGTGATTTAGAGTGTCTGGTACCATCTAGTGATTTAGAGTGTCTGGTACCATCTAGTGATTTAGAGTGTCTGGTACCATCTAGTGATTTAGAGTGTCTGGTACCATCTAGTGATTTAGAGTGTCTGGTACCATCTAGTGATTTAGAGTGTCTGGTACCATCTAGTGATTTAGAGTGTCTGGTGCCATCTAGTGATTTAGAGTGTCTGGTGCCATCTAGTGATTTAGAGTGTCTGGTACCATCTAGTGATTTAGTCAGTCTCTGGTGCCCGTCTAGTGATTTAGAGTGTCTGGTACCATCTAGTGATTTAGAGTGTCTGGTACCATCTAGTGATTTAGAGTGTCTGGTACCATCTAGTGATTTAGTCAGTCTCTGGTGCCCGTCTAGTGATTTAGAGTGTCTGGTGCCATCTAGTGATTTAGAGTGTCTGGTGCCATCTAGTGATTTAGAGTGTCTGGTGCCATCTAGTGATTAAGAGTGTCTGGTGCCATCTAGTGATTTAGAGTGGCTGGTGCCATCTAGTGATTTAGAGTGTCTGGTACCATCCTGTGATTTAGAGTGTCTGGTGCCATCTAGTGATTTAGAGTGTCTGGTACCATCTAGTGATTTAGTCAGTCTCTGGTGCCCGTATAGTGATTTAGAGTGTCTGGTGCCATCTAGTGATTTAGAGTGTCTGGTGCCATCTAGTGATTTAGAGTGTCTGGTACCATCTAGTGATTTAGAGTGTCTGGTACCATCTAGTGATTTAGAGTGTCTGGTGCCATCTAGTGATTTAGTGTCTGGTACCATCCTGTGATTTAGTCAGTCTCTGGTGCCATCTAGCGATTTAGAGTGTCTGGTACCATCTAGTGATTCAGGCAGTCTCTGGTACCATCCTGTGATTTAGAGTCTCTGGTACCATCTAGTGATTTAGAGTGTCTGGTACCATCCTGTGATTTAGAGTGTCTGGTGCCATCTAGTGATTTAGTGTCTGGTACCATCCTGTGATTTAGTCAGTCTCTGGTACCATCTAGTGATTTAGAGTCTCTGGTGCCATCTAGCGATTTAGAGTGTCTGGTACCATCTAGTGATTTAGAGTGTCTGGTGCCATCTAGTGATTTAGAGTGTCTGGTACAATCTAGTGATTTAGAGTGTCTGGTACCATCTAGTGATTTAGAGTGTCTGGTACCATCTAGTGATTTAGAGTGTCTGGTACCATCTAGTGATTAAGAGTGTCTGGTGCCATCTAGTGATTTAGTGTCTGGTACCATCTAGTGATTTAGAGTGTCTGGTACCATCTAGTGATTTAGAGTGTCTGGTACCATCTAGTGATTTAGTCAGTCTCTGGTGCCCGTCTAGTGATTTAGAGTGTCTGGTGCCATCTAGTGATTTAGAGTGTCTGGTACCATCCTGTGATTTAGAGTGTCTGGTGCCATCTAGTGATTTAGAGTGTCTGGTACCATCTAGTGATTTAGTCAGTCTCTAGTGCCCGTCTAGTGATTTAGAGTGTCTGGTACCATCTAGTGATTTAGAGTGTCTGGTGCCATCTAGTGATTTAGAGTGTCTGGTGCCATCTAGTGATTAAGAGTGTCTGGTACCATCTAGTGGTTTAGAGTGTCTGGTACCATCTAGTGATTTAGTGTCTGGTACCATCCTGTGATTTAGAGTGTCTGGTGCCATCTAGTGATTTAGTGTCTGTTACCATCCTGTGATTTAGTCAGTCTCTGTGCCATCTAGGATTTAGAGTCTCTGGTACCATCTAGTGATTCAGGCAGTCTCTGGTACCATCCTGTGATTTAGGCAGTCTCTGGTACCATCTAGTGATTTAGAGGTCTGGTACCATCCTGTGATTTAGAGTGTCTGGTGCCATCTAGTGATTTAGTGTCTGGTACCATCCTGTGATTTAGTCAGTCTCTGGTACCATCTAGTGATTTAAGAGTCTCTGGTACCATCTAGTGATTTAGAGTGTCTGGTACCATCTAGTGATTTAGAGTGTCTGGTGCCATCTAGTGATTTAGAGTGTCTGGTACCATCTAGTGATTTAGAGTGTCTGGTGCCATCTAGTGATTTAGTTTCTGGTACCATCCTGTGATTTAGGCAGTCTCTGGTGCCATCTAGCGATTTAGAGTGTCTGGTACCATCTAGTGATTCAGGCAGTCTCTGGTACCATCCTGTGATTTAGAGTCTCTGGTACCATCTAGTGATTTAGAGTGTCTGGTACCATCCTGTGATTTAGAGTGTCTGGTGCCATCTAGTGATTTAGTGTCTGGTACCATCCTGTGATTTAGTCAGTCTCTGGTACCATCCTGTGATTTAGAGTCTCTGGTACCATCTAGTGATTTAGAGTGTCTGGTACCATCCTGTGATTTAGAGTGTCTGGTGCCATCTAGTGATTTAGAGTGTCTGGTACCATCTAGTGATTTAGAGTGTCTGGTGCCATCTAGTGATTTAGTTTCTGGTACCATCCTGTGATTTAGTCAGTCTCTGGTGCCATCTAGCGATTTAGAGTGTCTGGTACCATCTAGTGATTCAGGCAGTCTCTGGTACCATCCTGTGATTTAGAGTGTCTGGTACCATCTAGTGATTTAGTCAGTCTCTGGTGCCCGTCTAGTGATTTAGAGTGTCTGGTGCCATCTAGTGATTTAGAGTGTCTGGTGCCATCTAGTGATTTAGTGTCTGGTACCATCCTGTGATTTAGTCAGTCTCTGGTGCCATCTAGCGATTTAGAGTGTCTGGTACCATCTAGTGATTCAGGCAGTCTCTGGTACCATCCTGTGATTTAGAGTCTCTGGTACCATCTAGTGATTAAGGCAGTCTCTGGTACCATCTAGTGATTTAGAGTCTCTGGTGCCATCTAGCGATTTAGAGTGTCTGGTACCATCTAGTGATTAAGAGTCTCTGGTGCCATCTAGTGATTTAGAGTGTCTGGTGCCATCTAGTGATTTAGAGTGTCTGGTACCATCTAGTGATTAAGGCAGTCTCTGTTACCATCTAGTGATGAAGGCAGTCTCTGTTACCATCTAGTGATGAAGGCAGTCCCTGTTACCATCTAGTGATTAAGGCAGTCCCTGGTACCATCTAGTGATTAAGGCAGTCTCTGGTACCATCTAGTGTTTAAGGCAGTCTCTGTTACCATCTAGTGATGAAGGCAGTCTCTGTTACCATCTAGTGATGAAGACAGTCTCTGTTACCATCTAGTGATGAAGGCAGTCTCTGTTACCATCTAGTGATGAAGGCAGTCTCTGTTACCATCTAGTGATTCAGGCAGTCTCTTACCATCTAGTGATTCAGGCAGTCTCTGTTACCATCTAGTGATGAAGGCAGTCTCTGTTACCATCTAGTGATGAAGGCAGTCTCTGTTACCATCTAGTGATTCAGGAAGTCTCTGTTACCATCTAGTGATGAAGGCAGTCTATGTTACCATCTAGTGATTAAGGCAGTCTCTGTTACCATCTAGTGATTCAGGCAGTCTCTGGTACCATCTAGTGATGAAGGCAGTCTCTGGTACCATCTAGTGATTAAGGCAGTCTCTGTTACCATCTAGTGATGAAGGCAGTCTCTGTTACCATCTAGTGATGAAGGCAGTCTCTGTTACCATCTAGTGATGAAGGCAGTCTCTGTTACCATCTAGTGATGAAGACAGTCTCTGTTACCATCTAGTGATTTAGGCAGTCTCTGGTACCATCTAGTGATTTAGGCAGTCTCTGGTACCATCTAGTGATTAAGGCAGTCTCTGGTACCATCTAGTGATTAAGGCAGTCTGTTACCATCTAGTGATGAAGGCAGTCTGTTACCATCTAGTGATGAAGGCAGTCTCTGGTACCATCTAGTGATGAAGGCAGTCTCTGGTACCATCTAGTGATTAAGGCAGTCTCTGTTACCATCTAGTGATTAAGGCAGTCTCTGTTACCATCTAGTGATTAAGGCAGTCTCTGGTACCATCTAGTGATTAAGGCAGTCTCTGTTACCATCTAGTGATGAAGGCAGTCTCTGTTACCATCTAGTGATTAAGGCAGTCTCTGTTACCATCTAGTGATGAAGGCAGTCTCTGTTACCATCTAGTGATGAAGGCAGTCTCTGTTACCATCTAGTGATGAAGGCAGTCTCTGTTACCATCTAGTGATGAAGGCAGTCTCTGGTTCCATCTAGTGATGAAGGCAGTCTCTGTTACCATCTAGTGATGAAGGCAGTCTCTGTTACCATCTAGTGATGAAGGCAGTCTCTGTTACCATCTAGTGATGAAGGCAGTCTCTGTTACCATCTAGTGATTCAGGCAGTCTCTTACCATCTAGTGATGAAGGCAGTCTCTGTTACCATCTAGTGATGAAGGCAGTCTCTGTTACCATCTAGTGATGAAGGCAGTCTCTGTTACCATCTAGTGATTCAGGAAGTCTCTGTTACCATCTAGTGATTCAGGCAGTCTATGTTACCATCTAGTGATTAAGGCAGTCTCTGTTACCATCTAGTGATTCAGGCAGTCTCTGGTACCATCTAGTGATGAAGGCAGTCTCTGGTACCATCTAGTGATTAAGGCAGTCTCTGTTACCATCTAGTGATGAAGGCAGTGTCTGTTACCATCTAGTGATGAAGGCAGTCTCTGTTACCATCTAGTGATGAAGGCAGTCTCTGTTACCATCTAGTGATGAAGGCAGTCTCTGGTACCATCTAGTGATTTAGGCAGTCTCTGGTACCATCTAGTGATTAAGGCAGTCTCTGTTACCATCTAGTGATTAAGGCAGTCTGTTACCATCTAGTGATGAAGGCAGTCTGTTACCATCTAGTGATGAAGGCAGTCTCTGGTACCATCTAGTGATGAAGGCAGTCTCTGGTACCATCTAGTGATTAAGGCAGTCTCTGTTACCATCTAGTGATTAAGGCAGTCTCTGTTACCATCTAGTGATTAAGGCAGTCTCTTACCATCTAGTGATGTACCATCTAGTGATGAAGGCAGTCTCTGTTACCATCTAGTGATTAAGGCAGTCTCTGTTACCATCTAGTGATTAAGGCAGTCTCTGTTACCATCTAGTGATTAAGGCAGTCTCTGTTACCATCTAGTGATTAAGGCAGTCTCTGTTACCATCTAGTGATGAAGGCAGTCTCTGTTACCATCTAGTGATTAAGGCAGTCTCTGTTACCATCTAGTGATTCAGGCAGTCTCTGGTACCATCTAGTGATGAAGGCAGTCTCTGGTACCATCTAGTGATTAAGGCAGTCTCTGGTACCATCTAGTGATTAAGGCAGTCTCTGGTACCATCTAGTGATTCAGGCAGTCTCTGTTACCATCTAGTGATGAAGGCAGTCTCTGGTACCATCTAGTGATTCAGGCAGTCTCTGTTACCATCTAGTGATGAAGGCAGTCTCTGTTACCATCTAGTGATTAAGGCAGTCTCTGTTACCATCTAGTGATTTAGGCAGTCTCTGGTACCATCTAGTGATTAAGGCAGTCTCTGTTACCATCTAGTGATTCAGGCAGTCTCTGTTACCATCTAGTGATGAAGGCAGTCTCTGTTACCATCTAGTGATTTAGGCAGTCTCTGTTACCATCTAGTGATTCAGGCAGTCTCTGTTACCATCTAGTGATGAAGGCAGTCTCTGTTACCATCTAGTGATGAAGGCAGTCTCTGTTACCATCTAGTGATTCAGGCAGTCTCTGTTACCATCTAGTGATGAAGGCAGTCTCTGTTACCATCTAGTGATTTAGGCAGTCTCTGGTACCATCTAGTGATGAAGGCAGTCTCTGTTACCATCTAGTGATTTAGGCAGTCTCTGTTACCATCTAGTGATTTAGGCAGTCTCTGTTACCATCTAGTGATTTAGGCAGTCTCTGTTACCATCTAGTGATTAAGGCAGTCTCTGTTACCATCTAGTGATTAAGGCAGTCTCTGTTACCATCTAGTGATGAAGGCAGTCTCTGTTACCATCTAGTGATTAAGGCAGTCTCTGTTACCATCTAGTGATTAAGGCAGTCTCTGGTACCATCTAGTGATTAAGGCAGTCTCTGGTACCATCTAGTGATTAAGGCAGTCTCTGTTACCATCTAGTGATTAAGGCAGTCTCTGTTACCATCTAGTGATGAAGGCAGTCTCTGGTACCATCTAGTGATTAAGGCAGTCTCTGGTACCATCTAGTGATGAAGGCAGTCTCTGGTACCATCTAGTGATTAAGGCAGTCTCTGTTACCATCTAGTGATGAAGGCAGTCTCTGTTACCATCTAGTGATTTAGGCAGTCTCTGATTCCATCTAGCGGTTTAGACAGAAGGTACCAGACATCTAGTGAATTCGATGGTCACGTGTCCCTCTTGTTTTCAAGTGTTTATTAAAGGAAATGATTTAGTTTCATGTAAAGTTTGTAGGAAGAGTGTCTGGACAAGACCAATGTCAGTCAGCATGCTCTGCTAATGTACTTTACAGTATACTTGGTCATTGTATCCCTTTGTAGTTTATACGGTGATATATGCAAGTGTGTATATTGGGAAACAATTTCACTACAATACCTTATCCAGCTCAGTAGTGTCCTAGCAGCAGCTTAAAAAACAACAACAAAAACCTCATAATGGATGTGTGGTTCAGCACGTCTCGCTCAGAGCCACCATGTCACCAGTGTGTGCTGTGCCAGGGCTTTCCTGGCCAGGTGACTCAACAAAAGGCTCTGATCTGATTTAGACATCAAATGTAATTGGATGCAGGCCGACAAGAGGGAATACAACTGTGGTGCTACCAGCTGGTCTGGATCTAGATAACAGAACTGTGACTGGGGAGGTGCTACTGCTAACAGTGGTTGTTTGGAAGCAACGGAGGTGGCTTGGTGAGTAGCTTCACTTTACCCAGAAACCCCAAGACTTGTTTTAGATCGATGTGTTAATGTTCAGCGGGCTAACAGGTCTTGTGGAACCAGGATTCATTATCTGACCTTTGTAATACTGTCTAAAACTACACTGACCATGAGGGGGGTGAAAGTAAGAAAATACCATAGGTAGAGAGAATCATGAGAACTTTACATGGCTTTTAAATCATTTTCATACAACAACAACAACAAAAAGGTCAATTATTCAAAGGGTAGCCTAGTGGTTAGAGTGTAGAGGCGGCAGGGTAGCCTAGTGGTTAGAGTGTAGAGGCGGTAGGGTAGCCTAGTGGTTAGAGGCAGGTAGCCTAATGGTTAGAGTGTAGAGGCGGCAGGGTAGCCTAGTGGTTAGAGTGTAGTGGCGGCAGGGTAGCCTAGTGGTTAGAGTGTAGAGGCGGCAGGGTAGCCTAGTGGTTAGAGCGTTGGACTAGTAACCGGAAGGTTGCAAGTTCAAACCCCCGAGCTGACAAGGTACAGATCTGTCGTTCTGCCCCCTGAACAGGCAGTTAACCACTGTTCCTAGGCCAGTTAACCCACTGTTCCTAGGCCAGTTAACCCACTGTTCCTAGGCCAGTTAACCCACTGTTCCTAGGCTGTCATTGAAAATAATGACTTGCGTAGTTAAATAAAAGGTAGGAAGAGAAAAAAAAGTAGGTCATATAACCAACCAAATATCAACCAATCAAACACACATTATCTTCACAGGTCAAAACACAAAGCAATTCTTGCACTGAGCAAACTAAAACATCACATGCAAAATAACTAATTCAACAGAACAGCAAACTTAGAATTATAAAATAATTCAGTCCTTACACAGGTTTTGGGAAAGTCCAAATGGCACCGTATTCCCTATATAGTGCACTACTTTAGGCCAAGGCCCTATAGGGAATAGGGTGCACTACTTTAGACCAAGGCCCTATAGGGATTAGGGTGCACTACTTTAGACCAAGGCCCTATAGGGAATAGGGTGCACTACTTTAGACCAAGGCCCTATAGGGAATAGGGTGCACTACTTTAGACCAAGGCCCTATAGGGAATAGTGCTCCAAAGGGCCGTGGTCTAAAGTAGTACACTATATAGGGAATAGTGCTCCATAGGGCCTTGGTCTAAAGTAGTGCACTATATAGGGAATAGTGCTCCATAGGGCCTTGGTCTAAAGTAGTGCACTATATAGGGAATAGTGCTCCATAGGGCCTTGGTCTAAAGTAGTGCACTATATAGGGAATAGGGTTCCATAAGGCCTTGGTCTACAGTAGTGCACTATATAGGGAATAGTGCTCCATAGGGCCGTGGTCTAAAGTAGTGCACTATATAGGGAATAGTGCTCCATAGGGCCTTGGTCTAAAGTAGTGCACTATATAGGGAATAGGGTGCCATAGGGCCTTGGTCTAAAGTAGTGCACTATATAGGGAATAGTGCTCCATAGGGCCTTGGTCTAAAGTAGTGCACTATATAGGGAATAGTGCTCCATAGGGCCTTGGTCTAAAGTAGTGCATTATATAGGGAATAGGGATCCATAGGGCCTTGGTCTAAAGTAGTGCATTATATAGGGAATAGGGTGCCATGTGGGACTCATCCGAAACGTCAGTGGTGACATTAAGATCACTAGATAGACAAGCTGGACTGTCAGCACCCTGGGAACGGTCATCATGTTCTCTTGATCGCGTCGTCAATCTCTGACATCTGGTCCTTCAGCTGGGTCCACTGCTCCGGGTTTAAGGAGATGCCTGGGGGGGAAAAATCAACAAAAATACACTAAGAAAAAAAACAGCCACAATAAAGACATTAGTCTTTCAGTTTTATACAAAACTTCCAGAGACACACAGAGGGGTTAGAGCACAATCAAATGTATTTATAAAGCCCTTCTTATTTCAGCTGATATCTCAAAGTGCTGTACAGAAACCCAGCCTAAAACCCCAAACAGCAAGCAATGCAGGTGTAGAAGCACGGTGGCTAGGAAAAACTCCCTAGAAAGGCCAAAACCTAGGAAGAAACCTAGAGAGGAACCAGGCTATGAGGGGTGGCCAGTCCTCTTCTGGCTGTGCCGGGTAGAGATTATAAACCTAGAGAGGAACCAGGCTATGAGGGGTGGCCAGTCCTCTTATGGCTGTACCGGGTGGAGATTATAAACCTAGAGAGGAACCAGGCTATGAGGGGTGGAGATTATAAACCTAGAGAGGAACCAGGCTATGAGGGGTGGCCAGTCCTCTTCTGGCTGTGCCGGGTGGAGATTATAAACCTAGAGAGGAACCAGGCTATGAGGGGTGGCCAGTCCTCTTCTGGGTGTGCCGGGTAGAGAGGAACCAGGCTATGAGGGGTGGCCAGTCCTCTTCTGGGTGTGCTGGGTCGAGATTATAAACCTAGAGAGGAACCAGGCTATGAGGGGTGGCCAGTCCTCTTCTGGCTGTACCGGGTGGAGATTATAACAGAACATGGACAAAACCTAGGAAGAAACCTAGAGAGGAACCAGGCTATGAGGGGTGGAGATTATAACAGAACAGGGCCATGGTACAATTACAGAAGAGGATGACTAGGACACTGTAATAAACGGGCTTGAATATCTGTGTCACAGACAGGAAGTTGGCATGTTCAGTACCTCGGCGGCCTATTAAAATGACAACGGTTCAGTTTCCATGACTACCATTTGACAGCAGTTCTCTGGGTGTCGTACCTTTTTTGCCGGGCTTCATTTCCCCGTCCTGGTTCATCCAGTACTCTCTGATGTCAACTAAACACTTCCCTTTAAACTCCCTCACACTGACGTATCGCATTCTCCCAATCTGGAACACACAAAACAGACCAATCAAGCTCACTCTTTTCGTCCCGGGGGGACATGTGTTGCCGTATTGCTACCTCTTTATGTGGCGCGACTGGCTAGTAATGTGTTGTCAAGCTAGAAGTCACGTGCGTTTTTGCGAAGGCAAAGGGCTCAGCTCAGTTGTACAGACAGTGAGTCGAGATAGGCACGACACTACACTGCTAAGTAGGAACAGTGATGACATCACATCTAAGTCCGACCCTGTAGCCGTAACAGCATTATCCGCGTCTGTAACAGTCCGACCCTGTAGCTGTAGCAGCATTATCTGCATCTGTAACAGTCTAATAATGTAGCCGTAGTGGCATTATCAGCATCTGTAACAGTCTAATAATGTAGCCGTAGTGGCATTACCTGAGTATGTAACAGTCCGATAATGTAGCCGTAGTGGCATTATCAGCATCTGTAACAGTCCGATAATGTAGCCGTAGCGGCATTACCTGAGTATGTAACAGTCCGATAATGTAGCCGTAGCGGCATTACCTGAGTATGTAACCGTCCGATAATGTAGCCGTAGCGGCATTACCGGAGTATGTAACAGTCCGATAATGTAGCCGTAGCAGCATTACCTGCGTCTGTAACCCAGAAATGACTAACCTGGAACATGCCATCCTCCGTTTTGCTGTCTGCAGCCTTAGAGGACCCTCCTGCGCCAGGTCGAGAGCCCTCTCCACTCAGCTTCGGTTTCTTGGCCTCGGGCTTCTCTGGTGGAGCACTAGCCTTCTTTCTCTTGGCCTGAAACACATGTCCAGTTATAGGGAGGAGGGCTTCGGTAGTCACAGCACAGGACTACATTTGTTTAATCTCAACCCCCCCCTTTCCCAAGACACACACCTTGGTCTTCTCCACCTCACTGTCAGAGTCACTGCCAGATGTGGATGACACCACTTCCCTTGATTTGGGCATTCTGCTAGGAAACAAGGACGTCGCCATTAGGGTAGCAGCCATGTGATGTTCAACACTGCCACCAGGTATCCACATAGAGTACTGTGTATACCAACACTAAACACGTCATAGACACAGTGGTCTATAGCAGTATAGTTTGTAATGGCCGTCCATCAGTACATTAAAGACTTATCAATCATATGACCTATCAAAAGGTTTGGGTTTTCATGGCATAGGAGGAAGTTAAAAGTTCCCTTGCCTTGTTACTGCAGGTGAAAGCTTCAATCCCGACGAACCTCTATTAATGACCCAAGGCTCGTATTTCTGTATTATAATTAGATTACTAGTAGGTGAAATAACAAGCTAACCTAGGTAGCTTTTTAAAAATGCCCTAACACGTTAACTAGCTAGTTAACGGGAATATAATTTAACAACTCAACACATGCACGATTTACCTGCTAGCTAGAGAACTAACGTTATAGTGCCGATTGCCACCTCTCTTGCGGTTAACTAGCCAACGACTTGAGCAGGTGTGTCTGTGCATTGTCATTTCTTGACCCGGTACAAAAAGACAATTTACCTGTTTGTTTTTTTGAATGAATGAGAAGGATCAGTTGATACAGGCAGGCAATATGGAGAGATGCTAAAGATTTATGGTTGGTTAATTTAGCAAGCGGGGTCCGGAAGCTTGTGCTTTTGATTAGCGCGAACCGATGCAATTCTGGGAAATGTAGTTTCATTGTTTCCGGAGGACGGACGGACGGACGCATTGACTCTGAATGGTCACACTCACATCATGTATCTGCACCATATTAATAAATATATAAACAGTCAACATAATATATATATATATATTTTTAATCATATTTGGATAAATTTTTATGTACGTAGTGCAGTTGCATATTATAGAATATAATTGATTAAAATACAGACTCTATTGTATACTTCCGGCCCTTCTTTGGACACTGTGTTAACAACCCTCCAGGCAAGCTTCAATGCCATACAACTCTCCTTCTGTGGCCTCCAACTGCTCTTAAATGCTAGTAAAACCAAATGCATGCTCTTCAACAGTTCACTGCCCACACCTGCCCGCCCGACTAGCATCACTATTCTGGACAGTTCTGACTTAGAATATGTGGACAACTACAAATACCTAGGTGTCTGGCAAGACTGTTAACTCTCCTTCCAGACTCATATTAAACATCTCCAATCCAAAATTAAATCTAGAATCGGCTTCCTATTTCGCAACAAAGCCTCCTTCACACATGCTGCCAAACATACCCTCGTAAAACTGACCATCCTACCGATCCTCGACTTCGCCGATGTCATTTACAAAATAGCTTCCAACACTCTGCTCAGCAAACTGGATGCAGTCTATCACAGTGCCATCAGTTTTGTCACCAAAGCCCATTATACCACCCACCACTGCGACCTGTATGCTCTAGTCGGCTGTCCCTCACTACATATTCATCGCCAGACCCACTGGCTCCAGGTCATCTATAAGTCTATGCTAGGTAAAGCTCCTCCTTACCTCAGCTCACTGGTTACGATAGCAACACCCACCTGTAGCGCACGCTTCAGCAGGTATATCTCACTGGTCATCCCCAAACACCTACTTTTGCCGCCATTCCTTCCAGTTTTCTGCTGCTATTGACTGGAACGAATTGCAAAAATCACTGAAGCTGGAGACTCATATCTCCCTCACTAACTTTAAGCACGAGCTGTCAGAACAGCTCACAGATCACTGCACCTGTACATAGCCCATCTGTAAATAGCCCATCCAACTACCTCATCCCCATATTGTTATTTATTTAATTTATTTTTTGCTCCTTTACATCCCAGTATCTCTACTTGCACATTCATCTTCTGAACATCTATCACTCCAGTGTTTATTTGCTAAATTGTAATTATTTCACCACTATGGCCTATTTATTGCCTTTACCTCCCTTATCTTACTACATTTGCACACACTGTACATAGATTTTTCTATTGTGTTATTTGACTGTACGTTTGTTTACGTGTAACTCTGTGTTGTTGTTTGTGTTGCACTGCTTTGCTTTATCTTGACCAGGTCACAGTTGTAAATGAGAAATTGCTCTCAACTGGCCTACCTGGTTAAATAAAGGTGAAATAAATAAAACAAAATAAAGTGCCTCCTGTGCATATCATTCTGAGCTGATCTTGTGTAAATGTTCCTGGTGTTTATATACATATGTATATATCTATATGCTATTTGTGTTGTTAATTGGATTCGTCCTGATGTTCTTGATATCTTTTTTTTTTTTTTTGTCAACTTTTTATTTTATTTTTTACATTTAAATGATTTCCTGTTTGACATTTTTCATTTTTTAGGAGCCAGTAACATAAGCATTTTCGCTGTACCCGCTATAACATCTGCTAAACTGTGTACGTGACCAATAAACTTTGATTTGTTTTTGACAGGGCTTTAGTGGAGCCGCTTGAGAGCTTCATGCTCCTCGGTGTCCACATCACTAAGGACCTATCATGGTCCACACACACCAATACAGTCGAGGGCACGACAACGCCTCTTCCCCATAGGAGGTTGAAAAGATTTGGCGTGGGTCCTCAAATCCTGAAAAAGATCTACAGCTGTACCATTGAGAGCATCTTAACTGGCTGCATCACACGGTGTGTACAGCCTAGTACATCACTGGGGCCGAGCTTCCGACCTTCCAGGACCTCTATACCAAGCGGGAGTCAGAGGAAGCCACCCAAGTCATAGACTGTTCTCTCTGCTACCGCATGGCAAGCGGTACCGACGCACCAAGTTTAGAACCAACAGATTTTACCCACAAGCCATTGGACTGCTAAATACCTAGTTAAATAGTTAACCAAATAGTTACCCAGACTATCTGCATTGACCCTTTTTGGACAACATAACTCATCACATACTACTATTTATTATGTACTTATTTAGTTATTTGTACATATTTACCTCAATTACCATGTACCCCTGCACACTCAGTATTGGTACTCTGTGTATATAACCAAGTTATCATAGACTCAGTACTGGTACTCTGTGTATATAACCAAGTTATCATAGACTCAGTACTGGTACTCTGTGCATATAACCAAGTTATCATAGACTCAGTACTGGTACTCTGTGTATATAACCAGGTTATCATAGACTCAGTACTGGTACTCTGTGTATATAACTAAGTTATCATAGACTCAGTACTGGTACTCTGTGTATATAACCAAGTTATCATAGACTCAGTACTGGTACTCTGTGTATATAACCAAGTTATCATAGACTCAGTACTGGTACTCTGTGTATATAACCAAGTTATCATAGACTCAGTACTGGTACTCTGTGTATATAACCAAGTTATCATAGACTCAGTACTGGTACTCTGTGTATATAACTAAGTTATCATAGACTCAGTACTGGTACTCTGTGTATATAACTAAGTTATCATAGACTCAGTACTGGTACTCTGTGTATATAATCAAGTTATCATAGACTCAGTACTGGTACTCTGTGTATATAACTAAGTTATCACAGACTCAGTACTGGTACTCTGTGTATATAACCAGGTTATCATAACTCAGTTATCATAGACTCAGTACTGGTACTCTGTGTATATAACTAAGTTATCATAGACTCAGTACTGGTACTCTGTGTATATAACCAAGTTATCATAGACTCAGTACTGGTACTCTGTGTATATAACCAAGTTATCATAGACTCAGTACTGGTACTCTGTGTATATAACCAAGTTATCATAGACTCAGTACTGGTACTCTGTGTATATAACCAAGTTATCATAGACTCAGTACTGGTACTCTGTGTATATAACCAAGTAATAGACTCAGTACTGGTACTCTGTGTATAAAACAAGTTATCATAGACTCAGTACTGGTACTCTGTGTATAAAACCAAGTTATCATAGACTCAGTACTGGTACTCTGTGTATAAAACCAAGTTATCATAGACTCAGTACTGCTACTCTGTGTATATAACCAAGTTATCATAGACTCAGTACTGGTACTCTGTGTATATAACCAAGTTATCATAGACTCAGTACTGGTACTCTGTGTATATAACCAAGTTATCATAGACTCAGTACTGGTACTCTGTGTATATAACCAAGTTATCATAGACTCAGTACTGGTACTCTGTGTATATAACCAAGTTATCATAGACTCAGTACTGGTACTCTGTGTATATAACCAGGTTATCATAGACTCAGTACTGGTACTCTGTGTATATAACCAAGTTATCATAGACTCAGTACTGGTACTCTGTGTATATAACCAAGTTATCATAGACTCAGTACTGGTACTCTGTGTATATAACCAAGTTATCATAGACTCAGTACTGGCACTCTGTGTATATAACTAAGTTATCATAGACTCAGTACTGGAACTCTGTGTATATAACCAAGTTATCATAGACTCAGTACTGGTACTCTGTGTATATAACCAAGTTATCATTTACTGCTACTCTGTTAGTAACTTATCATAGACTCAGTACTGGTACTCTGTGTATAAAACCAAGTTACTCATTGTGTATTTATTATTACTTTAATATTTCTACTTTCTTTCTCTCTGCGTTGTTGGGAAGTTGGTAAGCATTTCCCTGTTAGTCTACACCTGTTGTTTACCAAGCATTTCACTGTTAGTCTACAACTGTTGTTTACCAAGCATTTCCCTGTTAGTCTACACCTGTTGCTTATCAAGCATTTCCCTGTTAGTCTACACCTGTTGTTTACCAAGCATTTCACTGTTAGTCTACACCTGTTGTTTACCAAGCATTTCCCTGTTAGTCTACACCTGTTGCTTACCAAGCATTTCCCTGTTAGTCTACACCTGTTGTTTACCAAGCATTTCCCTGTTAGTCTACACCTGTTGCTTACCAAGCATTTCCCTGTTAGTCTACACCTGTTGTTTACCAAGCATTCCACTGTTAGTCTACACCTGTTGCTTACCTAGCATGTTTTGAGCACACACCACACAGTCTCCCTCTGTGCCACCATAGTCACACCGCTCTTCAACCCCAGGTTTCCTGCTATTCACATGAATCATTCAAATGTTATTTTATAAAGCCCTTTTTTGACATCAGCAGTTGTCACGAAGGGGATTTACAGATACCCAGCCTAAAACCCCAAAGAACAAATGTAACAGTATAACTTTAGACCATCCCCTTCCCCATACCCGGGACCCTCTGCACACAACAACAGTCACCCACGAAGCATCGTTACCCATCGCTCCACAAAACCCGCGGCCCTTGCAGAGCAAAGGGGGAACCACTACTTCAAGGTCTCAGAGCAAGTGACGTCACCGATTGAAACGCTATTTAGCGCTGCACCACCGCTAACTAAGCTAGCCGTTTCACATCCGTTACATCAGCACCACCGCTAACTAAGCTAGCCGTTTCACATCCGTTACACAAGCAACGCAGAAGCAGAAGTTCAGTGGCTAGAAAAAACTCCCGGACCGTTATCCCACTGAGCTAAATCCGTCCTCTGCTCTCTGGCAAGGTTAATCATCATCATGCATGGCTTCGAACCACGTATGTCATAAAAGCATCTGCTATGGCATATTATACTAGTCTATCGGTAAATAGCCCACCCATTTTTACCTACCTCATCCCCATACTGTTTTATTTATTTTATTTTCTGCTCTTTTGCACACCAATATCTCTACCTGTACATGACCATCTGATCATTTATCACTCCAGTGTTAATCTGCAAAATTGTAATTATTTGCCTACCTCCTCATGCCTTTTGCACACAATGTATGTAGACTCTCCTTTTTTCTACTGTATTATTGACTTGTTAATTGTTTACTCCATGTGTAACTCTGTGTTGTCTGTTCACACTGCTATGCTTTATCTTGGCCAGGTCGCAGTTGCAAATGAGAACTTGTTCTCAACTAGCCTACCTGGTTAAATAAAGGTGAAAAAATATATATATATATATATATATAAAAATAAAAAATACTACTCTAAGAGAAAAATATAACAAATGAATGGTGTTACTTTCCTTGTAACAGTTACTTAGACCCAACGCATATAGACACATTTCCTATAAAGAGTCTATGATTTGATATAATTTTGTGGCACAGTCATCTGACCTTGAGGAAAACAAATGATTCGGCCTAGTAGAACTACAATTCCCATCATGTCCGTGTGTACAGCGCATGTGCGGATCCATTTCCTGGTCCGACCTTCTCATATAAATACCATACGCAGGGTTATGAGTCAGAGTTCGTAGTCTGAGAAACACGAACCAATGATTCCCATATGTCCAGTGGTCTCCTTCACCTATGGTGAGTAAATCTTTATGAAAAACAAATAAATATATTTAAAAACTATTCACTATTTATCATGTTTACGAGGAAAGCTTGGTTTTGGGTCGGTGGGTCTTGGATTGAGGAGCTCTCTTTGCGCTAATGCGGGGGTATAGCTGTTAACTAGCTAGCCAACCAGTACTAGCCTACCGTTTACCCTCAATATATCTATTCTGCAGTGCCCAGCCGGCTAGGTGAAGATGCTAAAATGGCTACCGGCAACTACTTTGGATTTACCCACGGTGCTGCCGCGCAGTACAGGTAAGAAACGACGCATTGGGAGATGCGATCCATCACAGTTACGAGACCAATTTACTGTCAGTTCAGATACCCCCCAACCCATAGTTAGGTTGCTATTGTTTCAGGTTGGGGGAGGGGGTGGTAATAGTAAGTATTCTGCGGAGCCAGTGGCTGGCCAGTTAATTAAGAACAAGGGTCTTTTATTCTCATTGACGAGGATTTCGAGAGGTATCGATTCTCGAGTGAATTGTAAGTTTCTCACGTCTCCTACGTTACAGCCGGAGGTTACACATGCCACTCGTTCAACAGTAGTTACAGATTGTAGTACTGTATGTTATACCGAAATTCGGTACTTTTTCCGGTACTAGAACAGAAATGGTTACTACTGTGAAATGTCTTTACGTTATGTACTGATTGAGTGGATCAACTCTGCCTTGTAATTTGTCCGAATCTTCTGAAGGGGGTTAGTAAGCAACGTGTATATACATCCTGGATTGCTGATGCTTTGTATTGGACGTGAGAGGATTTCAAGGCCACTGGTCAGCCATATTGGCACTGTCCCGTAAGGAGCAGTCATCCATAGTGATGAATTAAATTCTACACTATTACAATTTTAAATATTTCAAGGATAAAAACTAATATGTATTTTTTGCTGTAGTGAGGATGTTAACATTGGTCATAAAAAAATATATATACTTTAAGGAAAATGTTTTTAGCCATCTTATGTTTTTTAATTCTCATAATTAAACATTTATTATTATTTTACTTTTTATTTCAACAAGGAACATAGAATGAGGCCACTGTCTCTTTTACAGCTGGGCCCTGCATATACATGTTTACACATATACAGTTTAGGTCCAATGATTTAAGAAACTACACAAGACAAACACAACCGTCACAGATAACAAAAAAACATACAGCAACAGATGACATTTTACACATAGGGGAATAACCTGTTAGTAGAATAACCTAACAGCACAAGAACTTGCATTACCCAAAACAGTTACAAGCAATACGAAAATAAAAATCCTCCACTAAATATTTAAAATGGGCGACAGGGGGACAAGAGTCTCAGGTTTAAGTTTAGTCTGCAGGCTATTCCATAGGTAAGGAGTGTAACAGGAAAAGGCAGCCATACCCGACTCTGTGGAAACCACATGGGCCTCAAGTGGAATCCATGCGTGAGACCTGGTTTTAGGAATTCTAATTCTAATATTGATGAGAAATAAGGTAGTTTATTCAGAATTATTCTTTATAGACAAACACTAGAGCATGTTGTTCTCGTCTCACGGACAGCGAAGTCCAACCCACATTTTGATATAATACACAGTGCTGAGTTCTGTAGCCAGCACCCGTAATAAACCTGGAACAATATGGTGTCTAATTGAATGAATGTAGACATTAATAAATGCATTTCTATAGCTTCCCCATCATTCTAAACAATATTTTGGGAGTGCAAAGATGGAGGCAGCCTGGTCTCATTGACTAGATGTAACATAGTAAATGTGATTCAGGGACACTCGTAATTAGTATGATGTTACGTTTTGGTATGGTTACTTAAGGCAGAAACCCAGGGTGGGTGAATGGATGGGTGTATATACTGAATGTCTAGTGAGTTAAAATCTTATCATGCGCAACTTTAACATTTTAGCTAATTAGCCATTTTTCAACCACAAGCAACTATTTAACATGTTCAGATAAGTTAACTCCTAAAAGTAACCCTAGCCTAGCTAAAAATCATAACCTATGTTATTGGTTACATACACATGGTTAGCAGATGTTATTGCGAGTGTAGCGAAATGCTTGTGCTTCTAGTTCCGACAGTGCATCAATATCTAACAATTCCACAACAAATACCCAATGGAGTAAGAATATATGGATGAGAAATGACAGAGCGGTATAGTCTAAGATGGTATAGAATAAAGTATATACATATGAGATGAGTAATGCAAGGTATGTAAACATTAAAGTGACTAGTTTTTGGCCTTCCTGTGACATCTGGTGCTGTAGGTGTCCTGGAGGGCAGGTAGTTTGCCCCCGGTGATGCGTTGTGCAGACCGCACCACCTTCGGGAGAGCCGTGCAGTTGCCGTACCAACAGGATGCTCTCAATTGTGCCTCTGTAAAAGTTTAGGTGACAAGCCAAATTACTTCAGCCTCCTGAGGTTGACGTGGCGCTCAGCACACTCTGTGTGGGTGGACCAATTCAGTTTGTCAGTGATGTGTATGCCGAGGAACTTTAAAACGTTCCACCTTATCCACTGTTGTCCTGTCCGGGGATAGGGGGGTGCTCCCTCAACGATCATCTGTTTTGTTGACGTTTGTGTGGGAGGTTGTTTTCCCGACACCACACTGAGTGCCTCACCTCCTCCCTGTAGGCTGTCTTGTTGGTAATCAAGCTCGCTACTGTTGTCTTGATGGAGTTGATGTGCTTGGCCACGCAGTCATGGGTGAACAGGGAGTACAGGAGGGGGCTGAGCACACACCCTTGTGGGGCCCCAGTGTTGAGGATCAGCAAAGTGGAGATGTTTCCTACCTTTACCACCTGGGGGCGGCCAGTCAGGAAGTCCAGGATCCAGTTGCACAGAGTCCGGTTCAGACCCAGGTCCTCGAGCTTGATGATGAGCTTGGAGGGTACTATGGTGTTGAATGCTGAGCTGTAGTCAATGAACAGCATTCTTACGTAGGTAATCCTCTTGTCCAGGTGGGATGATGCAATCGCCATCCACAAGCTTCCCACAACACAGTTGAAGTTTACATACACCTTAACCAAATACATTTAAACTCAGTTCACAATTCCTGACATTTGATCCTGGTAAAAAAAAATATCTTTCTTAGGTCAGTTAGGATCACCACTTTATTTTAAGAATGTGAAATGTCAGAATAATAGTAGAGAATTATTTATTTCAGCTTTTAATTCTTTCATCACATTCCCAGTGGGTCAGAAGCTTACACTCAATTAGTATTTGGTAGCATTGCCTTTAAATTGTTTAACTTGGGTCAAACGTTTCGAGTAGCCTTCCACAAGCTTCCCACAATAAGTTGGGTGAATTTTGGCCCATTCCTTCTGACAGAGCTGGTGTAACTGAGTTAGGTTTGTAGGCTTCCTTGCTCGCACATGCTTTTTCAGTTCTGCTCACACATTTTCTATAGGATTGAGGTCAGGGCTTTGTGATGGCCACTCCAATACCTTGACTTTGTTGTCCTTAATCCATTTTGCCACAACTTTGGAAGCAGGCTTGGGGTCATTGTCCATTTGGAAGACCCATTTGCGACCAAGCTTTAACTTCCTGTCTGATGTCTTGGGATGTTACTTCATCATATCCTCATCATTTTCCTACCTCATGATGCCATCTATTTTGTGAAGTGCACCAGACCCTCCTGCAGCAAAACACCCACACAACATGATGCTGCCACCCCCATGCTTCACGGTTGGGATGATGTTCTTCGGCTTGCAAGCCTCCCCCTTCTTTCTCCAAACATAACGATGGTCATTATGGCCAAACAGTTCTATTTTTGTTTCATCAGACCAGAGGATGTTTTTCCAAAAGTACGATCTTTGTCCCCATGTGCAGTTACAAACCGTAGTCTGGCTTTTTTATGGTGGTTTTGGAGCAGTGGCTTCTTCCTTGCTGAGCGGCCTTTCAGGTCAGGTCTACTCGTTTTACTGTGGATATAGATACTTTTGTACCTGTTTCCTCCAGCATCTTCACAAGGTCCTTTGCTGCTGTTCTGGGATTGATTTGCACTTTTCACACTAAAGTACATTCATCTCTAGGAGACGGAAAACGTCTCCTTCCTGTGCTGTATGATGGCTGCGTGGTCCCATGGTGTTTATTTGCGTACTATTGTTTGTACAGATGAAAGTGGTACCTTCGGGTGTTTGGAAATTGCTCCCAAGGATGAACCAGACTTGTAGAGGTCTACAATTTTTTTTTTCTGAAGTCTTTGCTGAGTTCTTTTGATTTTCCCATGATGTCAAGCAAAGAGGCACTGAGTTTGAAGGTAGGCCTTGAAATACATCCACAGGTACACCCCCAATTGACTCAAATGATGTCAATTAGCCTATCAGAAGCTTCTAAAGCCGTGACATCATCTTCTGGAATTTTCCAAGCTGTTTAAAGGCACAGTCAACTTAGTGTATGTAAACTTCTGACCCACTGGAATTGTGATACAGTGAAATAATCTGTCTGTAAACAGTTGTTGGAAAAATGACTTGTGTCATGCACAAAGTAGATCTCCTAACCGACTTGCCGAAACTATAGTTTGTTTAACAAAACATTTGTGGAGTGGTTGAAAAACGAGTTTTAATGACTCCAACCTAAGTATGTATTACTAGTGCAAAAATGACATGTTAATTAGTGGGTGATTTCATAACCAAAGTGGGTGGACAAATTTGATAGTGGTAGATGCCTAGTCTCCCTTATGGTTCAGGTGGGGACGGACAGATGCCGGCAGATCCATCCGCAGCTGATATTAATTTAGAATGGAAAATGGATGTGTGTATGCAACATGTTAGTGCCTATCTGGTTAAATAAAGGTGAAATAATTTTTTTTTTAAAACATGTCAGTGCCTTGATTTGTTCCTCTAATCAAACCCACTCGTACAGAGTTGTTTCAAACTAAAACTGTTATTATTGTCTCGGCGCCTGAGAATATCTATTCTGAACAAAAATATACATGTCCCATGTATGAGCAGCTGTAATGAAAAAACACCAGAGATGTTCCATGCACACGGTGTATTTCTCTTAAATTGTACAGAAATTTGTTTCACGTCCCTTTTTTTTAGTGAGCTTTTCTCCTTCGCCAAGATAATCCGTCCACCTGACAGGTGTGACATATCAAGAAGCTGATTAAACAGCATGATCATTACACAGGTGCACCTTCTGCTGGGGACAATTTTAAAGGCCAGTTTAAAGTGCTGTTTTGTTACACAACTCCACAGATGTCTCAAGTTGAGGGAGTGTGCAATTGGCATGCTCACTGCAGCAATGTACGGCAGCAATTTCTCTACCATAAGCTACCGCCAACATTGTTTTTTTGGATACTTTGGCAGTATGTCCAACTGGCCACAACCGCGGCCCAGGACTTCAACATCTGACTTCTACACTTGCTGGATTGTCTTGAGACCAGCCACCCGTACAGCTAATGACACTGGGTTTTGCACAACTGAAGAATTTCTGCACAAACTGTCTCACGGAAGCTCATCTGCTCGTCATCCTTCTCAGGGTCTTGCCAATGAAGAGGAGTGGGAAAACATTCCACAATCAACAGCCTGATCCGCTCTGTGAAGGCGATGTGTCTCGCTGCATGACGCAAATGGTGGTCACACCAGATACTGACTGGTTTTCTGATCCACGCCCCCTACCTTGTTATTAGGGTATCTGTGACCAACCGAAGCAGATCTATATTCAGTCATGTGAAATCCATATATTGGGACTGAATTGGTTTAATTTCCTTATTTGAATTAACTCAGTAAAAATCGTTGAAATTGTTTCGTTTTAAGTGTAGATTTTGAAAGATGCACACCCATAGTTTACCTCATATATCCTTATATAAAGTGTTCTAGACCGACCAGTATGGCCATACCGTCTATTGGTTTAAATGTATTTTTATAGCCACCCTGGAGTGCAGGGCATTGTTTTAAAAGTGCTATGAAATGTGAGTCATTCTCCAGGGACCAGTTATGACATGTTCCTACACAATTTACTGATTCTTACATGCGGCCCACTTAGACGTTAAATCATGGATAACATTTAGTATTTTACCCACTGAGAGAACAGACTTCCACCAAATTGACCATTTTCATGATTTACATTTCTGGGGTTTGTATTCTCTTTTTGACATTTCATTCAATGAGAATAGCGTCTTTTTAGTGGAGTTGCCATATGATTTTAACTTATCAAATCAGACCAAGTTATTCAGCTGACGGTCAACTTCTTTGCATGCAGTTTGACTTGAGTGAGATGTTTACCTAGCGTGACCGCTGAAAAGATCTATTTGACACAATGTGTTTACAGTAACTAAGCGATTTCGCTATCTTGCTGTCACCGACTAAGCTAGGTACTTGTCATATTTTCCTCTAAAAGTAAACTGTAAACATCTCGATGTTATATGGCCACCTTGAATTTAGTTTAGATCCACTTTAATGCCTTGAATTGGGTTTAGATCCACTTTAATGCCCTGAATTGGGTTTAGATCCACTTTAATGCCCTGAATTGGGTTTAGATCCACTTTAATGCCCTGAATTGGGTTTAGATCCACTTTAATGCCCTGAATTGGGTTTAGATCCACTTTAATGCCCTGAATTGGGTTTAGATCCACTTTAATGCCCTGAATTGGGTTTAGATCCACTTTAATGCCCTGAATTGGGTTTAGATCCACTTTAATGCCTTGAATTGGGTTTAGATCCACTTTAATGCCTTGAATTGGGTTTAGATCCACTTTAATGCCCTGAATTTTGTCCCCCTGGTGTACTGTTTCCGTTCATCTTAAAAGGTTGAATGATTCCCAAATGGATGAGATTTTTCCTTTTATTTTTAGTCCTGCCTTTTTTTAAATCAGTCATTTTGGCATTTCAGATGGAGACGTGCATAAAAACCTGTCTCACTATTACACTTATGGGTGGATCACCCTGCCAATCGACGAAGAGGAGTGAAACTGATAGGACTGACACAGGGGCCAAGTGGATAGATGGTCTCATGCAGGGAATGAGAACCAGGAATTGAGCACCACAGCCAGACCCCCCCCCCCTCCCCTTATATACAGTGCATTCAGAAAGTATTCAGACTCCTGGACCTTTCCCACATTTTGTTACATCACAGCCTTATTCTAAAATGGATTAAATCAAACATTTTCCTCATCAATCTACAACCGATACCCCATAATGACAAAGTGAAAACAGGGAACCACAAGGTGGTTTCAGCACCTTGTGAAAGTCTGCTCTTGTTTTAATCTGAGCTTTAAATTAAAAAAAAAAAAAAAATCAGGATATTCTGTATTAACTAGAGCCTATGTGTACGTTGTAATCTAAATGTACATCTTAATTGGTGCATTTCAAACTGTCATTTTTTTATGTGAGGTGCAGCTGGGAACCAGTTCTGTATTTATTTACCTTTTTATTTAACTAGGCAAGTCGGTTAAGAACAAATTCTTATTTTCAATGACGGCCTACCGGGGAACAGTGAGTTAACTGCCTGTTCAGGGGCAGAACGACAGATTTGTACCTTGTCAGCTCTGGGATTTGAACTTGCAACCTTTCGGTTACTAGACCAACACTCTAACCACTAGGCTACCCTGCCGCCTCTACACTCTAACCACTAGGCTACCCTGCCGCCTCTACACTCTAACCACTAGGCCACCCTGCCACCTCTACACTCTAACCACTAGGCTACCCTGCCGCCTCTACACTCTAACCACTAGGCCACCCTGCCGCCTCTACACTCTAACCACTAGGCCACCCTGCCGCCTCTACACTCTAACCACTAGGCCACCCTGCCGCCTCTACACTCTAACCACTAGGCCACCCTGCCGCCTCTACACTCTAACCACTAGGCCACCCTGCCGCCTCTACACTCTAACCACTAGGCCACCCTGCCGCCTCTACACTCTAACCACTAGGCCACCCTGCCGCCTCTACACTCTAACCACTAGGCCACCCTGCCGCCTCTACACTCTAACCACTAGGCCACCCTGCCGCCTCTACACTCTAACCACTAGGCCACCCTGCCGCCTCTACACTCTAACCACTAGGCTACCCTGCCGCCCCTGTATGATGGTGGGGTGGATAAACAAGGAGGATTCTCATTGTTTAAATGTCCAGTTTGGGAACATTTTGGCTTCCCAGTAGATTACAACGGTGACGGAGAGAGTAAGTCAACTATGCATCTGTCAACTCCTCAAACAACATGTTGACCCATTTAACGCCAACATCCGTCTCCCCTCCGCATTCAAGCAGCCCTTTGTAGCTGATTTCTTACCGGGGCCAAAGAAATGACAATTTGATAATAGGCGCAGATATGCGTCCGTTCTCGGTGGTCGAGAATAATGGGTGGTTTCAGCACCTTGTGAAAGTCCGAGCCATGTTTAACATTGATTTCACATCCATATTGCACTGTATTTTATTGTTTTCAATGATCGTGTTTTTTAAAATTTAATAAAATGAGTTATTCCTGATTGTACGATCATCAGACATTGACTCATGATGATTATCAGGAAAACCAACACTTAATATATTAAAACATTTATTAGTTATTATTATTTATTTTTTCTTAAATTAACCACAGCAGCTGTTGGCATTTAGTTTTCCTGCTATACCGAACCGTGACACCCATAACCCCAATATGTCCTGAACTGTGGTTCACAAACTGCTGTACCCTCTAGTACAGGGGTGTCAAAGTCAAATGGACGGAGGGCCAAATAAAAAAATCAGCTACAAGACGAGGGCCGGACTGTTCGAATGTTCATTGAAAAATTTTTAAATGACGCATATAGTCTAGTGAACCTAATTGAACCTACTGAAAACCTAACAAATATATTACAATATGATCAGATAAATAAAGCAATATTTTCTTATGGCTCTGTCAGTAATCTTTAATTTTCAACAGACACAAAAGACAAATTTCCTTTATATAAATATCCCCATAACATGAACATTAAATGAAAGAAACCGGTATTCAAGGCACCATCAGTAGACTATATTTTCTATTTTAGCAAAAGTGGGCTAAATTTACTTCAAAGAAAAAACAATAATAGCAATTTTCTATCATCCACTCAACTGAAATATTTTTAAAATATAATTGGATTGAAATACAAAAAAATAAAGTGCAAAAATCTATTAATCAAAAACAACACTTTGTTTAAGGAGAAGTAACATGCAGTGAAAACAAATATTAAATTTTAACTTTTAAACTTGAACTGAGTAAAAATTCTAAATATGTGATTGCACAGTAATGTTCACTTGTTTGAGGTTGAGGGTGATACTTGGTGGTGTCCCATCTTTTCCACAAGTTCATCAATGTTCGGGGTAAGGCTCTGAGCTGAAGAAATCCTCAGAATTGAGTGGAGGTGTTCAGCAGTAAGTCGACTTCTGTGTGATGTTTTGTTCAGGTTCATCAAAGAAAACAGTTGTTCACACAGGTATGTGCTGCCAAACATAGACAACGTTTGAGCAGCCTGGATGCGCAGCTGGGGCATTGTGCCGGGAGGAAACGGGCGAACTCCGCAGCACCCACTGCCGCATATTTTGCCCTCAGTGCATCATTGCATTGGAGGTCAATCAACTCCATTTGGAGGTTTGGTGGTGAGCTTTCCACGTCAACAGCAAATGGGTTACCGAGCAGTTCCAACCTGCTTTTTTGTGCTTCAAAGTCAGCAAATCGGCGTCGAAAGTCAGCGGCAAGCATACCTATTTTATCAGCCAACTGTGTGCTCGGGAACGCACTGGTAGAGAGCTTCTCTTTCATGGTCTGGCAGCTGGGAAAGTGGCTCAAATTTTCTTTCCGCATCTCGTCTCCCACAGAGTCAGTTTGGTTTTAAATGCCTTCACTGTACTGTACATATCAGAGATGACACGATCCCGACCCTGCAGCTGCAAGTTTATTGCATTCAGATGACTCGTAATGTCACACAGAAAAGCCATTTCACACAGAAACATTTCGTCTCGGAGTTGTGTTGTGTCTTTCCCTTTGCTGTCCAAGAACAGACAAATCTCCTCACGAAGCTCGAAACATCTTTGAAGCACCTTTCCCTGGCTTAGCCATCGCACCTCTGTGTGATAAGGCAAATCACCATGCTCCGTTTCTAACTCCGTCAGAAATGCCTTGAACTGGCGGTGATTCAAACCTTTGGCTCTGATAAAGTTAACTGTGCGCGTGATGATGCTCATTACATGCTCCATTTTCAAGGCTTTACCGCACAACGCTTCCTGGTGTATGATACAATGATAAGCTGTCAGCTCACCTGTCGCGTTTTCCTCTTGCATCTTTTCCCGTATCTTCGCCACCAGTCCGCTCCTGTGTCCACACATCGCAGGTGCTCCGTCGGTTGTCAAACCCACGAGTTTTTCCCAAGGCAGCTCCATCTCATTTACACATCTTGACACCTCTTCATACAAATCATGCCCCGTAGTTGTGCCATGCATAGGACGTAAAGCCAAAAACTCCTCTGTCACGCTTAGATTGGAGTCCACTCCGCGGATGAAAATTGACAACTGGGCAATGTCAGAAATGTCGGTGCTCTCATCCACAGCCAAGGAATATGCAATAAAATCTTTTCCCTTTTTCACAAGCTGCTCTTTTAGATTGATGGACAACTGGTCTACTCTCTCGGCAATGGTGTTTCTGCTCAGACTCACATTTAAAAAGAGTTGCCTTTTTCTGGGCAAACTTCGTCACAAACTTTAATCATGCAGTTTTTGATGAAATCCCCCTCCGTAAATGGCCGGGCTGATTTAGCGATCTCTTCTGCCAAAATAAAACTGGCCTTGACAGCAGCCTGGCCTTGTGATTTGGCTTTTTTGAACAGAGCCTGTCGAGATTTGAGGCCTCGTTTTAATTCCTCTGCCTTTTGTAGCCTTTGTTCCATGTCCATATTCTTGTTTTTGTCCGCGTGTTTCGTTTCATAATGTCGTCTCAGATTATACTCTTTCAGTACCGCCACACTTTCTCCACACAGAAGACACACAGGTTTTCCAGCTACCTTCGTGAACATATACTCCGACTCCCACCTTGTTTGAAACCCCCGGTTCTCAGTATCCACCTTCCGTTTTGCCATTTTTGATGGGTATCTGAAAGTTAATTTTACTGTGATGCTGACGACTGCTGTGCCAATAAATATTGAAATGAAGCAGCCTACTGCTCGGTGCGTCACCTTTGCATTGTGGGAAATGTAGTATTGGTGCGTGTAAAAGATCTGCGGGCTGCCGGCTTGCTGTGGGCCGGTTCTAATAATAAATCAAGATCATCCCAGGGGCCGTAAAAAACCTTCTTGCGGGCCGGATGTGGCCCGCGGGCCTTGACTCTGACATATGTGCTCTAGTACAATGCTGTTTACATCACAAAACAGACGGCTCTTTGTCATACACTCCGGCATTCAACGTACTTTTTGTGCTACCTGAAATTTGAGACACCGTGTCATTCCTTGCACAGCCCTGGGGGGGCAGTGTTGTCACCATAGAATTAGGAATCAGAATACTAGAATGAACCTCCTTATTACGGGATGAAGATCAGCCATGAAGATCAGGGAGTTGGTCAACCATGGTTTGCCAGTGTTGGGATTGTGTAAAACAATCAATGTGAAGAATGTCTGCAATGTTAGTTAACCAGACAGTTTTGGATGAATTGTTGAAATGAACTGACAATATGCTGACAATTCATTCAAACAATGCTTTCAATCCAACAGCCAGACCCTGGCTGAAATCAGTTGTCAATATAGGACTTGGGACAGGTGGTTGTAGTCAATATAGGACTTGGGACAGGTGGTTGTAGTCAATATAGGACTTGGGACAGGTGGTTGTAGTCAATATAGGACTTGGGACAGGTGGTTGTAGTCAATATAGGACTTGGGACAGGTGGTTGTAGTCAATATAGGACTTGGGACAGGTGGTTGTAGTCAATATAGGACTTGGGACAGGTGGTTGTAGTCAATATAGGACTTGGGACAGGTGGTTGTAGTCAATATAGGACTTGGGACAGGTGGTTGTAGTCAATATAGGACTTGGGACAGGTGGTTGTAGTAAAAGTATTGATACTGTATCATAATTGCACTCACAGTTTTCCAAGAAGACTTGGTCTGTTTACAGTTAGTGAGTTTTTTTTATACAGAATCTGTATAAAACTCACTAACAGTATTTCTAACTGACAAAAGTCTCATACACATGTCTCTACTGCCATTCATTCCAATTTTAGATGGCTTTTGGATATCTCCCTGACCAAGATGGCTGCCATTTTTTTTTTTTGACCCATTCTAGAATGTTGAGTGTTTATGACATAGCTTCTCCAGTAATAATTTGAATAGGATCTCTGTGGTTGTCGCTTGGTTCCTAGGCTATGCATCAAAGTTGCATACGCTGCCTTGATAACCAAATATATAATCTCAGCAATTGTTCAAACAATAAACTTAACATTGTAGTCTTATAATAATCCACCAAATGGGTATTTCTGAAGTAATAGGGAACTACTGATGGATGCCACTGTGTTCTGTAAACACAGCTGGTGACCATGAGCCTTCTCTCTGTGACATCAGATTAAAATAGAACGTAATCCTATGGGAGGGAATACATTGAAGCAGCATATCAAACTGGAATAATGTTGTAGGCTACGGGAATATTTGTCAGGGCCAGTTATTTTTATTAATCTTATTTCGCGTGGGGAAGATCTGGGAAGCTTAAAGGCGACCTACAGGCCCGGCGGCGACCTACAGGCCCGGCGGCGACCTACAGGCAGGCACAAAAACAAGGCAATGTAATGAAAGTTCAGGTTGGATATACATGTAGGCCTAGCTAGTATTTAAATATGCAGTTCTTTCCAATGAGCTTAGTGGTAATGTTTTTAAAGTTTCCCATCTGCCTACATCAAATGGGAAAACAGATCTCTGCCCCCCCCCCTGTAAGTACCTGTAAGCATTTGATTGTTACTGTTAGTGAAATATCATCTTTAAAAAATATATATATATATTTTTAAATAAAATGTTATTTGGGAGTCTAGAAATGCGTGGACCGGCGAGGTATTACCAAATGGTGTCCGCTGCTCAGACTCCACCCACAAGCTCTCGCATGTATCTCTCTGCACGCAGAGCCTTTTTGTCGGAAGCTTTTCCTGACCCAACCGACCTCTTAGTCTGCTGGTCATCAGAGCAAACGTCAAATGATTTTCCTGAATAGTGCCTCTCTCTCTCTCTCTCTCTCTCTAATATGTCCAACACCTGTTTCCTCATTTTGATGCAGTGACGTCTCCTCTGCAAGTCACATGATGACAAGTTCCTGCCGAATCAGTGTTGTCAAAGATTCCTGTAGAAATGGTTCCCCTCTTAATAAACACACGACGGCCTGCCATCACTACAGTGTTCTATTAGAATCTATGGGAGCATATAGGCTCGCTGTCATATATGAATATTTGTTGTAAGTGGGGAAATTAAATGGTGGCTATGCTTCGATACCCATCTAGATATGGATTTGATACATATTTGACTTTTTTGTTCTCGATTCCTATTTGATACTGATGGTGTTCAGGAGCTGAGCTGCATCGGTCTCCTGTGTGTGTATCCTAATGCCTTGGAGTCCAGTCTGAAATCCACAGAGAAATGATTTAATACTGGACTTTACATCTCAGATTTTTGAATTGTGATATGGAGTAGGAAAAACCACGACTCTACAATATAAATGACTGGAAGTATTGATACGTTGTTTTGGTTATCGCCTCGGCCAGGGTTTCCGTTAAGACGGGAATAGCTGGCTTTTGGATGATTTTAAATATTTATAAAACTGCCGTAGGCTAATTTTTGTCTGGAGGGGGGGGGTCCAACTGGGTCCAAGTGAATGCTGTTTAATTCATTGATGGAAATACCAGTCAATAGAAAAGCATGACTGGTCAAATGCATATCGGTCAGTTGGTTACTTTTGTATAATATAGTGGAATTAAATTGCTGTGTGGATTTTCGTTAGGCTTTGATAAACTACTATGAAGTGAATCTCAGCGGCGCCCCAGCCTCTCTGACAGCGGCTCCGCCCCTCTGACAGCGGCTCCGCCTCTCTGACAGCGGCTCCGCCTCTCTGACAGCGGCTCCGCCCCTCTGACAGCGGCGCCGCTGTATTGAAACTTCTGCCTAATCATTGCGCAACAATTCTAAATGCAATTGTGTTTTAACAGTTTTAGATGGTTTAATGAACTGTTTTTATTGCTCAATTGAAGCGCGGTTCCCATTGGCCATTAAAGTGCACAGGCAATGGTAGGTAGGCTTCGGTGCATCACACCACTTTGCAATGAGCTGAAGGCAGTATGTGTTTTGAAAACAGTGTATTCAGAACCCTTCACTTTTTCTGCATTTTATGTTACAACTTTATTCTAAAATTGATTTGAATAGTTTTCTCATCAATCTACACAAAATACCCCATGATGAAAAAGCGAAAACAGGTTTTTAGAAATTTTTGGTATTAAAAATAAAAAATTAAACATTTATTTACATAAGTATTCAGACCCCTTGCTCTGAGATTCGGATGCATTTTGTTTCCATTGAACTTTCTACAACTTGATTGGAGTCCACCTGGGGTAAATTCAATTGATTGAACATGGTTTTGAAAGGCACACACCTGTCTATATAAGGTCCCACAGTTGACAGTGCATGTCAGAGCAAAAACCAACCCATGAGGTCAAAGGAATTGTCCCTTGAGCTCTGAGACAGGACTGTGTTGAGGCACAGATCTTGGGGAGGGTACCAACAAATGGCGGTCGCATTGAAGATCCCCAAGAACACCGTGGCATCCATCATTCTTAGAAGAAGTTTGGAGCCACCAAGACTCTTTGGAGAGCTGGCTGCCCAGTCAAACTCAGCAAATAGGGGAGAATGGCCTTGGTCAGGGAGGTGATGGTCATCCTGAAAGAGCTCCAGACTTGGAGCTGAAGTGTGGTGGCAGCATCATGCTGTGGGGATGTTTTTCAGGGACTGGGAGACTAGTGAGAATCAAGGGAAAGATTAACCTTCATGAAAACCTGCTCAGGACCTCCGACTGGGGGCACACAGCCAAGACCACGTAGGAATGGCTTCGGGACATGTCCTTGAGTGGCCCAGCCAGAGCCCAGACGTGAACCCAATCAAACATCTCTGGAGAGACCTGAAAATAGCTGTGCAGCGACGCTCCTCCTCCAACCTGACAGAGCTTGAGAGGATCTGCAAAGAAGAATGAAGAAACTCCCCAAATACAGGTGTGCCAAGCTGGTAGCGTCATACCAAAGAAGACTTGAGGCTGTAATCACTGCCAAAGGTGCTTAAACAAAGTACTGCGTAAAGGGTATGAATACTCATGTAAATGTCATCAGTTATTTTTCTAAACGTTTTTACAAATTTACTTTATCATTATGGGGTATTGTGATGTCATTATGGGGTATTGTGATGTCATTATGGGGTATTGTGTGTAGATTGATGGGGAAACTTTTAATCCGTTTTAGAACAGAACTGTGGAAAAAGTGAAAGGTTCTGAGAACTTTTCGAATGCATTTAATTGTTTGAGACTTGAATGTTTTACCACTTCGTATTGAGGTATGTCTTAAAGGCTTTAAAGTAAAATCTGACCATATAAACACAGAGGCAATTAGGGAACACTTAAACAACACAATGTAACTCCCAAGTCAATTACACTTCTGTGAAATCAAACTGTCCACTTAGGAAGCAACACTGATTGACAATAAATTCCACATGCTGTTGTGCAAATGGAATAGACAGGTGGAAATTGTAGGCAATTAGAAAGACACCCCCAATAAAGGAGTGGTTCTGCAGGTGGTGACTACAAACCACTTCTCAGTTCCTATGCTTCCTGGCTGATGTTTTGGTCACTTTTGAATACTGGCGGTGCTTTCACTCTAGTGGTAGCATGAGACTGAGTCTACAACCCACACAAGTGGCTCAGGTAGTGCAGCTCATCCAGGATGGCACATCAATGCGAGCTGTGGCAAGAAGGTTTGCTGTGTCTGTCAGCGTAGTGTCCAGAGCATGGAGGCGCTACCAGGAGACAGGCCAGTACATCAGGAGACGTGGAGGAGGCCGTAGGAGGGCAACAACCCAGCAGCAGGACCGCTACCTCCGCCTTTGTGCAAGGAGGAGCAGGAGGAGCACTGCCAGAGCCCTGCAAAATGACCTCCAGCAGGCCACAAATGTGCATGTGTCTGCTCAAACGGTCAGAAACAGACTCCATGAGGGTGGTATGAGTGCCCGACGTCCACAGGTGGGGGTTGTGCTTACAGCCCAACACCGTGCAGGACGTTTGGCATTTGCCAGAGCACACCAAGATTGGCAAATTCGCCACTGGCACCCTGTGCTCTTCACAGATGAAAGCAGGTTCACACTGAGCACATGTGACAGATGTGACAGAGTCTGGAGACGCCGTGGAGAAAGTTCTGCTGCCTGCAACCTCCTCCAGCATGACCGGTTTGGTGGTGGGTCAGTCATGGTGTGGGGTGGCATTTCTTTGGGGGGCCGCACAGCCCTCTATGTGCTCGCCAGAGGTAGCCTGACTGCCATGAGGTACCGAGATGAGATCCTCAGACCCCTTGTGAGACCATATGCTGGTGCGGTTGGCCCTGGGTTCCTCCTAATGCAAGACAATGCTAGACCTCATGTGGCTGAAGTGTCAGCAGTTCCTGCAAAAGGAAGGCATTGATGCTATGGACTGGACTTCCCCAGACCTGAATCCAATTAAGCACATCTGGGACACCATGTCTCGCTCCATCCACCAACGCCACGTTGCACCACAGACTGTCCAGGAGTTGGCGGATGCTTTAGTCCAGGTCTGGGAGGAGATCCCTCAGGAGACCATCCGCCACCTCATCAGGAGCATGCCCATGTAACAGTATAACTTTAGACCGTGCCCTCGCCCATACCCGGGCGCGAACCAGGGACCCTCTGCACACATCAACAACAGTCACCCACGAAGCATCGTTACCCATCGCTCCACAAAAGCCGCGGCCCTTGCAGAGCAAGGGGAACTACTACTTCCCCTTGCAGACTTCAAGGAACAGACAGTATCCCATCTATCACCCAACGACGTTACTACAACATATCCAATTGACCACCAGAGACATTATATAAAGGACTCGGTTTGGCAACACGGTCTTCCATCTACCACCAACCTACTGAAGCGCAGCTCAGAGTAAATATTTATTGCATTTTCCTTTTCCAAATGGGCGGTAATTTAGAATGCATAAGATACTGTATTTACGATAGCACAGCTTCTCCCTGTGTCCCTCAGTCTTCCCGCTCTTTCACTCCAAACCAGACCTTTTCCTTTGTGTAGCAAGCTGTCATATCTATTCCGCCCGCTAGGGACGTTTTCCTTTATGACGTAATTTTGTAATCAAGTTATGATTTAATTGTGTTACTATTTCGTAAATAAAATAATTAAACCCAATTTTTGTATTGCTGATTCAAATTGTTAGCCAGGGTTCGTGCAGATAACCAAGAATTTACAACTTTCAGATGAGACTGAATTAAGATGACGATTGATGTAAAATATTACTAGGTCTTTAAGAGTTTATTTCGGAAGATAATAGCTCTATAAATATTATTTCGTGGTGCTGGACTCTCTAATTACATTTACATGATTGGCTCAGAGAAATGATTTTATAGAATAGCATGTCTTATCACTTAATCCGGCATAGCCAAAGACAAGACGGCAGTATGCATTAGGGCAGGTAGCGTTTATCCTCGTATCCGCCAGACCCAGTTCTGTCCGTCGGATGGTGAAGCGTGATTCATCACTCCAGATAACGCGTTTCCACAATAATGGCACAGTTGACTGGGGCAGCTCTAGCAGGACAGAAATTTGATGAACTGTTTTGTTGGAAAGGTGGCATCCTATGATGGTGAGCTCTTAAGGCCATTCTACTGCCAATGTTTGTCTATGGAGATTGCATGACTGTGAGCTTGTGTTTTTATACACCTGTTAGCAAACTTGTGTGGCTGAAATAGCCGAACCTACACATTTTGAAGGGGTGTCCACATACTATTTGTGTGTATGAATTGCCACAATGATGATCTTCAAATGTATGCATTTCATTGTCTCTGCTGCTCTGGACACTTCAGAGTAAAGAAACCAATGTGTCATTGAAACTATCAGTTGGTAGGGTTTCAGACCTGTCCGTCAATCACTGTGGGTGGGACTTTGAAAGAAGTTTGTCGATCCTATTTACATTTTGAGGCAAAAAAAAACGAAGGGGTTCTGTCAATATGGATTTCCTGTTGAGAAACCATATAGAATTGCAGGAAAAATATTTTAAAAAATGCACAAATTTTCAGGGGGAGGACCCCCCCAACGCCCACACAGATTATGCACCCCCACTTTTATACGACGTCAGTCGTAATAAACGGACGGGTTGGAGAATGAAGCCGGTGTTAAACATGGGCTTTGAATAGACCTCTGTGATGGATATAGGATAGACTTCATTCAGTTCCACACCTGTTTATATATAAACCTAGTCCACACTCACTGTTCACTCATCAAAGCACAGTAAAATAGCCTTGGCGCCCAACTCAACTCGGTGGCTGTATAGGCCTATGAATCATGCAAAAGACCAATGAGTGTGCCACAAAAACGATGTGGATTTCAACTCGTTACCACTTACATTTACATGACATGTAAATTCACTCACCGGAGACGATGATGAAGCATAATGCTCTGTGAAAAATTAATTTGACTGCGGGCAACCACGGCGCACAACAAATAACACTGGTACCGAGGAGGCGGGGCAGACTGACAAACCAGCTCTTTTTTTCCCCATGTCATCGCTGGCTTTTGACTGACAGGTGCCTGTCCTATCAATAGAGCACTAGAAGATGCGTATCGTTCATTCTAGCGGGAGAAGGGTTAAACAAGACTTTTCTGACACAGCGAATTGAAACTAAAAATGTCAAAGGAAGTTTTTAATTTATGAAGTGGAAAAAGAAGCTCACAGTGAGTCTCTGATTGGCCAATTTGTCTTTATGGACCGCAGACATGACCTGCAATCAGAACTCTGGCCTATTGGCACGCAGCTGTTAAATCTGCCCTCCTTTTTCTCCAGTCAGCAGCCGGGCGCGGTGGCCTACACCCACCCTACCACCGTGGCCAGCTACACAGTACACCAGGCACCGGTGGCGGCCCACACCGTGGCAGCAGCCTACGCTCCCACCGCTGCCACGGTTGCTGTAGCCAGGCCCGCCCCAGTTGCCGTGGCAGCCGCAGCCACCGCCGCAGCCTACGGCGGGTACCAGCCGGCGCACGCCACCGCAGACTACGGCTACGCACAACGCCAGCCGGACGTCCCACCCCCGCCTCCCCCAGTCACCTCCCAGAACTACCAGGTGGGTTACCAGGTAACTAACTGCCCAACTCTTGTTTTTAATTCAACACAATGTTTTGAGTGTTCATGTATTTTTTAGGCTAAAGCGTTCTGAAATGTACCCTGGGCAAATGTACCCTAGGTAATAACAAACAAGGAAACTGCTGGTGAAGAAATAGCGACTAGCTTTCTCCTTTAAGTTCCTTTTCTTTTTCAGAAGCGTTGCCAAGGCTCCCCATATCAATACTTATTTTGGAGTGTCTACTCTGTTTTTAGGCTTAATTATTATTTTTTTCTTCTCCAGACCGATTTTTGAAGGTATTGGACCTCAGATATTCATTTAAAGTCTGTGCCCAGATTCTGTTTTGGTTTTTAATCACAGAACAGCTGAACGATTTTGGGGGTGGGGGGGGGGGTGTTTAAACTGTCAGCTGTGATCAAAACTCCTTGCAATGTCTTCAATTAGGTCTACTATGCTGCTGTGATATTAGATCGGGGATCATTTGTTCGAATAACTCTGTTCCTGCCAAAATAAGTTTGTTATTTACAGTCCTGCACCATTTAACAAGGGTGGGGGAACTACCCCTAGTGGTTAGAGCGTTGGACTAGTAACCCAAAGGTTGCTAGATCGAATCCCCGAGCTGACAAGGTAAAAATCTGTCGTTCTGCCCCCTGAACAAGGCAGTTAATTAACCTACTGTTCCTAGGGCCGTCATTGTAAAATAAGAATTTGTTCTTAAGTGACTTGCCTTGTTAAATAACGGTTAAATGTTTTTAATCCGTGAACGTAGCATTAGCTAGCTACACATTTTGAGAGAAGGTTAGAGAATCAGGATGCCGTACTGAATCACCTTCACATCTTTTTATGTTTTAATAAATAAATAATAATAATAAATATGGGAGGTGAAATTATTTTGTTTTTCCCTGACAACTCCCCTGTGCTCTCCTCATTCAGGACTCTTACTCCTACGTACGGTCTACGGCCCCGGCGGTAACCTACGACCCTAAGCAGTACTACCAGCAACCCGTAGCTAGCGCTGCGGTGGCCGTACAGCCCCAACCCACGGCCGAGTCCTACTACCAGACCGCCTCCCTGAACACCTCCTGGGACACCCCGTGGAAGAAATCCCTACCAGGTGATGGCGACTTTACACTTATCGTCATTCCTTTTTTTTCCTTTTTTCTTTTTGACATTCAATTAGATTGTAGACATAATCTCTCTTGTCCTTTAATAATCCCATCGTGTAGGCCAGGGGTCTCCCAACATTTTCTAGCATGAGAGAGACTTTTATTTTTTTTGTATTTTCAAATGGGCACAGTCTTCTCCTCTATAACTCTTTCCCCGGGGTCCTTGGTGTAAAATGTGTTTTCTGTCAATATATTTGGTAAAATAATAGTTAATTATTAACTCTCAAGACCCCATAACTAAATATAATGGGTTTTTTTTCTGGTTTGGAATTTATTTCAGTTTTTTTACTCTCGGTATTAATTATTCACGGACCAAACAATGAAAGGAATGACTCAGAACAACGTCAATGCTTAAATCACAACCGAAGAGGGGGGGGGGGTGAATTCCCCCTTTGTGTTTCTGCTGTTAGGACTGATGCTGCACGTCAATACACACTTAGCCAAACAATCAACACCCAATTCATAAAAATAAATAATCATTATATAGTTCTGTCAGTTTTAATTGAAAGGTTTTGGGCGGGAAAGTCTGTTTCCCCACAAGACTGCTGTCATTAGCATTGCTAACTGGTTATATACAGAGGGATGTAATGCCGCCACCTGACAGACCAGGGCAGTATTGCTGGAAATTCATTGGTAGATACTGTGTTATGTTTGGCTTAAAAATAAAAAAAATAAAAAATTAAAGCCAATTGTGGCTAACCAGGGGTGGGATCATATCGATGTGTCTGATTGGATAGTAGCTGGGATCTTTGTTTGTGGCAGTTTGCGATGGAACGCATACAAAAAATCAATGTGGTTCCAGAATTGATAGGCGAGATTCTCATAGGTGGGCTGGTAGTTACTAGATCAGCCTGTTGTGGACCTCTGGTGTGGACACTAGATCAGCCTGTTGGGGACCTCTGGTGTGGACACTAGATCAGCCTGTTGGGGACCTCTGGTGTGGACACTAGATCAGCCTGTTGTGGACACTAGATCAGCCTGTTGTGGACACTAGATCAGCCTGTTGTGGACACTAGATCAGCCTGTTGTGGACACTAGATCAGCCTGTTGTGGACACTAGATCAGCCTGTTGTGGACACTAGATCAGCCTGTTGTGGACACTAGATCAGCCTGTTGTGGACACTAGATCAGCCTGGTGTGGACACTAGATCAGCCTGGTGTGGACACTAGATCAGCCTAGTGTGGACACTAGATCAGCCTAGTGTGGACACTAGATCAGCCTAGTGTGGACACTAGATCAGCCTGGTGTGGACACTAGATCAGCCTGGTGTGGACACTAGATCAGCCTAGTGTGGACACTAGATCTGCCTGTTGGGGACACTATAATATTTGTATAAAAAAATGTATTCATTAGCGTTGAATGTGAACTATTTAACTTGCATTATCTACACTGTCATTACGCACAGACTTATCTGCAAAAAGTCAATTTAATGGAAACCTATCTGTTGGGAAAATGTACCCGTTTTATTTTTTTATTTTATTTATATTTGCACGGAAATATTCACATCTCTGCTTCTGCAGCTTCTAAAACAGGCTACACCCAGACAAGTCTGGCCCCCTACACCCAGACCCAGCAGACCAGGCAGGTGACGGCCATCAAGCCTGCTGTGCCCTCCACCTTCTCCATCTACCCGGTCTCCTCCACCGTTCAGCCCGTAGCCGCCGCCTCTGTGGTCCCCTCCTACTCCCAGAGCCCCACCTACTCCACCAACGCGGTCACGTACTCTGGTAAGCACGACATGCAAGCCGTAACCAGCATGCACTACCTGCCAACTACCTACTCAACCAACGCAGTCACGTACTCCCAGAGCCCCACGTATAGTACCAACCCCGTCGCCTACTCTGGTAAGCATTCAAATACACCTAGGGGTTGCAAAATTGGGCACATCTCCCCCACCCCTCCAAATTCCTTCCCAGGATTCCAGAAATCGCGGTTGGAGTATTCCTAGAGTCTGAAGGAGGAAGTCCTCCAACCAAGATTTCTGGAAAACCTCTCTGAATTTTGGGATTGTTACTGTAATTTTGTAATTAACTTCACCACTGCCTACCCAACTGTCTGACTTCTGGCCTGTCCTAAACCCCTCCTCTCCTCTTATCCCTGTTGTCCTTCTCTCCTCTTACCCCTGGTGTCCTCTTATCAATGCCCCCCCAAGGTACGTCGTACTCGGGCTACGAAGCTGCGGTGTACTCTGCTGCCTCAACCTACTACCAGCAACAGCAGCAGCAGCAGAAACAGGCGGTGGCGGCAGTAGCAGCTTCAGCAGCCTGGACAGGCAGCTCCTTCACCAAGAAACCTCCCTTCCAGGTCATATTTCTATTAGTGTTTCCTTACTGTTTTAAGGATATATATTTTTGGTATCTTAACTGCTTTTATTGTTAAGATTCAAATTAATTATTTACCCCCCTTCCAGAGCAAGCAGCTGAAACCCAAGCAACCCCCCAAACCACCACAGATCCACTACTGTGATGTCTGCAAGATCAGCTGTGCAGGACCCCAGGTGAGTTTAGAGAACACATCTAGCCATCTCTCTAGCCGGGACCCCAGGTGAGCTTAGAGAACTCCTCTAGCCGGGACCCCAGGTGAGCTTAGAGAACACCTCTAGCTGGGACCCCAGGTGAGCTTAGAGAACACCTCTAGCCGGGACCCCAGGTGAGCTTAGAGAACTCCTCTAGCCGGGACCCCAGGTGGGCTTAGAGAACACCTCTAGCTGGGACCCCAGGTGAGCTTAGAGAAGCCTTAGTAAGCCCTTGATGATTTTTGTCATTGTTGAACACACCCCTCCTTTCCATTGTGTGCTGAAGCGTGAAGGCCCACCTGAACTCTGAGCTAAAAACGATCTAGAGAACACGATTTTTACATGTCTCCCCGTCCTCCCACCCAGACCTACAAGGAGCACCTGGAGGGCCAGAAGCACAAGAAGAAGGAGGTGGCCCTGAAAGTCTCCCACAGCAGCAGTAGTGGAGGTGGAGGAGGCTCAGCCCGGGGGACTCAGAACCAGCTCCGCTGTGAGCTCTGTGACATCTCCTGCACCGGGGCAGATGCATACGCTGCACACATCCGAGGAGCCAAGCACCAGAAGGTAGGCTCCTTGCTTTAAAAAATGCTTGTATGAAGCAGTTGTCACAGTGCTTTACATTTTTACATGGACCCAAAGAACCAGACTCCGAGAGGAGTTCCACAATTACAGAGTCATAGTACTTAGCTTAGACACCAACGATACCAGACCGCTATCTGCTTAATGGGTCAACAACTCCTATCATATACTTCCAGACCTCAGGGCCAGTCTGGGAGGGGGGGGGGGGCTTAGGGGAGAAGGATACCACATGCTGTTTGGTCACCCAATGAGCACTCGATCTATGACTACATCACTCATCCGGTCAGGTTCCCCTGCTCAGACGTCGCATTGTTTCAACCAATGGTTGCGCGCCACGTCGTCGTCGACTGTGTGTTCTGTCACCACGTTGCTGACACGTGTGACGCTCTGTTAAAATACCTGTCCAGGTGTTGTAGGAGCTGGCATGTTTCGGAAACACCTCCATCTACAAGTGCCGTTTTGGTCACATCCTCTAATATATTCATCCCGATCCCAGTCAACATATTTTTAGTTTTAAAGCGGCTGCATATCAGGGATGTTTTGTGCTGAAGCCCCACTGAAAAGCTTTACATTTACATTTTCCCCGGACTCTCTGAAATGTTTACGGTTGAGAAGTACTGCTAAAATGTCTCTTGTTCCCTGTGTAAAGGTGGTGAAGCTAAAATGTCTCTTGTTCCCTGTGTAAAGGTGGTGAAGCTAAAATGTCTCTTGTTCCCTGTGTAAAGGTGGTGAAGCTAAAATGTCTCTTGTTCCCTGTGTAAAGGTGGTGAAACTCCACACCAAGCTGGGGAAGCCCATCCCCTCTACAGAACCCAATGTCGTGACCCAGACCCCTACGTCAACCACTGCCTCCTCCTCCAAGACCCCTGCTTCCTCTTCTTCCACCCTCACAGGCTCCAACTCTTCCTACCTGAAACCGGTCAGCATTGTCAGCCAGGGTGGGATTGGCCAGGGTCCAGCCGTCAACAACCTATCAGCAGCCAATGCCACCACAGCCGTCAAGAAGGTCAACACCCCCAAGATCAACTTTGTTGGTAAGAAGGGGCTGTCTTGTCTGTTACATATATTTTTATTGGTAAGAAGGGGCTGTCTTGTCTGTTGCATATCTTTAAAAAAAAATCTATTGGGAAGTACTGAAAGACTTGGAGAATCTTTTCCCTTCCAAAAAAAACATAGGATATTAAAAAATAAATAATTATATGACCGTTTTGCCCCCTACTGAAATAAGCTTTGCAATGTGGAACATGGTTCCTGTTGAATGACAAGGGGCTTGGTCTGCACTAGGTTAGTCTGGTGCTGTGTTGGCAGTAGGGCTTCCCCGACCCCCAAAAAATAAAAACAAATATTGGTCTACCAACAGTCCGTTCTTTTGACCAATTGATTGGTCTACATTTTTAAACGTCTATTTTTCCATAGACACACCCCCTATGTTTTAATAAAATCAACTATATGTAGGCCATTGAGCATGTATGTTGCTTTTTAAAGTGCTTTGATCAAATCATTATGACACACAAATTACTAACGGGGGAAGCCTGACCCTCCGCTCCTCCCGCCACTGCTGGCCAGATTCTACCGTTTACGCTTCTGAAGTTACCGGTAACAGCGATCGGAAACCCTTTTCCATATGGAAGTCATCTTACCGTTTCTACTGATCTGTGTGCCCGTTGTGATTTTTCATATGCAGACTTTTGTTGAATAGTTTAAGTCTTCATATCTCAATCATTGTCACGTTTTTAAATCAAAATTAAATGAAAATGATACTTTTAGATTTGTAGCTTCCATTGCCAATATGTCAAAATGGCCAACACATAAAGCCAACAAATAAAAACATTGCAGCCTGCAGGTAGAAAATATCCTGGTTTTTAAAAATAAATATCCTATAAAACACATTTTGTGCATGACCTGTCTGCAAGGAACTGAACATTGTACCGACCTGACCTTGGGGCTAGCAAACTTGCAACGTTGTATAAAATATTCTAGGCCCTTGGTTCCTCTCGCCAGTAATCTCCGCACAGCTAAGGGCTAAGAAGTAATCAGGTAGGCCTAATTTATGACATTTCCATCGGAGCCTGACATCCCCCCCGAATGGGAGTGTGCTGGACAGATTTTTGAAATAGGCTACGTTGAGGAACAGTCAGTCTAAATGGATGTAAATTTATTTTTAAACAGACTTTTGTTTACTTGCTGTTTTTTGAGGCAAAGAAATAATTACTTTGAGAAGCTCCACAGTGATGGTGAGTTAAGAGAATCAGAATTAGTAGAACACCCCCCCCCTTTATAGGTCTACATTAATGTGCAGGCCAGGTAGCCTAGGCCTGCTGCTAATGGTAATCAGGTGTGTGTCCTTACTCAAGATTGACATGTGCGTTTCAAACAAAAGACCTATGAATGAATTGACAACTCATAAATGGAACAACGTTTTTTTTTGTAGTGCGCTCTGCGAACAACTCTGACAACGACAAGACTGATATATTGAATGCATTAACAGAAAATACTATAAACATGGTAGATTATAAATGAAGGTAATTCATGTTAAATGTGGTACTGGTGTCATCCTCGCGGCCTCTGCAATGGATTAGTCCAATCAGACGGGTGTCTCGTGCCATTTTAAATTTGCATATATTTACCACTTCTCGGTCGACCAACAGCCCATCGACCAAACGGTCAGCTAAATTGAGGTTAGCCATAGTTGGCAGTCCTTGCTAATGAGGAGATTAATCACGGAGGTTAAAGCCAGGCCAAGTTGAGGTCGGGGGTCAACTAAGGCCAGCATTCAAACGGATTGTTCTGACAGGAGCATCTCTGACATCTCTCTTTCATTCTGATCATCTCTGTCTTTGTAACCGTTTGTTAATTTGATGCAGTGTCACAATGTTTTCTTTTTTTATTCATGGATTTATGACCATTTCAAACTGAGCTGTAGGTAAGAGTCATCAGATGTACCAAAAATGCATATAATTGAATTCTCATGCTTTTTATCTACTGGAGGAATGTATAAACTATTTGTATGAAATGACATCAAGTTTCTTGCTATACCACAGCTGTCAGGTGGGTGGATTATCTTGGCAAATGAGAAATACTCACTAACAGGGATGTAAACACATTTTGTGAAATTAGCTTGTTTTGTTCATATTGAAAATGTCAGATTTGTATTTATTTCAGCAATCATTGGACTTTACATGTTGCATTTTTATGTATTTCAGTGTAGAACATGCTACTACATAGTGTAGTAATTTAATGTTTGTTTTCAGATAATCATGCATTTACATTCCAATAGGGCCTCTTTTGAAACCGCTCTTGAACCGAACTAACGTCTGAGACCTGTTGGATCAGAGGGTGAGGGCTAGGGCCACCCCTCAAAATCCCCCCTCAAAATCAAAAGTTACAGTCAGTATCTTGTGTGGTCACCAGCTGCATTAAGTACTGCAGTGCATCTCGTCATGGACTGAACTAGATTTGCCAGTTCTTGCTGTGAGATGTTACCCCACTCTTCCACCAAGGCACCTGCAAGTTCCCGGACATTTCTGGAGGGAACGGCCCTAGCCCTCACCCTCTGATCCAACAGGTCCCATGTGTGCTCAATGGGATTGAGATCCGGGCTCTTCGCTGGCCATGGCAGAACACTGATGTTCCTGTCTTGCAGGAAATCACACACAGAACGAGCAGTATGGCTTGTGGTATTGGGATGTCAGGATGAGCCTGCAGGAAGGGTACCACATGAGGGAGGAGCATGTCTTCCTTGTAACGCACAGCGTTGAGATTGCCTGCAATGACAACCAGCTCAGTCCGATGATGCTGTGACACACCCGCCCCTGACCATGACGGACCCTCCACCTCCAAATCGATCCCGCTCCAGAGTACAGGCCTCGGCGTAACGCTCATTCCTTCACAGATAAATGCGGATCTGACAAAACAGCGACTCATCAGTGAAGATGTGCCAGTCCTGTCTCGTTCAGCAACGGTGGGTTTGTACCCATGGCCGACGTTGTTGCCGGTGATGTCTGGTGAGGACCTGCCTTACAACAGGCCTACAAGCCCTCAGTCCAGCCTCTCTCAGCCTATTGCCGACAGTCTGAGCACTGATGGAGGGATTGTGTGTTCCTGGTGTAACTCAGGCAGTTGTTGTTTCCATCCTGTACCTGTCCCGCAGGTGTGTTGTACGGATGTACCCATCCTGTGCAGGTGTTGTTACACGTGGTCTGCCACTGCGAGGACAATCAGCTGCCCGTCCTGTCTCCCTGTAGCGATGTCTTAGGCGTCTCACAGTACGGACATTGCAATTTATTGCCCTGGCCACATCTGCAGTCCTCATGCCTCCTTGCAGCATGCCTAAGGCACATTCCGCAGATGAGCAGGGACCCTGGCCATCTTTCTTTTGGTGTTTTTCAGAGTCAGTAGAAAGGCCTCTTTAGTGTCCTACGTTTTATAACTGTGACCTTAATTGCCTTCCGTCTGTAAGCTGTTAGTGTCTTAACGACCGTTCCACAGGTGCATGTTCATTAATTGTTTATGGTTCATTGAACAAGCATGGGAAACAGTAATTAACACCTTTACAATGAAGATCTGTGAAGTTATCTGGATTTTTACAAATCAAAGATCTGAAGTTTTTGGGGGATTTTTACGAATTACCCTTGAAAGACAGGGTCCTGAAAAAGAGACGTTTTACTTTTTTTTTTTTGCTGCACCAAGCAGACAACGCCGTAATCTTAACAATCGTTAGCATTCCCAAACCTTTTCACTAAGCAACTACTGACTTATATCTGCTCTGTGGCTGAAAAATTCCTATGTTTTGTTAGAGGATAGCTCTCTGACAGGAATAGATTACAATTTACGACTCTTTGACATCTGGGTCATTCAACTTCAAAGCACCAGAAAGAGGCTTCGATGCCAATCTCAGATTATTCTGAAATCGTTTCTGGAGTTGGTAACCAACCCAATTTAGCGTTCTTGAAATATTTGATCTCTGAGAAATTAAGCTAATTGATTGCACCCAAATTGGCTTTTTTTAATTAAATTTTTATAGGTTTTAGGGTGCGACGCAAAGTTTGGTCCAAATCGGATATTAAATTAAAATGGTAATAGTAATTTAACCTAAATTAAATAAATGTTTCAGGAATGCTAATCCTACAGGTTTCTAACTACAAATGATTTCAAAACAATCTTGAGATCGTGGGTGTAATGGTATTGCTGAAATGTATATGGAATCTGTTTCCTGTAAAGCTGCAACTCATTGGTGGTTCTCATTCTGGAATTCTTCTTTTTCTCCCAGGAGGAAACAAGCTCCAGACTACCGGGAAAGTGACAGAGGAAGCCAAAGTGGAGGCATCCAAACCTCCTCTGCCCTCATTGGTCCCCCAGGTTCAGGAGTCCAAGAACGAGTCCTCTGATTCCCTGTCTGCGTCCACCCTGGCTGCCCTGCAGAGTGATGTGCAGCCTGTTGGACATGACTATGTGGAAGAGGTACGGTTGACATCTAGAACACCTGAATGACTGACAGGTGTAGTAGAATGACCTATTTTTAAAACACAATAGGTGCTTATTAGAGACATGCTTCTATTTGGCTGTCTATTTCTCTAATGCACACAGCTTTTGCTCATTTGCATAATTGTTTAATTGCAGCATTTACTGCTATCATTTAAATCAATTCATTTCCTGCACTACCATTTATTTTGTCTTAGTATTACTCTACAACTTTTTAAAATAATAATAAGTAAGGACTTTAATAATTATTATTCTCACTGTGCATTTGAGCCATTTCTTACTTTCGTCACGAGTGCGATCGACTGCTTTCTGGGGGTCTGTACTGAAATGTTTGTCGTTGCCCGGGCTATTAAAATGGACAGGTGGCTATTTGAGACTCACGGTTTTTAGTTTTACAGTATTTCTGGTGCCGCATTAGAGCATGTTGGATGACATTCATATTCCATTCACCCAGTTCAATGTGACAGGTTTAGGCTACTACATGATACTAGAATGTTCCCCGTACCCATCATGAGGTTGATACAACCAAGCCTATGAATGAAAGATTAAAACATGGCTGCACACCGGTCGAGAAATTTGAGGTGACAGACGGTGACACATTCAATACCGCCTTGCACACTCTTGCCTGCATCTAGCTGATCTAGGATGTAATCCACTGTCCAACCGTAGCAAACGAGAGTTTCTATTGGACAAATTTGGGTATGTTTCTCACCTTTTCTGTTCGTTTCCGTTTTTAAGAAATATTTCTCAACATAATCGGTGGAATGAATACACCCGATCACACAAACACAGTTCACTTTCATAGCAGCCACGTTGTATTCCTTCTCACCTTTTTCCCTTTGCTTTGTGGACTTCAATGCAGAACACATCAGCTGTATGTGACGAGGATAAAAAACCTTTCCAAGCCAAACCTCTACACACACAGCCTACATCGTTGTCCCCATATTAGATAACATAACGTCATAGTCAGCATAGCTAATAGAACTAACGTGTTAGTAAACCCTGCATTTTATGCAGTGCTAGCTGAAGCTTATGCTTTCAGTACTAGATGTCTTCTTTTGATTGGGTGGACAACATGTCAGTTCATGCTGCAAGAGCTCTGATGGGTTGGAGGATATCCTCCGGAAGTTGTCATAATTACTGTGTAAGTCTATGGAAGAGGGTGAGAACCATGAGCCTCCTAGGTTTTGTATTGAAGTCAGTGTACCCAGAGGAGGTTGGAAACTAGCTGTCCTCCGTTTACACCATGGTGCTACCCTACAGAGTGCTGTTGAGGCTACTGTAGACCATGGTGCTACCCTACAGAGTGCTGTTGAGGCTACTGTAGACCATGGTGCTAAAACCACAGAGTGCTGTTGAGGCTACTGTAGACCATGGTGCTACCCTACAGAGTGCTGTTGAGGCTACTGTAGACCATAGTGCTACCCTACAGAGTGCTGTTGAGGCTACTGTAGACCATAGTGCTACCCTACAGAGTGCTGTTGAGGCTACTGTAGACCATGGTGCTAAAACCACAGAGTGCTGTTGAGGCTACTGTAGACCATAGTGCTACCCTACAGAGTACTGTTGAGGATACTGTACACCTTCATTGCAAAACAGTGTGTTTTAATCAGTTATTTGGTGACGTGATTATATTTTGTTTAATTTGGGTCGGTATGTGGCCTAGTGGTTAGTGTTGGGCCAGTAACCGAAAAGTTGCTGGATCGAATCCCTCGAGCTGACAAGGTAAAAATCTGCCGTTCTGCCACTTAACCTCTTGCTTCTACTCGGGACGCTTGCGTCCCAACTAGAGCTCTGGAAATGCAAATGCGCTACTCTAAATGCTAATAGTATTAGTTAAAACTCAAAAGTTCATTAAAATACACATGCAGGGTATCGAATTAAAGCTACACTCGTTGTGAATCCAGGCAACAAGTCAGATTTTTAAAATGCTTTTCGGCGAAAGCATGAGAAGCTATTATCTGATAGCATGCAACACCCCAAAAGACCCACAGGGGACGTAAACAAAATAATTAGCATTTCGGCGTTACACAAACCGCACAATAAAATAGAAAACATTCATTACCTTTCACCATCTTCTTTGTTGGCACTCCTAGATGTCCCATAAACACTATTTGGGTCTTTATTTCGATGAAATCGGTCCATATAAAGCCTAGATATCGTTATATGTAGACTGTGTGATAAACGAAAAAAACATTGTTTCAAAACGTAACGTCATTTTTTAAAATTCAAAAAGTCGACGATAAACTTTCACAAAACACTTCGAAATACGTTTGTAATGCAACTTTAGGTATTAGTAAACGTTAATAAGCGATAAAATTCATCAGGAGGCGATGTAAAGATCATTAGCTGTCCGTCTGGAAAAATGTCCGGCTAGAAACTCAATGAAAATATCCGTTCCTAGACCTAAGGAGATACGGTGCCCTGCATGTGTTTGACCAAGAAAAAACTCGAAGGGAAATGACAAGACTCTAGACACCGTGTGGAAGCTGTAGGTACTGCAACCTCAGTCAATTAATTGTGGTTCACCTTTATCAATGGGTTCAAGTAGCGCATGGATATATTTTCCCATTTTCAGTGATCAGTTTTTCCTGTGCTTTTCGATGTAAATGCCGTTCTGGTAAAGCCACAGCAGTGATTTAACCAGTTTTATAAACGTCTGAGTGTTTTCTATCCACACAGACTAAGCAAATGCATATACTATATTCCTGGCATGAGTAGCAGGGCGCTGAAATGTTGCGCGATTTTTAACAGAATGTTCAAAAAAGTAGAGGGTCGACTTAAGAGGTTAACAAGACAGTTAAACCCACTGTTCCTAGGCCGTCATTGAAAATGAGAATTTGTTCTTAACCGACTTGCCTGGTTAAATAAAGGTAAAACATTTAAAATAATGTGTGTGAAATTCAGAGGATGGTCTTCCTCTGAGGAGCCTCCTCTGCTGCCCTGACCCCCCTTCAAACACCTTTTGGGATGAACAACGACTATGAGCCGGGCCTAATCGCCCAACACCAGTGTTCCAACATCTAGTGGAAAGCCTTCCCAGAAGAGTGGAGGCTGTTATAGCAGCAATGTCCCAACATCTAGTGGAAAGCCTTCCCAGAAGAGTGGAGGCTGTTCCACCAAAGGGGGGACCAACTCCATATTAATGCTCTTGATTTTGGAATTCGATGTTTGAAGAGCAGGTGTCCACACATTTTTATTTGGTCGTGTGGATATGGGGGGGGGGGGGTGTTTTGTATACAGGGCACATTTTGAAAAAGAGACCTGGGTCTTCACTGTTGAATAATGAAAGCAGTATCTGAAACACGAATAACTCCTATAGCCTTTTAAACATTTTTTTATGTATTTCCTTTCTGTAGGTGCGTAACGATGAAGGCAAGGTGATCCGTTTCCACTGTAAGCTGTGTGAATGCAGCTTCAACGATCCCAATGCCAAAGAGATGCATCTGAAGGGCAGGAGACACCGCCTGCAGTACAAGGTTAGTGGAGTCACCGCCTGCAGTATGAAGTTAGTGGAGTCACTGAAGGGCAGGAGACACCGCCTGCAGTATGAATTTAGTGGAGTCACCGCCTGCAGTATGAAGTTAGTGGAGTCACTGAAGGGCAGGAGACACCGCCTGCAGTACGAGGTTAGTGGAGTCACTGAAGGGCAGGAGACACCGCCTGCAGTACGAGGTTAGTGGAGTCACTGAAGGGCAGGGGACACCGCCTGCAGTATGAAGTTAGTGGAGTCACTGAAGGGCAGGGGACACCGCCTGCAGTATGAAGTTAGTGGAGTAACTGAAGGGCAGGGGACACCGCCTGCAGTATGAAGTTAGTGGAGTCACTGAAGGGCAGGGGACACCGCCTGCAGTACGAAGTTAGTGGAGCCACCGCCTGCAGTACGAAGTTAGTGGAGTCACTGAAGGGCAGGAGACACCGCCTGCAGTACGAGGTTAGTGGAGTCACTGAAGGGCAGGGGACACCGCCTGCAGTGTGAGGTTAGTGGAGTCACTGAAGGGCAGGAGACCACCGCCTGCAGTATTTTAACAGGTCGACTCTGTTGCCCACTGTCATGAAACCACAAGTGTTTGGATATCCAGTCAGTCACATTTGGTATTTGAAGGTGTGCCTGTCTATCCAGGCCATTTCGGATGACCCTTTTTTGGGTAACCCTTAAATGAGACGTTACAGGTGAAGCCCTCTGTCAGAGCTGAGATCAAATCCAATATTATTCATCACATGCTCACAGTGCATTCGAAAAGTATAAATAAATAAATAAAAAACACCACCTCCCTTGAATTTAGCCGACGTTTGCTGTTCTGTCCTGCCGTTTGCGTAGCAAAAAAAACAAAACAGCTAGATGTGTTGTCCTCGTTCAGCCACGACTCTGTGAAACAATAGGATATTAGTTCTTCAGATCCCGTGGCTAGGATGGTCTCCAACGGAGCTCATTAATTGGTCACGAGCCCCTTAAACGGTTGCTATGCAACGCAGCGCCATTCTCAACAGCACGTTTCCCCCCCCTCCCTGTAGAAAAAGGTGAACCCGGAGCTGCAGGTGGAGGTGAAGCCCTCTATCAGAGCCAGGAAGATCCAGGAAGAAAAGATGAGGAAACAGATGCAGAAGGAGGAGTACTGGAGGAGGAGAGAGGAAGAGGAGAGATGGAGGATGGAGATGAGGTACGGGGTGGGGGGACACGTCACTAAAGCCTGGGTGGGTGGGGACACGTCACTAAAGCCTGGGTGGGTGGGGACACGTCACTAAAGCCTGGGTGGGTGGGGACACGTCACTAAAGCCTGGGTGGGTGGGGACACGTCACTAAAGCCTGGGTGGGTGGGGACACGTCACTAAAGCCTGGGTGGGTGGGGACACGTCACTAAAGCCTGGGTGGGTGGGGACACGTCACTAAAGCCTGGGTGGGTGGGGACACGTCACTAAAGCCTGGGTGGGTGGGGACACGTCACTAAAGCCTGGGTGGGTGGGGACACGTCACTAAAGCCTGGGTGGGTGGGGACACGTCACTAAAGCCTGGGTGGGTGGGGACACGTCACTAAAGCCTGGGTGGGTGGGGACACGTCACTAAAGCCTGGGTGGGTGGGGACACGTCACTAAAGCCTGGGTGGGTGGGGACACGTCACTAAAGCCTGGGTGGGTGGGGACACGTCACTAAAGCCTGGGTGGGTGGGGACACGTCACTAAAGCCTGGGTGGGTGGGGACACGTGACACTAAAGCCTGGGTGGGTGGGGACACGTGACACTAAAGCCTGGGTGGGTGGGGACACGTGACACTAAAGCCTGGGTGGGTGGGGACACGTCACTAAAGCCTGGGTGGGTGGGGACACGTCACTAAAGCCTGGGTGGGTGGGGACACGTCACTAAAGCCTGGGTGGGTGGGGACACGTGACACTAAAGCCTGGGTGGGTGGGGACACGTGACACTAAAGCCTGGGTGGGTGGGGACACGTGACACTAAAGCCTGGGTGGGTGGGGACACGTGACACTAAAGCCTGGGTGGGTGGGGACACGTGACACTAAAGCCTGGGTGGGTGGGGACACGTGACACTAAAGCCTGGGTGGGTGGGGACACGTGACACTAAAGCCTGGGTGGGTGGGGACACGTGACACTAAAGCCTGGGTGGGTGGGGACACGTGACACTAAAGCCTGGGTGGGTGGGGACACGTGACACTAAAGCCTGGGTGGGTGGGGACACGTGACACTAAAGCCTGGGTGGGTGGGGACACGTGACACTAAAGCCTGGGTGGGTGGGGACACGTGACACTAAAGCCTGGGTGGGTGGGGACACGTGACACTAAAGCCTGGGTGGGTGGGGACACGTGACACTAAAGCCTGGGTGGGTGGGGACACGTGACACTAAAGCCTGGGTGGGTGGGGACACGTGACACTAAAGCCTGGGTGGGTGGGGACACGTGACACTAAAGCCTGGGTGGGTGGGGACACGTCACACTAAAGCCTGGGTGGGTGGGGACACGCGACACTAAAGCCTGGGTGGGTGGGGACACGTCACTAAAGCCTGGGTGGGTGGGGACACGTCACTAAAGCCTGGGTGGGTGGGGACACGCGACACTAAAGCCTGGGTGGGTGGGGACACGTCACTAAAGCCTGGGTGGGTGGGGACACGCGACACTAAAGCCTGGGTGGGTGGGGACACGCGACACTAAAGCCTGGGTGGGTGGGGACACGCGACACTAAAGCCTGGGTGGGTGGGGACACGCGACACTAAAGCCTGGGTGGGTGGGGACACGCGACACTAAAGCCTGGGTGGGTGGGGACACGCGACACTAAAGCCTGGGTGGGTGGGGACACGCGACACTAAAGCCTGGGTGGGTGGGGACACGCGACACTAAAGCCTGGGTGGGTGGGGACACGCGACACTAAAGCCTGGGTGGGTGGGGACACGCGACACTAAAGCCTGGGTGGGTGGGGACACGCGACACTAAAGCCTGGGTGGGTGGGGACACGCGACACTAAAGCCTGGGTGGGTGGGGACACGCGACACTAAAGCCTGGGTGGGTGGGGACACGCACACTAAAGCCTGGGTGGGTGGGGACACGTCACTAAAGCCTGGGTGGGTGGGGACACGCGACACTAAAGCCTGGGTGGGTGGGGACACGCGACACTAAAGCCTGGGTGGGTGGGGACACGTCACTAAAGCCTGGGTGGGTGGGGACACGTCACTAAAGCCTGGGTGGGGGGGACACGCGACACTAAAGCCTGGGTGGGGGGGGACACGCGACACTAAAGCCTGGGTGGGTGGGGACACGTCACTAAAGCCTGGGTGGGTGGGGACACGTCACTAAAGCCTGGGTGGGTGGGGACACGCGACACTAAAGCCTGGGTGGGTGGGGACACGCGACACTAAAGCCTGGGTGGGTGGGGACACTAAAGCCTGGGTGGGGGGGACACTCACTAAGCCTGGGTGGGGGGGACACGTCACTAAAGCCTGGGTGGGGGGGGACACGTCACTAAAGCCTGGGGGGGGACACGTCACTAAAGCCTGGGTGGGTGGGGACACACGTCACTAAAGCCTGGGTGGGTGGGGACACGTCACTAAAGCCTGGGTGGGTGGGGACACGACACTAAAGCCTGGGTGGGTGGGGACACGTCACTAAAGCCTGGGTGGGTGGGGACACGTCACTAAAGCCTGGGTGGGTGGGGACACGTCACTAAAGCCTGGGTGGGGGGACGTCACTAAAGCCTGGGTGGGGGGGGGACGTCACTAAAGCCTGGGTGGGGGGGGACACGTCACTAAAGCCTGGGTGGGTGGGGACACGTCACTAAAGCCTGGGTGGGTGGGGACACGTCACTAAAGCCTGGGTGGGTGGGGACACGTCACTAAAGCCTGGGTGGGTGGGGACACGTCACTAAAGCCTGGGTGGGTGGGGACACACGTCACTAAAGCCTGGGTGGGTGGGGACACACGACACTAAAGCCTGGGTGGGTGGGGACACGTCACTAAAGCCTGGGTGGGGGGGACACGTCACTAAAGCCTGGGTGGGGGGGACACGACACTAAAGCCTGGGTGGGTGGGGACACGTCACTAAAGCCTGGGTGGGGGGGACACGACACTAAAGCCTGGGTGGGTGGGGGCACGACACTAAAGCCTGGGTGGGGGGGGCACGTCACTAAAGCCTGGGTGGGGGGGGGCACGTCACTAAAGCCTGGGTGGGGGGGGCACGTCACTAAAGCCTGGGTGGGTGGGCCTGGGTGGGGGGGACTAAAGCCTGGGTGGGGGGGGCACGACACTAAAGCCTGGGGGGCACGTCACTAAAGCCTGGGGGACACTAAAGCCTGGGGGGCACGTCACTAAAGCCTGGGGGCACGTCACTAAAGCCTGGGGGCACGTCACTAAAGCCTGGGGGCACGTCACTAAAGCCTGGGGGACACGTCACTAAAGCCTGGGGGGGTCACTAAAGCCTGGGGGGGACACGTCACTAAAGCCTGGGGGGGACGTCACTAAAGCCTGGGGGACACGTCACTAAAGCCTGGGGGGACACGTCACTAAAGCCTGGGGGGGGACACGTCACTAAAGCCTGGGGGGGGACACGTCACTAAAGCCTGGGGGGGGACACGTTTTATTTATTTTTTTCTGTCTGTTTGTGCGAAGTCTAAAGTTCAGCTATCGAAGTGTACACCCCCTTCAGGGGTACTAGTCAACAGTACTACTCCTAGCAGTACAAGGCCCCCGGCCTAGTGTACGGAGGCCCCGGCCTAGTGTACGGAGGCCCCGGCCTAGCTAACCCTCTTATGTTAACTGAGTGAACACTAAAGGGGAAAGGTGGAGAAACTGACTCTTTCTCTCTCTCGTGTGTGTGTGTGTGTGTCGCTCTAGACGTTATGAGGAGGACATGTACTGGCGTTGTATGGAGGAGCAGCACCACTGGGACGAGAGACGTGGGGGGCCCAGGATGCCAGGGGACGGACCATACCTCCAGGGGCCTCCTGGCCCACCTGGACTACTGGGGGTTCGGCCTGGCATGCCCATCTCTCAGCCACAAGGACCTGTGGTAGCATATCTACCAGTCCACACACATACACAGATCCACACACGTAGATCCACACACAATCCACCATGCCCATCTCTCGGCCACAGGTACCTGTGGTAGGAAACAACCCCATGTATACACACACACACACACACTAGATGTAATTGCTGCATGATCTAGTGAAAATGCACTGGGGACTGTAAAAGAGGCATCAATCCAGTCCAAGGCATTGCTGTGGCATTTTAATTGGCCCAAACCCCGTGATGTTTTTATTTTTTACTATACCGACTATTTGAGCCGTTTTTTTTGTTTTGTGTTCTCTTGACAGCCTCCCCGTCGCCCGGACTCGTCAGACGATCGCTACGTGATGACGAAGCACACGGCCATCTACCCTTCTGAGGAGGAGCTGCAGGCCGTCCAGAAGATCGTCTCCATCACAGAGAGAGCCCTCAAACTGGTCTCGGACATCACAGATCAGGAGAAGACTAAGGAGAAGACTAAGGAGACGACTGGGGAGGAGAAAGAGAAGGAGGTCCCAAAGACTGCCCAAGACAGGTGAGGAGGAGGAGGTTCACCCATTTTGAATGTTTTTGATTGTTTTTGTCCATCTGAGCCACGTTCTATTGATTCCCTGTGTCATTTCTTTTTTTTCCCCGTGTGATATATGAGCTGTTGCCTTTGGCTCAACCTTGTCCTACACTGTTCAGACAAGCCCAGCAAGACCCTGCGTCACTGCATAGCGGAACGTCTACGTCAAGCATAGAACTCTGTCGGCTGCTCTGTTTCAGTCTGTTTTCTAACGTTAGATACCTGATGAACACCTCCCTCCTGTAGAGCTCTGAAGGGGGTGTTGGCTAAAGGACTGCTGCTCTGTTTGTCTGTTTTCTAACGTTAGATACCTGATGAACACCTCCCTCCTGTAGCGCTCTGAAGGGGGTGATGCGGGTGGGGGTGTTGGCTAAAGGACTGCTGCTCTGTTTCAGTCTGTTTTCTAACATTAGATACCTAATGAACACCTCCCTCCTGTAGCGCTCTGAAGGGGGTGATGCGGGTGGGGGTGTTGGCTAAAGGACTGCTGCTCTGTTTCAGTCTGTTTTCTAACGTTAGATACCTAATGAACACCTCCCTCCTGTAGCGCTCTGAAGGGGGTGTTGGCTAAAGGACTGCTGCTCTGTTTCAGTCTGTTTTCTAACGTTAGATACCTGATGAACACCTCCCTCCTGTAGAGCTCTGAAGGGGGTGATGCGGGTGGGGGTGTTGGCTAAAGGACTGCTGCTCCGCGGAGACAAGAACGTCAACCTGGTCCTGCTCTGTTCAGAGAAGCCCACCAAGACCCTGCTGAGCTGCATAGTGGAACACCTGCCCAAACAACTGGTGGTACGCACACACACTCCGCTCTGCACAGCATCTCACACACACACGCACACACATGCACACAGTCCGCTCTGCACAGCGTCTCTCACACACACACACACACAGTCCACCCTGCACAGCGTCTCTCACACACACACACACACACTCCGCTCTGCACAGCGTCTCTCACACTCCGCTCTGCACAGCGTCTCTCACACACACACACACACAGTCCACCCTGCACAGCGTCTCTCACACACACACACACACACTCCGCTCTGCACAGCATCTCTCACACACACACACACACAGTCCGCTCTGCACAGCATCTCTCACACACACGCACACACACGCACACAGTCCGCTCTGCACAGCATCTCTCTCACACACACACACACACACAGTCCGCTCTGCACAGCATCTCTCACACACACGCACACAGTCCGCTCTGCACAGCATCTCTCACACACACACACACGCACACAGTCCGCTCTGCACAGCATCTCTCACACACACGCACACACACACACACACCGCTCTGCACAGCATCTCTCACACACACGCACACACACGCACACAGTCCGCTCTGCACAGCATCTCTCTCACACACACACACACACACAGTCCGCTCTGCACAGCATCTCTCACACACACGCACACAGTCCGCTCTGCACAGCATCTCTCACACACACGCACACAGTCCGCTCTGCACAGCATCTCTCACACACACGCACACACGCACACAGTCCGCTCTGCACAGCATCTCTCACACACACGCACACACACACACACTCCGCTCTGCACAGCATCTCTCACACACACACACACACTCCGCTCTGCACAGCATCTCTCACGCACACGCACACACATGCACACAGTCCGCTCTGCACAGCGTCTCTCACACACACATGCACACAGTCCACTCTGCATAGCGTCACACACACTTCCTTCCTGTGTGCCAGCTGTTGATTTGATTTGGTTGATTGACAGCTGGTGTCCCCAGAGAAGTACGAGGTGAAGGGTTCCATCGAGGACTGTTCCATCATCCTGACGGCAGAAGCCGACCCCAAAATGACAGTCACAGTCACCCTGACCTCCCCAAGCATCCGAGAGGAGGAGACCCCTGCCACACCCCCGCCACGGGATGGAGGTTGGAAAGACATCGCCCTCCTTCTCTCAGCCCTTCTCTCCTCCTTCCTCCTCTCAGCCCTTCTCTCCTCCTTCCTCCTCTCAGCCCTTCTCTCCTCCTTCCTCCTCTCAGCCCTTCTCTCCTCCTTCCTCCTCTCAGCCCTTCTCTCCTCCTTCCTTCTCTCCTCCTTCCTCCTCTCAGCCCTTCCCTCCCTCCTTCCTCCTCTCAGCCCTTCTCTCCTCCCTCCTCCTCTCAGCCCTTTTCTCCTCCCTCCTTCTCTCAGCCCTTCCCTCCCTCCTTCTCTCAGCCCTTCCCTCCCTCCTTCTCTCAGCCCTTCCCCTTCCTCCTTCTCTCAGCCCTTCTCTCCTTCCTCCTTCTCTCAGCCCTTCCCTCCCTCCTTCTCTCAGCCCTTCTCTCCTTCCTCCTTCTCTCAGCCCTTCTCTCCTTCCTCCTTCTCTCAGCCCTTCTCTCCTTCCTCCTTCTCTCAGCCCTTCTCTCCTTCCTCCTTCTCTCAGCCCTTCTCTCCTTCCTCCTTCTCTCAGCCCTTCTCTCCCTCCCTCCTTCTCTCCTTCCTCCTTCTCTCAGCCCTTCTCTCTCCTTCTCTCAGCCCTTCTCTCCTTCCTCCTTCTCTCAGCCCTTCTCTCCTTCCTCCTTCTCTCAGCCCTTCTCTCCTTCCTCCTTCTCTCAGCCCTTCTCTCCTTCGCCCTTCTCTCCTCCTTCCTTCTCTCAGCCCTTCTCTCCTCCTTCCTTCTCTCAGCCCTTCTCTCCTCCTTCCTTCTCTCAGCCCTTCTCTCCTTCCTCCTTCTCTCCTCCTTCCTCCTTCTCTCAGCCCTTCTCTCCTTCCTCCTCCTCTCAGCCCTTGCTCCTTCTCCTTCTCTCTGCCACCTAGCTATGGGTGCGTTAGTTTAGTTTGTCCAGGAGCGCTGGATGTGGGGAGTTAACATGTTTTGGGCTATTTCAATAGTCCTAATGTGAAATCTCTGCTCACCTGGGGCCACTGGGCAAGCACAAATAAATGTACCCTGTAAGATAAATTCCTGTATGTTGATTGATCCTGAAGAGACCTACCCTGGTGGCACTTTAAATGTGACTTTCTAGTTTGCCCTGGCCACTAAGTGGATTTAATCTATTGGGCATCCAAGCCTCTCGCTCCAGATATTTTTTAAATATTTTTAAATATTTTTTGTGTCTTTTAGAAACGCTAGTTGTTTTAAACTTCAACCAAGGAGGTGCTGGAGCATGTCATGACAGGAGAAGCTGGTTGGTTCATTCTCAAAAACAGAACTCAGTGCTTAGCGTGTTGTATAAACCTTGGGGTAGACATTCTAATTTAGCTTATTTTTTTATTTTAGTTTAGTTTTTTACTCACAATACGGAAACTAATACAAGGAACTACCATTTGGTCAAGAATTCAGATTGTCGCAACACTTTTTTTTTTTTGAGTTCGAGAAGCCATCTTTTTAATAAAAAAATAATACAAATCTGTGACGTAAAGGGAAATCTGCATCAAAGACTCGTCATTGGAGGGATCAAAACCCTTCCCTCTAGTCATGGTTAAGCTCAGCACTCCTTGTGAAGTTCAGATCCTGTTGTAATAGTGCCAGCAGAGTAGATCTTAAGATCTCCAACTCGGCTTCGGTGCCCTCTTGAAAAGCTGTCCCCTTTACAAACAAAAGCATGATCAGTGTTTGACAACGCAGTCTATTTTTTTTTTTTTTTTCTTCACAGGTAAGATACATTTTTTTTTGTTTCGGGGTTGTTGGTTTTGTTTTTTTCAGCATCGCTACGTTAAAACCAACTTTCCTACCGGGTCAATCGTTATTTAGCTCAGAACTACACACATCAGAGTAACGTTATTTTTTTTCCTCTACAGAGGATACCATTTGGACAGGGAAGTGGTGGGCTCACTGAAATGAACTCAAATCGTTCATAGATTGATGTCACCGGGGAGATTTTCAGCAAAAAATAAATAAAAAAAGTTTATTTTATTTTAGTGGGATTTGGGATTTGCCCAAATGACTAGTGTAGAAAGAAAAGGTTTACAGAACAGACCGTTTTCTAAACACAACAGGAAACAGGAAGTAGGATCACACGTCCCCCACAGGAAACAAAGCATACTTTTTTTTTTTTGTCTGGCAGTGAGGTAGTTGTGAAGTACTTCCTGAGTGAACTGGTCTGGCAGTGAGGTAGTTGTGAAGTACTTCCTGAGTGAACTGGTCTGGCAGTGAGGTAGTTGTGAAGTACTTCCTGAGTGAACTGGTGTCCCCCTTCATACCAAAGCCTAGTGTTCAGAACGATCGCACTCCATTTCCTTATTGTAGCTAATCCTTCTGTCAGACTTAAAGCAGCTGTTCGATCATATTATTTTTCCATTTGTTGACAACAGAGGGTTGAAGTAGTGAGTGTTGCCAGGCTGAAATGGACCTCTTTTGTTTGTTTTTGGGTCTACGTCCGTCTCAACAATGGGACACTCGTGTTTCTAGCTCACACCTATATGTTTTGTGGTGCCAAATGTTCCACCCTTTCCAGAAGTGTACACTTGTGCACTCTGTCAATGGATTTGAAAAGCATGGGATTGGTGTTCTGTCCCCGAGACTATTTCCCTGATTGTCCACCAGTGGCAAATCCAGTGTCCAGAAATTGAGCAAGTGCACACTTCACGAGAAAAGTTGCACAAAATGGGGACGTGGCCCACCTCCGGTAGGCCAGGGATGAAGGCTTTTGGCAGAGGACTCTGTGGTTGGACCCGAGTTAGTAGGAGTAGTATCAGTAGTATCTGCCAACCTATCAGCCAGGTATGACTCACCCCAGCCATGCATGCAGTGATGTCCATTCTAACCATTCTTTTTGCTGCTGGGGGAGCATGTTGTGTTTGCTTTCCAATACGCTGCTCTCACCATAATTTCCATCTTTCTAACTGGTCCAGCCCCAAAGCCCTCTGAAATGTATGAGAGGTTTCCAACCCCAGCCAACCAGCTCCTGCGGAAGGATTTTTGACCAAGGTCCCCTCCCCCCAAACAGCTAAACACTCTGCCACACCTACCATTGCCACACCACTTGCTGTTAGTAGCAACTCCGTTCACACGCCAAGCAACAAGTCATTACTGTTCACAGATGGACTTCAGATTCTGTCTCTCCTTTGTTTGTTCTACTTATATATCTTTTATTTATATTTACTTATATATTTATTTATACCATGACCCATTGGAATCCACCTACACTGTCAACTCGGTAGAGGATTGTAAGACTGAAATTGACTAATGATTGGCGTAACGTTGCTTACATTAACGAGTAAACTTCTCCGTTTTCCCCGCAAAGATTTTAAACTTCTCTGTCGGGTGTTGCATGTCAACACGTTACCACAATATATTACAGTTGAGTTTTTTTGGGGGGCTATATGATCACTGTTGGGACAACTAGGTCAGCCTTCACACAAGACCTAAGCAAGAGTTGTTTGATAATTCTCTGGCTGTTGTAGCTCTGTGGTTGAACTCATCCTGCTTCTATTTTGGTCAGCATTTTACGCCAGTCTCATAATTGGCAATCCCCCTAACCTAACATATAACCAAACACCTCACACCAATGTGAATCTAATGTTACATTCATGACACTACATCTCCAATCCCGAGGTGAGTTCAGGTTGCTGGTCGTTCATTTGGTTCATTTGGCAGAAAATAAATCAAAGAGTAGTTAAATTCCTAGCTCCTTCCTGAAACCCTGAGACTTGGTATGTGTGGCAATGTGTTTGTATCTTTAAGCCCAATGAGTCTTGCTTTACCTGGTCAAACACCCGTTCCTCCTCCTCCTCCCTCTTCCTCACCACAACCACCAATTCAACCGACCACCATTTTGACAATTGGACTCATCCGTTTTTAGATGTAACCTTGGTGAAAGACCCAGAGGACGTCTTGGACAGGCTAAAATGCCTTGCCGCTCTGGCGGCTCTGCGGCACGCTAAGTGGTTCCAGGTTCGGACACATCCATCTTACTTTCTTATTGTAGCCTTATGAGATGCATTTATTTTTTAATATACCTTTTGGTTTGTAATTTTATTTTTTTGAAGGAATTATTTAATAATGAATTTTAAGCATCAACAAAACTGATTTTCCATTTGTAAATACAAAATATTCAAGAATGCCACCCTTGTAATGATAATGGGGTTTTTTGACCAGATTTGACTATTTAATCTTTATGATATTTATTCAGTTGAACTTTAGAATTGTTTAATTTTCTGGTCCCCCCCAAAAAATTGGAATTAAATGGCATATTCCTTAGTTTTTCCCCTTGGCTCTATAACAGACTGTTTTCTTAGTGTTGGCACATGATTCCATAAGGCTGCAGAGATCTCTTTGTCATCTGATAAGAGCTTCCATGTTGAGCATTTTGTAGCTTTTATTTTCTGTTAGTAGAACGATGGGGATTGAGAGAAGGTGACATCTGATTTAGTTTACCGTGTCGCTGCTATGTCCGAAAAGCAAAACGCACAGGCAAAGTAAAGCAGATTCCCTCCACTCTCTGTCCCCTGTACCTTCTTTAGTACCGGACTGTCTGTGAAACACCTGGAACGACCCGAGAAGTCAAAGTTTATAAGATGACAAGGAAACTAAACCTACATTTTTCTTGTTTCATCTTGCAAACTGTGAACTCTCTCTCTCTTTTCACTAACGTTACGAAGAGGTGAAATACTCCTGGAAATGGCAGCTGATTTCCCAACCAATTACGGCCATTTTTTTAACAATGCATTCAATCAATCAACCAATCACAAGCTTCCATTGTGCACAGTAGTATTTGGACCTCTGACAGACCTGTTGTAATGTGTGGTGTATATATATATATATATATTGTGTACTATGATCCCTTGTTGTCTGCTCCAGTCTCTTACTGTCACTAAACTAAACGTGTCGTTGCACCGCAAGGCTAGGGCCAACGGACTCCAGTCCTGCGTGATTGTTATTCGAATCCTGCGTGACCTCTGTCAGAGGGTCCCCACGTGGTCCTCCTTCCCCAGCTGGGTGAGTTCGTTGTCAGGCTGATATTTCTCTCATCTTCAACGTTTATAAAGTGACTGCGGTCTTAATGTTTTTTTTGAAGCAGAGGGAGTATAAATGACTTCTCTTGCGTCCCTAGTCTTTCCCAGACTGGAATTAAAAGCCAGAAGGACCTTTTTGAAATGTTCTCCTGCTTTTTACTGACCTGTACATTCTCCTGTCCTGTGATTGGTGTCTTTTCTCCAGGCCATGGAGCTGCTGGTAGAGAAGACCATTAGCAGTGCCTCTGGCCCCCTGAGCCCAGGCGACGCACTGAGACGAGTCTTTGAATGTATTTCTTCCGGAATCCTGCTCCCCGGTAACCATGACAATGTCGTTTTTTTTTTTTTTTTTTTTTGACTGATTGTGATAGACTAATTTTGACCAGGGTCTAACATGTACTTTCTGGTCCACTAGTCACTGTGGCAGGTAGATTTTTAAAACATTTACTAGCCAAATTTAGTTTCTGCTATAATTGCAATAAAATGTGCTTTGTAATGTTTCTAAATCAAGAAATGTATTTGTAAGAATTAGTTGTATAAAGGCTACATTTCATAATCGTTTTTTGTGATTTCAACAAAAATATCAAGACAAAAATGTTCAGCTGTCCCTTTAAGGGGCGGGAGGTTGCCGTGGTAACGTAGCCATTTGAGTCACCTGTCACCTGTGGGGATCTGACTGGGGCTTCTCTTCGCGATCAGTTGACGCAGCAGACTCAAACTAACATTGATAAACAAGCAAGTTTGCGAACAAAACAAATGTAAATAGCCAAGAAATATGAGGACAGTCTCATTTTTGTAGACTTTAGTGTAAATTAGACTTAGGCCGGTGCGCAGCACCTCTACTATTTCACACTGGGCAGGAGGAGTTGCTGCGCGAGGCTGGATATAGGATTCGTATTTCTTTGTGCAATTAGCAGCTATGAAACAGAACCGCAGAAACTCTTTGAAAACGGCTACTTTAGCATTCTAACCTTAATGTGCTCACACTTGACTAATATGCTCTAGTGTAATGCACTGTAGAGCCCTTCAAATGGACCACCTGCCAACGTGGTGTTATAGATATTCTTACCTGTCAGTACCAGTGTTTATCTTTATTTTATACCTGGATTTTGACCATCATGGCCGACGATTTTTGACGATCCTGATAGACACCCCCCCCCTACAGTGTTGTGGGGTTAGCAGAATGCTGATAGGTGTCGGTCTGTCCTCCTAGGTGGTCCGGGATTGGTCGACCCGTGTGAGAAGAACCCCACTGACACCCTGACAACCATGGAGGAGCAGCACAGAGAGGACATCACCTCAAGTGCCCAGGTACTTGTACTGATATAGAATAAATCCTATATAATGTACACGTTATAATAGCCTCCAGAAAGGATCGTTTGAGCTACACCGTCAATAGAAGGTACTGGCCAGCCAACATGCATTGTAATGGTTTTTCCTTAAAGGTTTTGAGACTTGTTGGAAAGCAGTATAAACTCATCGTCTGTAAATAAAATGGTCGTACTTGATACCGCTGCCAAATCATTTTATATAAACTATAAAGACCCAGTAACCGATGACCATGAATATAGTCTTCATTTAACCTTTATTTAACTAGGAAAGTCAGTTAAAAACAAATTCTTATTTACTTACTTATATTTACTTATTTATTTACAATGACGGCCTACCAAAAGGCCTCCTGCGGGGACGAGGGCCTGGGATTAAAAATAAAATGGTGTCTGATTTGTAATCCTGTGGTACTGATCCTCCAGAGGCACATATTGATTGGTCTCTATATACACGATAACGGCGCAACAACAGATCCTTGAGGTACACCATAAATATAATGTACTGTGTGTAGTTATTAGGCTGACTCTCTGTGTCTCTGTCCAGTTTGCTCTGCGGCTGCTAGCCTTCCGTCAGATCCACAAGGTACTGGGCATGGACCCACTGCCCCAGATGAACCCTCGCTTCAACGTCCACAACAACCGCAAGCGTCGCCGCGACATCGACGGAGCGGACGGCTTTGAGGGCGAAGGGAAGAAGGACAAGAAGGATTTCGACAGTAGTTACTAGGACCTGTCCCTCCCAGTCACCCCTTATTCATTTAACGTAGTCTGTGGCCACGTTCCAGACAGACTACATTGCAGTCGCCTGCCAGATCTCACAACACCTGGATAGGTGTTTTAAAAATGTGAGTTAACCGCATCGTATGATATGATATGCAATGTTCTGATGCCAGTTTGCGCAGTCGCACGCCGCCGTTGGTTGATTCCCGTAGAAAGACTGCAATGTAGTCAGCCTGAAACGCTTGCCTATATGTACCTTTTTTTTAATTCTGTTGTCTCTGATATTAACAAAGGGGTTTGTTTAGAATTTAAAGACTACATCGGATAGGGCCTGGTCCCGTCAGCCATATAGACTAGCGACGCGTTCATTAGGGCACACGTTTTTAAATGTTTTGCAACGGGGAAAAAAAAGAGTTCTAATTCGGACCATTTTCAAACAAATGTGAGTCTGTTTTCTTCCGTTTGTTGCCTAATAAATAAGACCCTGTTTGGTTCTACCGCTCACTGTATAGGCTTACTGCAGCACCCAGTTTGTCCACGATGTTTCTGTTTTGGCTAGCGATTGATACGACCTGTGGTTGGGACCTAAACTTCTCCTTCCAAGCTGATACTACTTGTACCCTCTCTGCTGCTCCATGACAACGGGGCCTCCTCAGCATCTACTCCTTTTTTGACCCCCCCCCTCTTATTTTCGGGACCGACTTCCCAGGTTGAAGTTATGAAAAAGACTCATCTAATTGTTAATAAATCCGGAGGATCATGATTCATGTTACTACCTAACATGTATGTTATTTCTAGTTGCATACAGTCAGTGTTGGTTGTTAGTGAGAGAGTTTAATACCTCGTTGTGAAGCCCATAATTTAATCAGTCGCCAGTAATGTTTTATTTTCCTAATTTAAAGCTGTAATTTTGAATATGGTTTCTTTTTTTTAAATGGCATTAATGCATAAAGTGGTGTAAAATCTATCGTCTTGTCCTCAATAAGGCCAGACTGCAATGTGTTCTAATGTTTAACACAGGCCCCCCGTTATACTACATTATCTGAAGAAAAGACTGATTTCTTATTCGTTGTTTAGTAATTATTCTCTTAACATATGAAAATATACCTTTAATAATCTCGCAATGGATCCAAAAAAAAATATGTTTGGTTTGTTGAAGAGTGCGGCATGGCTGTGTTTTCAGATTTTTGTTATTTTATGGCTTTTAATAACAAGTTTTGGTTTATACAGATTAATTACAATGGGAAATGTAATGGCTTGCCCCTAATCTTGGTTTAATGTTGTATACATATAGTTTAATTTGAATAATCTATAGAAAATGGAAAGAAAAAAAAACAGTTGAGTAAAAAAAAGAAAGTATAACGTTGATGTTGTATTTTGAAGTTTAACTGTAGAGCCACTCTTTGATGCCTGACTGTCAGCCTCTCTGTCTCAGTACCTGCTTCACCATGCGCAGAATAAAGACATTTCCTCAATGAAGGACTCGTGGTGAAGTTTGTTTTTTTTGCTCTCTGTTCAACAGTCCACCTCACAGCAGGTCTCATTTTAGTACAAATCAAATGTATTTATATAGCCCTTCGTACATCAGCTGATATAAGTGCTGTACAGAAACCGGAGGACTAGGACTAGAGAGTAAAGGTAAGCTGATATAAGTGCTGTACAGAAACCGGAGGACTAGGACTAGAGAGTAAAGGTAAGCTGATATAAGTGCTGTACAGAAACCGGAGGACTAGGACTAGAGAGTAAAGGTAAGCTGATATAAGTGCTGTACAGAAACCGGAGGACTAGGACTAGAGAGTAAAGGTAAGCTGATATAAGTGCTGTACAGAAACCGGAGGACTAGGACTAGAGAGTAAAGGTAAGCTGATATAAGTGCTGTACAGAAACCGGAGGACTAGGACTAGAGAGTAAAGGTAAGCTGATATAAGTGCTGTACAGAAACCGGAGGACTAGGACTAGAGAGTAAAGGTAAGCTGATATAAGTACTGTACAGAAGAGACGATTACCTAAATAGTTTCTGCTCGATTTTATTTCATCAGGTTAAAGTCTTTCTCTAGTAAACTGTTCTAGTGGGGCTTCCTTTTTGACTGATTGGTCAGATCCTGCAGGCCTTAGTTTTGTTGCACCTGGTCTACTGTTCAGTCGCGTGGTCAGGTGCCACAAAAAGGGACTTAAGAAAATTGCAGTTGTCTCAGAACAGGGCAGCACCACTGGCCCTTGGATGTACACAGAGAGATAATATTGATAATATGCATGTCAATCTCTCCTGGCTCAAAGTGGAGGAGAGATTGACTTCATCACTACTTTTATGAGAGGTATTGACATGTTGAATGCACCAAGCTGTCTGTTTGAACTACTGGCACACAGCTCTGACACCCAAGCATACCCCACAAGACATGCCACCAGAGGTCTCTTCACAGTCCCCAACAGACTATGGGAGGCGCACAGTACTACATAGAGCCATGACTACATAGAACACCTATTCCACATCGGGTAACTGATGCACCTTATGGGACGGAAGCAACACAAAGGCACAGACACATGCATGAATACACACACTATAACATGGATTTAGAACTGTAGATTGGTGGTGGTGGAGTAGGGGCCTGAGGGCACACGGTGTGTTGTAAAATCTGTGAATGTTTTTAAAATTGCATAAATGGCCTTAATTTTAATGGACCCCAGGGAGAGAGCGCTAATGGGGAACCATAAATACAAACACAGACTGGTTGTTTAACAACAACCTACAGATGGGTTGGTTGTTTAGCAACAACCTACAGATGGGTTGGTTGTTTAGCAACAACCTACAGATGGGTTGGTTGTTTAGCAACAACCTACAGATGGGTTGGTTGTTTAGCAACTTATGGAGCAAAACACACGGTTGGCTTGACAACTTATCAACTATTTTAGTCTCAATGTTTATTGGTACCGTACATATACACAATGAGCACTTTGTATCAAACTCATTAGTTGGTTAGCTAGTGAATTTTTTGGGGACATATTAGCATAGAAATCAATATGATACATAAATATGAAATCTGTCAAAACACAAAATGACATGTTTTCAATAACGAGAGCTGAAACGAGCCACCTATACGATTACCCACATGGCAGAAGCTATACGATTACCCACATGGCAGAAGCTATACGATTACCCACATGGCAGAAGCTATACGATTACCCACATGGCAGAAGCTATACGATTACCCACATGGCAGAAGCTATACGATTACCCACATGGCAGAAGCTATACGATTACCCACATGGCAGAAGCTATACGATTACCCACATGGCAGAAGCTATACGATTACCCACATGGCAGAAGCTATACGATTACCCACATGGCAGAAGCTATACGATTACCCACATGGCAGAAGCTTGTTGCTAGCGGTCTGACCGTTCAGGATCATAATGCATGTGTTCCGTCCTCATCAATGCGCCATTCTTTTGTGACATTGTCAGCCATGTCTGCAAAATAATAATATTGATCCCTGCAAAAAAGCATATAAGGTCATATAAGGTCATATCAGTTTTGTCTTACCTTAAAAGATCGGAGGAATCCACACAACGGAACGACTAGAGCCTGCTGACAGGCCCATGAAACCATACTAGTATTGTATTTGCAGCAATAAACAAATGTTTGTTCAATGTTTTGGAAGGTGTAGGGTACTGTAGGCTTGCTGCATCTAAATCACAACCCATGATCGAGTTCGTATTCAATGTCGACATTGGCCAAAGAGCTCTATTTTCATTTCATCTGACTAATACAAGTGCCAGTGCTGTTTGGCAAATTCCAGGGTATTTTATTAGGATCCCCATTAGCTGTTGCAAAAGCAGCAGCTACTCTTCCTGGGGTCCATACAGAACATCATTAGACAAGAACAGCTCAAGGACAGAACTACATACATTTTTTAAAAGGCACAAGTAGCCTACATATCAATGCATACAAACTATCTAGGTCAAATAGGGGAGAGGCGTTGTGCCGCGAGGCGTTGTTTTATCTGTTTTTTTGAAACCCGGTTTGCTGTTTATTTGAGCAATATGAGATGGGAGGAAGTTCCATGCAATAATGTCTCTATATAATAGTGTACGATTTTCTTGAATTTGTTCTGGATTTGGGGACTGTGAAAAGACCCTTGGTGACATGTCTGGTGGGATAAGTATGTGTGTCAGAGCTGTGTGTCAGAGCTGTGTGTAAGTTGACTATGCAAACAATTTGGGATTTTCCACACGTTCATGTTTGTTATCAAAAGAAGTGATGCAGTCAGTCTCTCCTCAACTCTTAGCCAAGAGAGACTGGCATGCATAGTATTTATATCAGCCCTCTGATTACAATTAAGAGCAAAACGTGCCACTCTGTTCTGGACCAGCTGCAGCTAAACTAGGTCTTTCCTTGCAGCACTGGACCACACGACTGGACAATAATCAAGATTAGACAAAACTATTGCTTTTTGGAGTGTGGTGTCAAAAAAGCAGAGCATCTCTTTATTACGACTAGACCTCTCCCCATCTTTACAACCATTGACCATGACAGTTTACAATCTAAGTTAACGGCAAGTAATTTAGTCTCCTCAACCTGTTCAGCAGCCACACCATTCATTACCAGATTCAACTGAGGTCTAGAACTTAAGGAATGATTTGTACCAAGTGCAATACTCTTAGACAGACTGCAACTCTTTGTTAAGTGTTTCAGTGAATTCATTAGCTGTGGTTGCTGATGTGTATATGGTTGAATCATCAGTATACATGGACACACAGGCTTTGTTTAATGCCAGTGGCAGGTCATTGGTAAAAAATAGAAAAAAGTAGAGGTCCTAGAGTGCTGCCCTGTGGTACACCACACTTTACATGTTTGACATTAGAGACGCTTCCATTAAAGAAAACCCTTTGAGTTCTATTAAATAGATAGCTCTGAGACCACAATATGGCAGAGGTTGAAAAGCCATAACACATACATTTTTTCAACAACAGGTTAGGGTCAATAATATCAAAGGCTGCACTGAAATCTAACAGCACAGCTCCCACAATCTTCTTATCATCAATATCTGTCAACCAATCATCAGTCATTTGTGTCAGTGCAGCACATATTGAGTGCCCTTCTCTATAAGCATGCTGAAAATCTGTTAATTTGTTTACAGAGAAATAGCATGTATTTGGTCAAAGACTAATTTTTCCAATAGTTTGCTAAGAGCTGGCAGCAAGCTTATAGGTCTGCTGTTAGAACCAGTAAAGGCCCTCTTTACCACTCTTGGGTAGCGGAATTACTTTGGCTTCTCTTCAGGCCTGAGGACAAACTTTCCTCTAGGCTCAGATTAAAAATATGTCAGATCCATAGATTAGGATGGAAGGGGCCTCGTTTATCAATCATGTTTTGGCACAAAACCATGCAAAGTTGAGATGTATCAATATGAGTGTTTGCTTGAGCGCGTGTGTAAATGTCTGCACAGCCAAGACACATGAGATCATGTGACACTTCGATTTCACACAGGTGGACTTTATTTAACTAATTATGGGACTTCTGAAGGTAATTGGTTGAACCAGATCTTATTTAGGGGCTTCATAGCAAAGGGGTGAATACATATGCACACACTACTTTTCAGTTTTTTTTTTTTTTTTTTTTTACAAGTTTTTTTTTTTTTTTTCACTTCACCAATTTGGACAATTTTGTTTATGTCCATTACAGGAAATCCAAATAAATATCAATTTAAATTACAGGTTGTAATGCAACAAAATAGGAAAACGCCAAGGGGGATGAATACTTTTGCAAGGCACTGTATACCGCTTCTTAGACTTGCTTTCGATGAGAATGACAGATCTATAACTCACATTTCTATGTGAATTTGGTCGGGTTATATATTGCAGCTTTAACTAAAAAGAGAACAACTTCTATGTTTTTATACCGCAGAAAGGGAGATTATTTTTGTACTCTACTGTTTTCCTCTTAAACTCTGGAATGGTATTCGAAACCAATACTGTCATACTTCAACTCTGTGGATTGGTATTCGAAACCAATACTGTCATACTTAAACTCTGTGGAATGGTATTCGAAACCAATACTGTCATACTTAAACTCTGTGGAATGGTATTCGAAACCAATACTGTCATACTTAAACTCTGTGGAATGGTATTCGAAACCAATACTGTCATACTTAAACTCTGTGGAATGGTATTCGAAACCAATACTGTCATACTTAAACTCTGTGGAAGGGTATTCGAAACCAATACTGTCATACTTAAACTCTGTGGATTGGTATTCGAAACCAATACTGTCATACTTAAACTCTGTGGATTGGTATTCGAAACCAATACTGTCATACTTCAACTCTGTGGAATGGTATTCGAAACCAATACTGTCATACTTAAACTCTGTGGATTGGTATTCGAAACCAATACTGTCATACTTAAACTCTGTGGATTGGTATTCGAAACCAATACTGTCATACTTAAACTCTGTGGAATGGTATTCGAAACCAATACTGTCATACTTAAACTCTGTGGATTGGTATTCGAAACCAATACTGTCATACTTCAACTCTGTGGAAGGGTATTCGAAACCAATACTGTCATACTTCAACTCTGTGGAATGGTATTCGAAACCAATACTGTCATACTTAAACTCTGTGGATTGGTATTCGAAACCAATACTGTCATACTTAAACTCTGTGGAATGGTATTCGAAACCAATACTGTCATACTTAAACTCTGTGGAAGGGTATTCGAAACCAATACTGTCATACTTCAACTCTGTGGAATGGTATTCGAAACCAATACTGTCATACTTAAACTCTGTGGATTGGTATTCGAAACCAATACTGTCATACTTAAACTCTGTGGATTGGTATTCGAAACCAATACTGTCATACTTAAACTCTGGAATGGTATTCGAAACCAATACTGTCATACTTCAACTCTGTGGAATGGTATTCGAAACCAATACTGTCATACTTAAACTCTGTGGATTGGTATTCGAAACCAATACTGTCATACTTCAACTCTGTGGAATGGTATTCGAAACCAATACTGTCATACTTAAACTCTGTGGATTGGTATTCGAAACCAATACTGTCATACTTAAACTCTGTGGATTGGTATTCGAAACCAATACTGTCATACTTAAACTCTGTGGATTGGTATTCGAAACCAATACTGTCATACTTAAACTCTGTGGATTGGTATTCGAAACCAATACTGTCATACTTAAACTCTGGAATGGTATTCGAAACCAATACTGTCATACTTAAACTCTGTGGAATGGTATTCGAAACCAATACTGTCATACTTAAACTCTGTGGATTGGTATTCGAAACCAATACTGTCATACTTCAACTCTGTGGAATGGTATTCGAAACCAATACTGTCATACTTAAACTCTGTGGATTGGTATTCGAAACCAATACTGTCATACTTAAACTCTGTGGATTGGTATTCGAAACCAATACTGTCATACTTAAACTCTGTGGAATGGTATTCGAAACCAATACTGTCATACTTCAACTCTGTGGATTGGTATTCGAAACCAATACTGTCATACTTAAACTCTGTGGATTGGTATTCGAAACCAATACTGTCATACTTAAACTCTGGAATGGTATTCGAAACCAATACTGTCATACTTCAACTCTGTGGAATGGTATTTGAAACCAATACTGTCATACTTAAACTCTGTGGATTGGTATTCGAAACCAATACTGTCATACTTAAACTCTGTGGAATGGTATTCGAAACCAATACTGTCATACTTAAACTCTGTGGAAGGGTATTCGAAACCAATACTGTCATAGTTAAACTCTGTGGAATGGTATTCGAAACCAATACTGTCATACTTAAACTCTGGAATGGTATTCGAAACCAATACTGTCATACTTAAACTCTGTGGAATGGTATTCGAAACCAAGAGTGTCATACTTAAACTCTGTGGAAGGGTATTCGAAACCAAGAGTGTCATACTTAAACTCTGTGGAAGGGTATTCGAAACCAATACTGTCATACTTAAACTCTGTGGAAGGGTATTCGAAACCAATACTGTCATACTTAAACTCTGGAATGGTATTCGAAACCAATACTGTCATACTTAAACTCTGTGGATTGGTATTTGAAACCAATACTGTCATACTTAAACTCTGTGGATTGGTATTCGAAACCAATACTGTCATACTTAAACTCTGGAATGGTATTCGAAACCAATACTGTCATACTTAAACTCTGTGGATTGGTATTCGAAACCAATACTGTCATACTTAAACTCTGGAATGGTATTCGAAACCAATACTGTCATACTTCAACTCTGTGGAATGGTATTTGAAACCAATACTGTCATACTTAAACTCTGTGGATTGGTATTGGAAACCAATACTGTCATACTTAAACTCTGTGGAATGGTATTCGAAACCAATACTGTCATACTTAAACTCTGTGGAATGGTATTCGAAACCAATACTGTCATACTTAAACTCTGTGGAATGGTATTCGAAACCAATACTGTCATACTTAAACTCTGTGGAAGGGTATTCGAAACCAATACTGTCATACTTAAACTCTGTGGAATGGTATTCGAAACCAATACTGTCATACTTAAACTCTGTGGATTGGTATTCGAAACCAATACTGTCATACTTAAACTCTGGAATGGTATTCGAAACCAATACTGTCATACTTCAACTCTGTGGAATGGTATTCGAAACCAATACTGTCATACTTAAACTCTGTGGAAGGGTATTCGAAACCAATACTGTCATACTTCAACTCTGTGGAATGGTATTCGAAACCAATACTGTCATACTTAAACTCTGTGGAATGGTATTTGAAACCAATACTGTCATACTTAAACTCTGTGGAATGGTATTCGAAACCAATACTGTCATACTTAAACTCTGTGGAATGGTATTCGAAACCAATACTGTCATACTTAAACTCTGTGGAAGGGTATTCGAAACCAATACTGTCATAGTTAAACTCTGTGGAATGGTATTCGAAACCAATACTGTCATACTTAAACTCTGGAATGGTATTCGAAACCAATACTGTCATACTTAAACTCTGTGGAATGGTATTCGAAACCAAGAGTGTCATACTTAAACTCTGTGGAAGGGTATTCGAAACCAATACTTTCATACTTAAACTCTGTGGAAGGGTATTCGAAACCAAGAGTGTCATACTTAAACTCTGTGGAAGGGTATTCGAAACCAATACTGTCATACTTAAACTCTGTGGAAGGGTATTCGAAACCAATACTGTCATACTTAAACTCTGTGGAATGGTATTCGAAACCAATACTGTCATTCTTAAACTCTGTGGAAGGGTATTCGAAACCAATACTGTCATTCTTAAACTCTGTGGAATGGTATTCGAAACCAATACTGTCATACTTAAACTCTGTGGAATGGTATTCGAAACCAATACTGTCATACTTAAACTCTGTGGAATGGTATTCGAAACCAAGAGTGTCATACTTAAACTCTGGAATGGTATTCGAAACCAATACTGTCATACTTAAACTCTGGAATGGTATTCGAAACCAATACTGTCATAGTTAAACTCTGTGGAATGGTATTTGAAACCAATACTCTCATAGTTAAACTCTGGAATGGTATTCGAAACCAATACTGTCATACTTAAACTCTGTGGAATGGTATTCGAAACCAATACTGTCATACTTACCGCGCAGGTAGCTGTTATTGATGATAGTACGGCTCAGGACACGAGAAGAAGGCCTGGTAAGGGCTCTTTCCGGAGATTGAACCTTCTGGCCTGCATTTAGTCTACTGTCAGTCACTCACTCAGTCACTCACTCAGTCATTCAGTCACTCACACAGTCTCTCACTCAGTAACTCACTCAGTCACTCATTTCCACCGCACTATGTCCAACCTTACATTAGTTACTGCGGTAATTGGATAAGGACTAATAATAATCGCTAATGTGCTCTTTGAATCCTATTCTGTAACTGTCTGCCTTCTACTTCGTATGGCATTAACAGCCTGCAGTTGTTTTAATATATACAGGTATTACAATACAGCCCATATAGCTTCAGTTGTTTTAATATATACAGGTATTACAATACAGCCCATATAGCTTCAGTTGTTTTAATATATATACAGGTATTACAATAAAGCCCATATAGCTTCAGTTGTTTTAATATATACAGGTATTACAATACAGCCCATATAGCTTCAGTTGTTTTAATATATACAGGTATTACAATACAGCCCATATAGCTTCAGTTGTTTTAATATATACAGGTATTACAATACAGCCCATATAGCTTCAGTTGTTTTAATATATACAGGTATATATAAATAATAGATACAGCTGGTTTGATGACTGTGTTGTTCTGGGCTTGATGACTGTGTTGTTCTGGGCTTGATGACTGTATTGTTCTGGGCTTGATGACTGTGTTGTTCTGGGTTTAATGACCGTATTGTTCTGGGCTTGATGACTGTGTTGTTCTGGGCTTGATGACTGTGTTGTTCTGGGCTTGATGACCGTATTGTTCTGGGCTTGATGACTGTGTTGTTCTGGGCTTGATGACCGTATTGTTCTGGGCTTGATGACTGTGTTGTTCTGGGCTTGATGACCTTGTTGTTCTGCTTTTGATGACTGTGTTGTTCTGGGTTTGATGACTCTACTGCTCTATAGGCTGGTTTGATGATTTCCTCTTCAGGAAAATGTACAGTAAGGTTGGTTATTATTGCAATGCAGCGCCTCTGCTGGTGACTAGAATAACTGCGCTCTGTAACGTCAGGAGGAAGCAGCATTGTATTCGCCCACAGTAGAAAAGCTTGAAGACTGAAAATGGTCCGTTCAGGAAAACTCTAGTGGCCGGACAACTAAGATGAGAATCTTAACTGTTAATGGCCAAATTATTTTCATTTTTACGAGAATTATAATTTGATTTGTATTTGAAGGTTGGGATGTGGCAATAAATGGTGGTTGAACTATATTGAAACTGATGCCCAAATATTGATGTACTGTAAATGTGCATATTGAATGCATGCATTTGACATTTGATCCATTTATCATGTATAGCATGTCCTTTTCAAGGAAGCATTGATAATGTCCTGTGCCCACAATCTGCATGTTTATCATGTCCTTTTCAAGGAAGCATTGATAATGTCCTGTGCCCACAATCTGCATGTTTACCATGTCCTTTTCAAGGAAGCATTGATAATGTCCTGTGCCCACAATCTGCATGTTTATCATGTATAGCATGTCCTTTTCAAGGAAGCATTGATAATGTCCTGTGCCCACAATCTGCATGTTTATCATGTATAGCATGTCCTTTTCAAGGAAGCATTGATAATGTCCTGTGCCCACAATCTGCATGTTTATCATGTATAGCATGTCCTTTTCAAGGAAGCATTGATAATGTCCTGTGCCCACAATCTGCATGTTTATCATGTATAGCATGTCCTTTTCAAGGAAGCATTGATAATGTCCTGTGCCCACAATCTGCATGTTTATCGTAGTTATGAAGCGATTTAGAAAATATGAAAACGTTATTTTCTTATGGACCATCCTGTACTGCAGCCTACTTTTTAATGAAATTAAAACCTGTGAATTCTCAAATGGTGAAACTGTCTGTTACAACAACAAAGAAGTTACTGCAAAATATGTTTTTCCCCCTCGGACATTATTGCATGAGCGATAGAACAGCAGCATATAGTACTACTGTTTATTATGCTGTGCGACACTCCTCAGCTCCACAACAACAGTAACAACGGTGGCGCTGGTTCCCCGCTTCCGCAGATTCCAGAGAGCACTGAAATACGGAAAGAAATAAGATATTTGCTACTGAAATGAGTCGCTTTCTATTTTCCTTGCACTTATGGCGGAAACTGAAATTGTCACCCCTAAATTGTCACCCCTAAATTGTCACACCTAAATTGTCACACCTAAATTGTCACCCCTAAATTGTCACCCCTAAATTGTCACACCTAAATTGTCACCCCTAAATTGTCACCCCTAAATTGTCACACCTAAATTGTCACACCTAAATTGTCACACCTAAATTGTCACCCCTAAATTGTCACCCCTAAATTGTCACACCTAAATTGTCACCCCTAAATTGTCACACCTAAATTGTCACACCTAAATTGTCACCCCTAAATTGTCACACCTAAATTGTCACCCCTAAATTGTCACCCCTAAATTGTCACACCTAAATTGTCACCCCTAAATTGTCACACCTAAATTGTCACACCTAAATTGTCACCCCTAAATTGTCACCCCTAAATTGTCACACCTAAATTGTCACCCCTAAATTGTCACACCTAAATTGTCACACCTAAATTGTCACCCCTAAATTGTCACCCCTAAATTGTCACACCTAAATTGTCACCCCTAAATTGTCACACCTAAATTGTCACACCTAAATTGTCACCCCTAAATTGTCACACCTAAATTGTCACCCCTAAATTGTCACACCTAAATTGTCACCCCTAAATTGTCACACCTAAATTGTCACACCTAAATTGTCACCCCTAAATTGTCACACCTAAATTGTCACCCCTAAATTGTCACACCTAAATTGTCACACCTAAATTGTCACACCTAAATTGTCACCCCTAAATTGTCACACCTAAATTGTCACACCTAAATTGTCACCCCTAAATTGTCACACCTAAATTGTCACCCCTAAATTGTCACACCTAAATTGTCACACCTAAATTGTCACCCCTAAATTGTCACACCTAAATTGTCACCCCTAAATTGTCACCCCTAAATTGTCACACCTAAATTGTCACACCTAAATTGTCACCCCTAAATTGTCACACCTAAATTGTCACACCTAAATTGTCACCCCTAAATTGTCACACCTAAATTGTCACACCTAAATTGTCACACCTAAATTGTCACCCCTAAATTGTCACACCTAAATTGTCACCCCTAAATTGTCACACCTAAATTGTCACACCTAAATTGTCACACCTAAATTGTCACACCTAAATTGTCACCCCTAAATTGTCACACCTAAATTGTCACACCTAAATTGTCACCCCTAAATTGTCACCCCTAAATTGTCACCCCTAAATTGTCACACCTAAATTGTCACACCTAAATTGTCACCCCTAAATTGTCACACCTAAATTGTCACACCTAAATTGTCACCCCTAAATTGTCACACCTAAATTGTCACACCTAAATTGTCACACCTAAATTGTCACACCTAAATTGTCACACCTAAATTGTCACCCCTAAATTGTCACACCTAAATTGTCACCCCTAAATTGTCACACCTAAATTGTCACACCTAAATTGTCACCCCTAAATTGTCACACCTAAATTGTCACACCTAAATTGTCACCCCTAAATTGTCACCCCTAAATTGTCACCCCTAAATTGTCACACCTAAATTGTCACACCTAAATTGTCACACCTAAATTGTCACCCCTAAATTGTCACACCTAAATTGTCACACCTAAATTGCACATTGTATCCCTGTCTGATACTGTAAACATATCTAACCTGTCAGATGATCCACGTGTCTCTCTACAAAATGTTAAAATAATCGTTTAATTACATACATACAAAATCAAAAGGTTGCTTAATAATGAATTAAATAATGCGTTGTTTGTTTAACACTCTGTATCTGGAATATATATTTTATATTTTTTCTTAGGATCCCAATTAGCTGTTGTGACTCTTCCTGGGGTCCACACAAAAACATGAAACATGACATAGTACAGAACACTTGCAATTGGAACCTCCCATTTTAAATTGGTAATAACATAGTACAGAACACTTGCAATTGGAACCTCCCATTTTAAATTGGTAATAACATAGTACAGAACACTTGCAATTGGAACCTCCCATTTTAAATTGGTAATAACATAGTACAGAACACTTGCAATTGGAACCTCCCATTTTAAATTGGTAATAACATAGTACAGAACACTTGCAATTGGAACCTCCCATTTTAAATTGGTAATAACATAGTACAGAACACTTGCAATTGGAACCTCCCATTTTAAATTGGTAATAACATAGTACAGAACACTTGCAATTGGAACCTCCCATTTTAAATTGGTAATAACATAGTACAGAACACTTGCAATTGGAACCTCCCATTTTAAATTGGTAATACCATAGTACAGAACACTTGCAATTGGAACCTCCCATTTTAAATTGGTAATAACATAGTACAGAACACTTGCAATTGGAACCTCCCATTTTAAATTGGTAATAACATAGTACAGAACACTTCCAATTGGAACCTCCCATTTTAAATTGGTAATAACATAGTACAGAACATTAACAGACAAGAACAGAATTACATCCATTTAAAAGTGGCACACGTAGCATATTAAAACACACATAAACTATCTAGGTCAAATAGGGGAGAGGCGTTGTGCCGAGAGGCGTTGTGCCGCGAGGCGTTGTGCCGCGAGGCGTTGTGCCGCGAGGCGTTGCTTTATCTGTTTTTATAAAACCAGGTTTGCTGTTTATTTGAGCAATATGAGATGGAAGGGAGTTCCATGCAATAATGTCTCTATATAATACCGTATGTTTTCCCTGAATTTGTTCTGGATTTGGGGACTGTGAAAAGACCGCTGGTGGCATGTATGGTGGGGTAAGTGTGTGTGTCAGAGCTGTGTGTTAGTTGACTACGCAAACAATTTGGAATTTTCAACACATTAATATTTCTTATAAATAAAAAAAAGTGATTACAGTCAGTCTCTCCTCTTAGCCAAAAGAGACTGGCATGCATAATATTAATATCAGCCCTCTGATTACAGTCAGTCTCTCCTCTGAGCCAAGAGAGACCGGCATGCATAGTGTTAATATCAGCCCTCTGATTACAGTCAGTCTCTCCTCTGAGCCAAGAGAGAATCCTCCCGGACACCCTAGACCCCCTCCTATTTGCATACCGCCCCAACAGATCCACAGATGACGCAATCTCAATCACACTCCATACCGCCCTTTCTCACCTGGACAAAAGGAACACCTATGTGAGAATGCTGTTCATTGTCCACAGCTCAGCGTTCAACACCATGGTGCCCACGAAGCTCATCACTAAGCTAAGGACTCTGGGATTAAACATCTCCCTCTGCAACTGGATCCTGGACTTCCTGACAGGCCGCCCCCAAGCGGTAAGATTAGGCAACAACACGTCTGCCACGCTGATCCTTAACACTGGGGCCCCTCAGGGGTGTGTACTTAGTCCCCTCCTGTATTCACTGTTCACCCACGACTGCGTGGCCAAACACGACTCCAACACAATTAAGTTTGCTGACGACACAACAGTGGTAGGCCTGATCACCGACAACGATGAGACCACCTATAGGGAGGTGGTCAGAGAACTGGCAGTGTGGTGCCAGGACAACAACCTCGCCCTCAATGAGCAAGACAAAGGAGGTGATCATGGACTACAGGATAAGGTGGGCCGAACAGGCCCCCATTAACATCGACGGGGCTGTAGTGGAGCGGGTCAAGAGTTTCAAGTTCCTTGGTGTCCACATCACAAACAAACTATCATGGTCCAAACATACCAAGACATTTGTGAAGAGGGCACGACAAAACCTTTTCCCACTCAGGAGACTGAAAAGATTTGGCATGGGTCCTCAGATCCTCAAAAGGTTCCTCAGCTGCAACATCGAGAGCATCCTGACCTGTGCTTCAACGCCTGGTATGGCAACAGCTCAGCATCTGACCATAAGGCGCTACAGAGGGTAGTGTGAACGACACAGTACATCCCTGGGGCCAAGCTTCCTGCCATCCAGGACCTATTTAATAGGCGGTGTCAGAGGAAAGCCCATAAAATTGTCAGACACTCCAGTCACCCAAGTTATAGACTGTTTTCTTTGCTACCACACGGCAAGTGGTACCGGAGCCCCAAGTCTAGGACCAAAAGCCTCCTCAACAGCTTCTACCCCCAAGCCATTAGACTGCTGAACAATTCATAAAAATCACCACCGGACAATTTACTTTGACCCCCCCTTGTACACTGCTGCTACTAGCTGGTTGTTACCTATGCATAGTCACTTCGCCCCCACCTACATGTACAGATTACCTCAACTAGCCTGTACCCCTCCACACTGACTCTGTACCGGTGCCCACTGTATATAGCCTCCACATTGACTCCCTGTTATTGTTATTCTTATTGTGTTACTTTTTATTATAACTTTTTATTTTAGCCTACTTGGTAAATATTTTCTTCTTCTTGAACTGCACTGTTGGTTAAGGGCTTGTAAAGTAAAGCATTTCACAGTAAAGTCTACACTTGTTGTATTTGGCGCATGTGGCAAATAAAGCTTGATTTGATGTGACATGGACACACATGCTTTGTTTAATACCAGTGGCAGGTCATTGGTAAAAATAGAAAACAGTAGAGGGCCTAGAGTGCTGCCCTGCGGTACACCACACTTTACATGTTTGACATTAGAGACGCATCCATTAAAGAAAACCCTTTGAGTTCTATTACAGTAGCTCTGAATCCACGATATGGCAGAGGGTGAATAGCCATAACACATACATTTAAAAAAACAAACAGTTTATGGTCAATAATATCAAAGGCTGCACTAAAATCTAACAGTACAGCTCCCACAATCTTATTATTATCAATATCTTTCAACCAATCATCAGTCATTTGTGTCAGTGCAGTACACGTTGAGCGCCCTTCTCTATAAGCATGCTGAAAGTCTGTTGTTAATTTGTTTACAGAGAAATAGCATTGTATTTGGTGAAATACAATTTTTTCCAACAGTTCGCTAAGAGTAGCAACCTGATACAGTTTAAGCCGGAAGTTTACATACACTTAGGTTGGATACATTAAAACTCGTTTTTTAACCACTCCACAAATTTCTTGTTAACAAACTATAGTTTTGGCAAGTCGGTTAGGACATCTAATTTGTGCATGACACAAGTAATTTTTTTAACAATTGTTTACAGACAGATTATTTAACTTATATTTCACTGTATCACAATTCCAGTGGGTCAGAAGTTTACATACACTAAGTTGACTGTGCCTTTAAACAGCTTGGAAAATTCCAGAAAATTATGTCATGTGTTAGATTCTGACATCATTTGAGGAAATTGGAGGGGTACCTGTGGATGAATTTCAAGGCCTGCCTTCAAACTCAGTGCTTCTTTGCTTGACATCATGGGAAAATCAAAAGAAATCAGCTAAGACCTCAGAAAATAAATTGTAGACCGCCACAAGTCTGGTTCATCCTTGGGAGCAATTTCCAAACGCCTGAAGGTACCATGTTAATTTGTACAAACAGTACGCAAGTGTAAACACATGGGATCACGCACCCGTCATACCGCTCAGGAAGGAGACGCGTTCTGTCTCCTAGAGATGAACGTACTTTGGTGCGAAAAGTGCAAATCAATTCCAGAACAACAGCAAAGGACCCTGTGAAGATGCAGGAGGAAACAGGAACAAAAGTATCTTAATCCACAGTAAAACGAGTCCTATATCGACATAACCTGAAAGACCGCTCAGCATGGAAGAAGCCACTGTTCCAAAACCACCATAAAAAAGCCATTTTTGGAGAAATGTCCTCTGGTCTGATGAAACAAAAATAGAACTGTTTGGCCATAATGACCATCGTTATGTTTGGAGGAAAAAGGGGGAGGCTTGCAAGCCGAAGAACACCATCCCAAATGTGAAGCACGGGGGTGGCAGCATCATGTTGTGGGCCACTAAGGCGTTCCTGTGACATGGTGGACCTCAGGTAGGATTTGATGAGCTTCAGCTTTGAAAAGCTTCTCACTGGAAGAGTGAGTCCAGAAATGTGGATACATTTCTGAGAGCTCTCTTTTGTGTATAAATATCAGCAGCTCAAGCAGGGTCATGCACTGTGACTATTATTATTTGACCCTGCTGGTCATCTATGAACATATTGGCCATGTTCTGTTATAATCTCCACCCGGCACAGCCAGAAGAGGACTGGCCACGCCTCATATTCTGGTTCCTCTCTAGGTTTCTTCCTAGGTTGTGGCCTTTCTAGGGAGTTTTTCCTAGCCACTGTGCTTCTACACCTGCATTGCTTGCTGTTTGGGGTTTTAGGCTGGGTTTCTGTACAGCACTTTGAGACATCAGCTGATGTAAGAAGGGCTTTATAAATACATTTGATTTGATTTGATGTTTTTCGCTGGCAAGTCAGACAAGTTCTTCAGTTCCTCTGCCATCCAAGTGTTCTTTATAGTGCAGTGTCATACTAAGGGTCTCACGTTTTTCTGTCAGCTCCTCGTTGGAGAGACTTAGGAAGGTTGACAGCACTTCTCTCCCACATTTTCCAATGAGGAAAATCTTTCCTGAAGGGCTGAGGTTGCAGCATCAACAAAGACATTGAAAAATGTCACCTCCAGCTTCTTCAGGGCATCACTCAAAGGCTCATCAAATGATTCGTATGAAAAGTGCTGCTTTGTGGACCTCAGCCTTTTTTGTTGTAGATCGGCCTCTACATTCATACCCTGGCAAATATCCTTGGCTGACGTTTGTGCAGTCATAAAGCCCGTTGCCCTGTAGCTGCTGAGACCTCTCGCTGTCTTTCTGAGAAGACTGACTGCAACATCCACATGCATCCTGGGAGACGGCATCAGCTTGCTCACATGTTGCCTCTGGCTCCAGATGTCAAACCACACCCCTGTACAGATGCTGAAGCGGTATGATCTGTCCTCCTCTGACAAGGACTGGACCTCAAACTTTACCACAGGGTCTTTGGTTTGATCCCTCACCTCAATCAGTGCCTCTCTCACCACTGCTGCCTGACACCTCAGTGGCTCTACACTCTTAACTTTACTCTCCCACCTTGTCTCAGTCCACATCTTCAAAGTGATGTCCACCTGTTTGTTTTTTTCAGGATGGCTCATCGCTGTGTAGAGGCTGAGAACAAGGCGTACAGTTTGTTGTAAGAGCCCCACATGGCTCCAATAGAGCTCTTGGATTCATTTCCAGGAGTCTGGCTTGGACATCTTGGATTTTTTTTTTGCCTTTCCCGTTGGCCCCATTATCATAAGACTGTCCTCTGCAGTCCTCAAAATTAATTGTAATCTCCTTTTGAGAAAGGGGATGAATACATATACACTCACCACTTTCCGGGGGAGGGGGGTTTGTAGAATTTTTGGGATTTTTAATTTTTTTTTTTTTAACAATTTTGACTATTTTGTGTTACATGACTTCCCAATGAAAATACAGTTAAATTGTAATGCGACAAAAAAGGAAAAATGCCAAGGGGATGAATGCTTTTGCAAGGCACTGTGTACACCCTGTAATAATACAAATCGTTGTTACTTACAATATGGAAACTTAAAAACTTTGCAAATTATTTATTTTGTTTATGTTATGCAGGGATTCACACACACACACACACACACACACACACACACACACACACACTCACGTGCGCACAAACACACCTGAGGAATCGTGCTGTGGAGAAGCGGAAGCAAATGGGTCTTATCCTAGCCAGTACCAGAGGGCGCTCCATAATATTTCAGAAGTGCCCCCTGAATGTGCATTGAAATACAGTATATGAGTCTGACACCCTAAATACATTTATTGTACAAATAAATATAGATGTCATTATGCAAAATTTATTAAACTGTCAGAATAGGAACCAAATGAACCATACAACCTGCTTGACTAATTATACACATAAGATGGCGTGGACATTTTCTTATCCATTTGTGTTGATTTGGCACTCGAGCATCAATACATTACCCATCCCCCAACACTGTCAACCAAGAGTCAAGACTACATTACCCATCCCCCAACACTGTCAACCAAGAGTCAAGACTACATTACCCATCCTCCCAACACTGTCAACCAAGAGTCAAGACTACATTAGCCATCACCCAACACTGTCAACCAAGAGTCAAGACTACATTACCCATCCTCCCAACACTGTCAACCAAGAGTCAAGACTACATTAGCCATCACCCAACACTGTCAACCAAGAATCAAGACTACATTACCCATCCTCCCAACACCGTCAACCAAGAGTCAAGACTACATGACCCATCCTCCCAACACTGTCAACCAAGAGTCAAGACTACATGACCCATCCTCCCAACACTGTCAACCAAGACTAAACCAGTTCACCTTGGTGGTGTACAGACTGGTTTTATATTATTCTTAACGATTTCGCACAAACCAGAAAAAAAATGCAACAATATGTCTGTCAAAACTATATATTCACAGTATTATGACTGAATTGGGGTTTATTTGGAAGCATTTCGTAGAGCAGGGCTGCCCGACTCTCTTCCTGGAGATCTACTGTCCTGTGCGTTTTCAGTCCAACCCTTATTTAACACACCTGATTCTACTAATTAGCTGTTCAACAAGACCTTAACTAGCTGAATCAGATATAGTAAATTAGGGTTGGACTGAAAACCTACAGGACAGTAGATCTCCAGGAAGAGGGTTGGGCAGCCCTGTCATAGTGTGACTGATTTTACTAACTGCATTAGAACTGTACAAAGTTAGAGGCACGCTATTTGATAGATTCCCCCGCCCCCCCCTCTACCTCGGGCTTCCAGTGGGGAGACCTGAGGTCAACCTACCCCCGCCCCCTACCTCGGGCTTCCAGTGGGGAGACCTGAGGTCAACCTACCCCCGCCTCCCTACCTCGGGCTTCCAGTGGGGAGACCTGAGGTCAACCTACCTCCGCCTCCCTACCTCGGGCTTCCAGTGGGGAGACCTGAGGTCAACCTACCCCCACCCCTCTACCTCGGGCTTCCAGTGGGGAGACCTGAGGTCAACCTACCCCCACCCTCCCCTACCTCAGGCTTCCAGTGGGGAGACCTGAGGTCAACTTACCCCCTTCCCCATCTCGTACTTCTGAGTGGGAGACCTTACCAGGCTGTAGGCTGCCTAACTCTAGAATCAGGGCGCCCACTCCGACAAGGTTAATTGACCCTCAGTCCCACACAGTGACATGATATCATTGACGTGACGTGTAAATGAGCGATAGAAAACCAATTGCACAAAATGTCACCATTCCGAATGTTTGGGTGCGGGCGCCCCGCGCCGTGCCCGGCAAGATGGCCGCTTCCCATGTCGCTGATACCTAAATCTACCACTGCACATAGATAGCTCTGTGGTTGCAATTTGAGAATGGAATGTAAAAAGAAGGGGTAATTTGATCAGGATTAGGCCAGTGTGGAATTGCAATCCCGAAGAGGACTGACCTTCAATCTGTCACAATACTGGAGTCATATAAACTCTGGAACAAAAAAAAAAGTGATCTCATCAAATGTTAATGATGTGCAAAATGTGTCTATGGCTCAAGACTTACTGCTTACTTACTTACTTACTTAGGCTTACTGCGTAAACATATCACACTCAGACTGCAGTCAAATAGCTGAGGGTTCATGGTTTGAGAGATGTTTGTCTTGGGCCTCATTCAGGAACAAATCTTAATGTTGTCTCATCATACAGGTGTTTGTCCATGTCCATGTTGTCCCAGGGACTTCATGTAGGCCTACGGTGTCCCAGCAGGGACCATATTCAGGAAAACCCCTTTTGCCCTCAGAACAGCCTCAATTCATCAGGGCATGGACTGACTTTACAAGGTGTCCAAAGCGTTCCACAGGGATGCTGGCCCATGTTGAGTCCAATGCTTCCCACAGTTGTGTCAAGTTGGCTGGATGTCCTTTGGGTGGTGGACCATTCTTGATACACACTGGAAACTGTTGAGTGTGAAAAAACCAGCAGCGTTTCAGTTCTTGACTCAAACCGGTGCGCCTGGCTACTACCATAACCCAATTAAAGACACAAATATTTTGTCTTGTCCATTCACCCTCTGAATGGCACACATACACAATCCATGTCTCAAATGTCTCAAGGTGTGGCCTCCCGGGTGGCGCAGTGGTTAAGGGCGCTGTGCCACCTCCCGGTCGCAACCATCCGCGATCGGGAGGTCCGTGGGATGACGCACAATTGGCCTAGCGTCGTCCAGGTTAGGGAGGGCTTGGCCGGTAGGGATATCCTTGTTTCATCGCGCACCAGCGACTCCTGTGGCGGGCCGGGTGCAGTGCACGCTAACCAAGGTTGCCAGGTACACGGTGTTTCCTCCGACACATTGGTGCGGTTAGCTTCCGGGTTTGATGCGCGCTGTGTTAAGAAGCAGTGCGGCTTGTTTGGGTTGTGTATCGGAGGACTTTCAACCTTCGTCTCTCCCGTACGGAAGTTGTAGCGATGAGACAAGATAGTAGCTACTAAAACTATTGGATACCACGAAATTGGGGAGAAAAAGGGGTAAAATTAAAAAATTAAAAAATGTCTCAAGGCTTAAAAATCCTTCTTTAACATGTCTCATCTGCACCAATTGATGTGGATTTAACAAGTGACATCAATAAGGGATCATAGCTGCTGTGACCATGTTTTGTTGCTTGGTAGTTGAGTTAGGAGTTTGTAGGCGCTCGGGAAGGAGACGGAGGACGCTTGGAGAAGTCAGAGATGGCCAGACTTGTAAAGTGGGCTAAGGAACAAAAGTTGGGCTTTGGAGAAACACTATCAGTGTGTGCTGTGCAAGCAATGCAGTGGATGAAGGCGTGGCAAGAGCGTGGTGAACAGATAGATGTGGTTATGGACAACGAGAAAGAAGATGATCCGAGTGTAGTGGGAAGATGTGTTTTGAGGAAGAATGACATGATAAAGAAGAACCTGGGCGAGTGACATTTTTGGAGAACGTGGACCCTTGACTTTTGGCCGATCCATTTGTGGTTTCAGGCTGGGTGAGAAAGGAGTTGGGGGCAGTTGAATCAGTGAAGGTAACCTCGGTAACCTGTAGTGGACTTCTGTTATTTTTTTTATTTTTTTTAACTTCTGACCAGAGTGAGAAGACGCTTCGTGTCACACAACTTGAGTCAAGATCTGTTTCTTGCTTTGCTCTTAGGAACAGTGCGTCAGTGAAAGGAGTGGTTTCTGGGGTAGTGTTACGTGTGGAGGCGGAGCAATTGAAATCCCTGGTGTTTGTGAAGCCCGCTGTCAATCCTTTAGAGTTTTGAGTCAGAGTCTCTATCAGACAAAGTCATATTAGGATATATCAGTTATCCCTCACTAACTTAAGCATCAGATGTACATAGCCCATCTGTAAATAGCCCACCCAACTACCTCATCCCCATATTTTTTGTTTTTTGTTGTTGCTCCTCTGCACCCCAGTATCTCTACTTGCACATCTATCACTTCAGTGTTTAATTGCTCAATTGTAATTATTTCGCCACTATGGCCTACTTATTGCCTTACCTCCCTGATCTTACTTCATTTGCACTCTCTGTATATAGATTTTTCTACTGTATTATTGACTGTATGTTTGTTTTACTCCATTTGTAACTCTGTGTTGTTGTATGTGTCGAACTGCTTTGCTTTATCTTGGCCAGGTCACAGTTGTAAATGAGAACTTGTTCTCAACTGGCCTACCTGGTTAAATAAAGGTGAAATAAAAAAATAAAAATCCTGCCTTTGAGCCGAATCCACTGTGCTGTTTCAGGTGCCACGTTCATGGTCATGGAGCAGCAGGGTGTAGGTTCATGGTCATGTAGCAGCAGGGTGTAGGTTCATGGTCATGGAGCAGCAGGGTGTAGGTTCATGGTCATGTAGCAGCAGGGTGTAGGTTCATGGTCATGGAGCAGCAGGGTGTAGGTTCATGGTCATGTTGCAGCAGGGTGTAGGTTCATGGTCATGTAGCAGCAGTGTGTAGGTTCATGGTCATGTTTCAGCAGGGTGTAGGTTCATGGTCATGTAGCAGCAGTGTGTAGGTTCATGGTCGTTGCAGCAGGGTGTAGGTTCATGGTCATGTAGCAGCAGGGTGTAGGTTCATGGTCATGTTGCAGCAGGGTGTAGGTTCATGGTCATGTAGCAGCAGGGTGTAGGTTCATGGTCATGTAGCAGCAGGGTGTAGGTTCATGGTCATGTAGCAGCAGGGTGTAGGTTCATGGTCATGTTGCAGCAGGGTGTAGGTTCATGGTCATGTTGCAGCAGGGTGTAGGTTCATGGTCATGTAGCAGCAGGGTGTAGGTTCATGGTCATGTAGCAGCAGGGTGTAGGTTCATGGTCATGTTGCAGCAGGGTGTAGGTTCATGGTCATGTAGCAGCAGGGTGTAGGTTCATGGTCATGTAGCAGCAGGGTGTAGGTTCATGGTCATGTAGCAGCAGGGTGTAGGTTCATGGTCATGATGCAGCAGGGTGTAGGTTCATGGTCATGTTGCAGCAGGGTGTAGGAGGGAGATTCCAAGATGTGGGAAGTGTGCGGAGGGCAATGGGACAGAGGATTGTGTTGTTTCAGTGGATGAAGTTGTGTGTCAATTGTCGGGGGGCTCATGTTGCTGGGGATCAGAAGTGTCCGGTTCAAGAAAGGCAGATTGAAGTGGCCATGGTCAGAGTAGTGCAGAGGGTGTCGTATGCTGAGGCAGTGAAGTGGCCATAGTGCAGAGGGTGTCGTATGCTGAGGCAGTGAAGTGGCCATAGTGCAGAGGGTGTTGTATGCTGAGGCAGTGAAGAAAGTGAAGGAGGATGGGTCAAGGGTGAGGGGATCCTGAGAGGATTTGTGCCAGCACAGAGGGATAGGGTAATGAGTGAGTTATGCTTCAGTAAGGTTGGCTTCTTAGCATTCATTGCAATAGTTATCAACTGTACCACAAAAACTGGAAAGTGAGTAAATCACAGAGAATAGATGTTGTGGTGGCAGCTGCAGAGAAGTATTTGGGTGTATACCAGATTTGACTCCAGAAGAGTGACAGGGTGTGCTGAGAGGTGGCATCCCGTAGGCTATTAGCATGGGCAGGAACAGATAGGTTCAATAGTGGAATGAGGTGGTGGGTTTTAACTGATTGTAGGGTTGAAACTGCAGAGAAGTACCTGGGTGTATGAGATTTTACTGTAGCAGAGTTAATAGGGTGGGGATTTTTATGAAATAGTGGTATATAGGTGTAGACCTAGTGGCCGGTGCAATTAATTATTTTAGGAACAGGAATAATGAAGAGAACTCAGGTATGCCCCCATATCTGTTGCGCCAGGCCAGGGCCATACCTGTAGGTTGACCTAGGAACATCATACCTGAAAGTGTTCAAAACTGTCGTCAGCCAAATGGGAATCTGTCCCCTGTTGTTGACATCTACTTTTCTCCTCCCCTGTCTTTACCTGTGGGACGGCCAACAAGCTCAACTCAAGTGCCACATCCACTGCTCTCGTCATCGCTCACCGCCATATTGGATAAACTACCAGTGGACGGTGGGGTGGGGGGGAGAGTGGAGGCTGAGGGAAACACTGCTTATATGTCGCTAAATTGGTTGTGGTATAGTTGTCATTTACCAGAGATTTAAAATAATAATAATAATAACCAAAAAAATTATAATAATTGGGAGTCCGTAGCTGTATGTATCGGAGGGGGGGAATTTAAAGTGGTTTTCAAAAATCACGGCAGAGTAGTGAGAGACCGAGTCGAGCTCGGTGTTTTTTTTTTCTTCCCCTTCGTTGCTTGTTGGAACTTGTAGACATGACTTCCCTGATACAGCGGAGCTCGGGCCTAGTGCAGAGACGGACCGAGGCCTCTCGTACGGCTGCCGCCGACAAGGACCGAGGGTCCGGGGATGACGACTTCGAGCCCCGCCGCCGCTGCAGCGGGGAAGAACAAGAGGAACAGGACAAAGGAGACTCCAAAGAAACTCGACTCACCTTGATGGAAGAAGTACTACTCTTGGGATTAAAGGACCGCGAGGTATAATTGTGTATTTATTTTGTAACTAAAACTATATTTAGCTGGTTAGGTAACGTTAATTCAAAGACGTCAAAATAACATGTACTAATAGGCGATAGCTAACGTTAACTCGATAGATTTTGTCACTATAATTATTGCTAGTTAACTGTGCAGTTAACTAGCTAGTATTAACGATTTACCTAATTTAGTTAGGTTTATATTGACTTGCTGGCTACATTGACAAGGGTTTTAGATAGGTAGTTTAGCGCCAAAAAGAGACTTTGATGATCAAGGTTTTGGAAGCATAAGGAACTTTCATAATATCAGCGATAATCCCCCCCCCCAAAATTAAATGAATAAAACCTAGATGTTAACTTGATACCTTTTTAAAGATACACACGGCGAGGCATTGCTTCATTTCACCACGCCCCCGTGTAAGGTATAGCTAATCGGATACTCTCATTGTAATTACCCTTATTTTTTGGCGGTATCCTAAGCAGACTATTGTTTCTATAAACGTTTTCAATAGTCCCAAGTGTCATTATAAACACACATGGGCTGTCACAACAAGAACTTATTTGCATGATAGTTAATTCTGCCACTCGGGAAGTTGTTACTCGACCTGCTGACATTGACAGTGAATATAGTAAAGCTGTCGCAGCAGATCTACGTCACGGTTTGTTTACCCCCCCTAGATTTTTTGTTTGTTTTGCCAGTAAACTGAAGTTAGTTAGCTGGCTGGCGAGAGAAGTTAATATCGATATATTTCGCCATTCTTAGATATGTCTCGTTATTACTTCCAGTCTTTTCGCTAACCTTGAACCTTCTAGGTATTTAGAAAAGTTTATTTGTTGTTGACTTGCCCTATGTCTGTCTGTCCTGGTCTGGTCTGGTCTTGTCTTGTCCTTTGGCTGGTAATGAGGTTCTTCTAACTGGGTTCTTGGGCAGTTAATGAGGTTCTTCTAACTGGGTTCTTGGGCAGTTAATGATGTTCTTCTAACTGGGTTCTTGGGCAGTTAATGAGGTTCTTCTAACCGGGTCCTTGGGCAGTTAATGAGGTTCTTCTAACTGGGTTCTTGGGCAGTTAATGAGGTTCTTCTAACCGGGTCCTTGGGCAGTTAATGAGGTTCTTCTAACCGGGTCCTTGGGCAGTTAATGAGGTTCTTCTTAGGGCTGGCTCTGACTACATGTGTGGGTATGGATATGCAGACCTGTGAGCCCCCACCAAAGTTGCCAAACTTGCTCTAATTTGAATGCTTGTTCTGGTCTCCTGTTGTCATTGTTTTAGTCAGGATATGTTTCTCATTATTTCCAAGTTTCCATGGCTTCTGAAGTCCGGATTTAAGAAATACTTTCAGTGGAGATTCTCCATTGAGCATATATTTTAGTTCTGGACGAGGCTTAATTTGTGTCCTGGAAATGCTTCAGGCTTGATGCTCTGGGTATGAGATTCACTGGAGCAAATGCATTTCCATCTGAATATAATAAATCACAGAGTGTGGCAGAAAGGAGTGACATCTCTCGCTGTAACTAGCTGAGGCGGCTCTGCTGTGAAAGAGAAGTGTCGTGATGCATATTTCAAAGTTACACCCCCCCCACAATTCTGCGCTGAACTCCGTCCTATACTAGGAAACATGTCTTATTCAGCAACTATCATATGCTTGTGTCTCTGACTGTAGCTGAGCCCACACACTGCAGTAGAGCACGGTAAAGATCTGAACCAGAGGCTCAATGCATTGACAGGTGACAGTCCATTAGTTCAACAGCTTTGGATGCAGGTCTCATCTCGCCAATGAAGTACTGGTGTGGTGCGACTCTTGTTTCCTTAACTAGGTGTGTTGAGCTGAAGACATCCCACTAGTCTAACAGGCAGCATGAGATGTACACATCCCACTAGTCTAACAGGCAGCATGAGATGGACACATCCCACTAGTCTAACAGGCAGCATGAGATGGACACATCCCACTAGTCTAACAGGCAGCATGAGATGGACACATCCCACTAGTCTAACAGGCAGCATGAGATGGACACATCCCACTAGTCTAACAGGCAACATGAGATGAACACATCCCACTAGTCTAACATGAGATGAACACATCCCACTAGTCTAACATGAGATGAACACAGTCCACTAGTCTAACATGAGATGGACACATCCCACTAGTCTAACATGAGCTGGACACATCCCACTAGTCTAACATGAGATGGACACATCCCACTAGTCTAACAGGCAGCATGAGATGGACACATCCCACTAGTCTAACAGGCAGCATGAGATGGACACATCCCACTAGTCTAACAGGCAGCATGAGATGGACACATCCCACTAGTCTAACAGGCAGCATGAGATGGACACATCCCACTAGTCTAACAGGCAGCATGAGATGGACACATCCCACTAGTCTAACATGAGATGGACACATCCCACTAGTCTAACATGAGATGGACACAGTCCACTAGTCTAACATGAGATGGACACAGTCCAGTTGTCAAACCTTTTCACTTTTCTGCCCCCCCCCTCCCTCCCCCCCTTCCGGCATTGGAGAACATCACAACAAAATGTATGGGCTCGTTGATCTGGACATATCTCACGTATTATAAATAGCTCTAAGGTCTGCAATGACAAGAGGAACTGATTATGTACTACCTCATTTCCAAATTGCACCTTGTGCATTCTACTATTACAACATACAGTGGGGAGAACAAGTATTTGATACACTGCTGATTTTGCAGGTTTTCCTACTTACAAAGCATGTAGAGGTCTGTCTTTTTTTTATTCAACTATGAGAAACGCAATCTAAAACAAAAATCCAGAATTTTTCAAAGTAATTCATTTACATTTTATTGCATGACATAAGTATGTCATGGGCTGATACATCATAAAAGCAAAACTTAATATTTGGTACAGAAACCTTTGTTTGCAATTACAGAGAGGGGGGGGGGACCTGTTTGACCCCTTGCGCTTTCTAAGCTTTAATGCTCTAATACCGTAGAACACTCATAGCCTAAATGGCTGCATTTTAAAGGGCCTCATTCAGCAGTATGCTGAGTGGTAGTTAGTGAAGTACAGCTCTTTGCTCTGATCAACTCCATAGCCCTCTCTCCTTACTCCATTCAGACGCCCCCCTCTGAATTCTCCAGTCCCCCGACACAGAGGGAGGGAATGGTAACCAGCTGTCTTTGCTGGGTATCGGTGGTGGTGTCGACCATCTTGTTTTTCCTTAATGACAGAGTAGTCTTAGATGATGTTGATGCTGCGTTTCCCTGAGTTCCGCCCCAAGCCGAGCCCAATGGGCTCCCTAGTTTGATGTTGAATTGAAACCATGTGGCTGTCGGGGAAGCAAGAAGTAAATCATGTGTAAATCTAAGAGTAGAATCATTCTCCTGTTTCAGGAAAATGGATGGATATGAGAACTAGTCAGCTAAGCGCTGAAGGACGTCTCAGACAAGCATCTTCTTATTTTTTGTTGTTTACCCCTTTTTCTCCCCAATTTCGTGGTATCCAATTCTTTTAGTAGCTACTATCTTGTCTCATCGCTACAACTCCCGTACGGGCTCAGGAGAGACGAAGGTTGAAAGTCATACGTCCTCCGATACACAACCCAACCAAGCCGCACGGCTTCTTAATACGGCGCGCATCCAACCCGGAAGCCAGCCGCACCAATGTGTCGGAGGAAACACCGTGCACCTGGCAACCTTGGTTAGCGCGCACTGCGCCCGGCCCGCCACAGGACTCGCTGGTGCACGATGAGACACAGATATCCCTACCGGCCAAGCCCTCCCTAACCCGGACGACGCTAGGCCAATTGTGCGTCGCCCCACGGACCTCCCGGTCGCGACAGAGCCTGGGCGCGAACCCAGGGTCTCTGCGCCACCCGGGAGGCCTAGGATAGCATCTCCTGCGTTAAGGATATGGCTATGAAGCCCATTGATCCAGATAATGGCATAGAGCTGAAGGACTTCTCAGACAGGATAGCTGAAATAGCTGGCTAAGAGGATGAACGTTTCCCTCAAGCAGAGAGCTGATGACGGTAAATTATAACTTGTTTGGCTCCTGTAATTCAGATGTTTCCATATAGTCATACCGTTCTTATCTGATCCTGAGATTTACGGTATTACCGGCTTACTACACAAGGGGGGGCACCTGTCCGCCGATTTAATAATGGATGATAAGTGAATGTAATACATTAAACACAGCAGTTGTATTGTGTGCTGTGCCGTTTACATACCCTACATTACTCATCTCATATGTATATACTGTACTCTATACCATCTACTGCATCTTGCCTACGCCGTTCGGCCATCACACATTCATATATTTATATGTACATATTCTTATTTGTTCCTTTACACTTGTGTGTATAAGGTAGTTGTTGTGAAATTGTTAGGTTAGATTACTTGTTAGATATTACTGCATGGTCGGAACTAGAAGCACAAGCATTTCGCTACACTCGCATTAACATCTGATAACCATGTATATGTGACAAATAAAATTAGATTTGATTTCTAGATGCTGAGAAGGCTTTTGACAGGCTTGAATGGCAGTACATGGAGAAATTTGGTTTGGGGAAGAATGTTATCAATATGGTTTGTGTGTTTATATGCTAACCCTGTTGCTATGGTGTCTAGTGACGCCATACTCTCAGAGGTCAAAGGGGATGTAGACGAGGTGGCGGCCGATCCCCAACGTTATTCGTTCTGTCGCTAGAGCCTTTATCCCAACATCTGAGACAGGATGGAATTTCTTCTCCTATACTGATTAAATCATCCAATCATATCACTATATTTTTTATTTTACCTTTATTTAACCAGGCAAGTCAGTTAAGAACACATTCTTATTTTCAATGACGGCCTAGGAACAGCGGGTTAACTGCCTGTTCAGGGGCAGAACGACAGATTTGTACCTTGTCAGCTCGGGGGTTTGAACTCGCAACCTTCTGGTTACTAGTCCAACGCTCTAACCACTAGGCTACCCTGCCGCCTCTACGCTCTAACCACTAGGCTACCTGCCGCCTCTACACTCTAACCACTAGGCTACCCTGCCGCCTCTACGCTCTAACCACTAGGCTACCTGCCGCCTCTACACTCTAACCACTAGGCTACCTGCCGCCTCTACGCTCTAACCACTAGGCTACCTGCCGCCTCTACGCTCTAACCACTAGGCTACTTGCCGCCTCGACACTCTAACCACTAGGCTACCTGCCGCCTCTACACTCTAACCACTAGGCTACCTGCCGTCTCTACACTCTAACCACTAGGCTACCTGCCGCCTCTACACTCTAACCACTAGGCTACCTGCCGCCTCTACACTCTAACCACTAGGCTACCTGCCGCCTCTACACTCTAACCACTAGGCTACCTGCCGCCTCTACGCTCTAACCACTAGGCTACCTGCCGCCTTTACACTCTAACCACTAGGCTACCTGCCACCTCTACACTCTAACCACTAGACTACCTGCCGCCTCTACACTCTAACCACTAGGCTACCTGCCGCCTCTACACTCTAACCACTAGGCTACCTGCCGCCTCTACACTCTAACCACTAGGCTACCTGCCGCCTCTACACTCTAACCACTAGGCTGAATCCCCGAGCTGACAAGGTACAAATCTGTTGTTCTGCCCCCAAACAGGCAGTTAACCCCACTGTTCCCAGGCCGTCATTGAAAATAAGAATTTGTTCTTAACTGACTTGCCTAGTTAAATAAAGGTTAAATAAAAAATAGTTTCCGGGGCATGATCCCAGTAAGCTATTGGGGAATGATTGATAAACGTATACATCAATACCTTTTCTTTGGCAAACATCCAAAGAACGGGTTTGAGGTGTTACAATGACAGAAGTGTAATGGTGTCCTCCTCTCTCAGGGCTACACGTCGTTCTGGAACGACTGCATCTCGTCGGGGCTGCGTGGCTGCATGCTCACACACACACACACACTCACCCCCTGTCCTCCTCCTCTCAGGGCTACACGTCGTTCTGGAACGACTGCATCTCGTCGGGGCTGCGTGGCTGCATGCTCATAGAGCTGGCCATCAGAGGACGACTACAGCTGGAGACCTGCGGCATGAGGAGGAAAAGCCTGCTCGCCAGGAAGGTAGGGGATCCTGACCAATCGGCTGCTCTTAACTAGTAACAGGAAGGTAGGGGATCCAACCGGCTGCTCTATGTTCACTAACCTGTGTCTGTGTGTGTGTGTGTGTGTTGCCAGCGAGGTGTTGCACATCCTTATCTATAGTCTGAGTACATGACATTTACAACACTCCTGTGTTGCACAAACAAAATAATGCCACCTTATGCTGGAGGAGATGGGGAGATAAAGGACATTATGCTGGATGAGATGGGGAGATAAAGGACATTATGCTGGATGAGATGGGGAGATAAAGGACATTATGCTGGATGAGATGAGGAGATAAAGGACATTATGCTGGATGAGATGAGGAGATAAAGGACATTATGCTGGATGAGATGAGGAGATAAAGGACATTATGCTGGATGAGATGGGGAGATAAAGGACATTATGCTGGATGAGATGAGGAGATAAAGGACATTATGCTGGATGAGATGAGGAGATAAAGGACATTATGCTGGATGAGATAAAGGACATTATGCTGGATGAGATGAGGAGATAAAGGACATTATGCTGGATGAGATAAAGGACATTATGCTGGATGAGATGGGGAGATAAAGGACATTATGCTGGATGAGATGAGGAGATAAAGGACATTATGCTGGATGAGATGGGGAGATAAAGGACATTATGCTGGATGAGATGAGGAGATAAAGGACATTATGCTGGATGAGATGAGGAGATAAAGGACATTATGCTGGATGAGATGAGGAGATAAAGGACATTATGCTGGAGGAGATAAAGGACATTATGCTGGATGAGATGAGGAGATAAAGGACATTATGCTGGATGAGATGAGGAGATAAAGGACATTATGCTGGATGAGATGGGGAGATAAAGGACATTATGCTGGATGAGATGGGGAGATAAAGGACATTATGCTGGATGAGATGGGGAGATAAAGGACATTATGCTGGATGAGATGAGGAGATAAAGGACATTATGCTGGAGGAGATAAAGGACATTATGCTGGATGAGATGGGGAGATAAAGTACATTATGCTGGATGAGATGAGGAGATAAAGGACATTATGCTGGATGAGATAAAGGACATTATGCTGGATGAGATGGGGAGATAAAGGACATTATGCTGGATGAGATGAGGAGATAAAGGACATTATGCTGGATGAGATGGGGAGATAAAGGACATTATGCTGGATGAGATGAGGAGATAAAGGACATTATGCTGGATGAGATGAGGAGATAAAGGACATTATGCTGGATGAGATGAGGAGATAAAGGACATTATGCTGGAGGAGATAAAGGACATTATGCTGGATGAGATGAGGAGATAAAGGACATTATGCTGGATGAGATGAGGAGATAAAGGACATTATGCTGGATGAGATGGGGAGATAAAGGACATTATGCTGGATGAGATGGGGAGATAAAGGACATTATGCTGGATGAGATGGGGAGATAAAGGACATTATGCTGGATGAGATGAGGAGATAAAGGACATTATGCTGGATGAGATGAGGAGATAAAGGACATTATGCTGGATGAGATGGGGAGATAAAGTACATTATGCTGGATGAGATGAGGAGATAAAGGACATTATGCTGGATGAGATAAAGGACATTATGCTGGATGAGATGAGGAGATAAAGGACATTATGCTGGATGAGATAAAGGACATTATGCTGGATGAGATGAGGAGATAAAGGACATTATGCTGGATGAGATGGGGAGATAAAGGACATTATGCTGGATGAGATGAGGAGATAAAGGACATTATGCTGGATGAGATGAGGAGATAAAGGACATTATGCTGGATGAGATGAGGAGATAAAGGACATTATGCTGGATGAGATGAGGAGATAAAGGACATTATGCTGGATGAGATGAGGAGATAAAGGACATTATGCTGGATGAGATGAGGAGATAAAGGACATTATGCTGGATGAGATGGGGAGATAAAGGACATTATGCTGGATGAGATGAGGAGATAAAGGACATTATGCTGGATGAGATGAGGAGATAAAGGACATTATGCTGGATGAGATGAGGAGATAAAGGACATTATGCTGGATGAGATGGGGAGATAAAGGACATTATGCTGGATGAGATGAGGAGATAAAGGACATTATGCTGGATGAGATGGGGAGATAAAGGACATTATGCTGGATGAGATGGGGAGATAAAGGACATTATGCTGGATGAGATGAGGAGATAAAGGACATTATGCTGGATGAGATGAGGAGATAAAGGACATTATGCTGGAGGAGATAAAGGACATTATGCTGGATGAGATGAGGAGATAAAGGACATTATGCTGGAGGAGATAAAGGACATTATGCTGGATGAGATGGGGAGATAAAGGACATTATGCTGGATGAGATAAAGGACATTATGCTGGATGAGATGGGGAGATAAAGGACATTATGCTGGATGAGATGAGGAGATAAAGGACATTATGCTGGATGAGATGGGGAGATAAAGGACATTATGCTGGAGGAGATAAAGGACATTATGCTGGATGAGATGAGGAGATAAAGGACATTATGCTGGATGAGATGGGGAGATAAAGGACATTATGCTGGAGGAGATGAGGAGATAAAGCCACCTTATGCTGGATGAGATGAGGAGATAAAGCCACCTTATGCTGGATGGCTCCTCTTTAATGTGTGTTGTGTTGGGCTGGGAGGTGGAGAGCAGAGCAGAATACACATTTCCAGTGGAACATTCTAGATCTGCAGGTGGTCTGGAAGCCATCACATGGCAGTCTCTGTTTGAATGTTAAAGGACGAGACCGAGGCATTGATGCGAGTAACCAGTCTTGTTCAGTACGTTACAATACACATCCGGGTATCTCAAGCACATCGATTTAAAAACACTGGAGTTGCAGTAATTAACATTTACCAACAGATGGCGTCACTGTGCCATCTTACACCTGTAACATTATCGTTGTGTTCTGATTCTGACTGTTTGTTTGTAGCCTATACCCTAGTTGGATTCTGACTGTATGTAGCCTATACCCTAGTTGGATTCTGACTGTATGTAGCCTATACCCTAGTTGGATTCTGATTCTGACTGTATGTAGCCTATACCCTAGTTGGATTCTGACTGTATGTAGCCTATACCCTAGTGGGATTCTGACTATGTAGCCTATACCCTAGTTGGATTCTGACTATGTAGCCTATACCCTAGTTGGATTCTGACTATATGTAGCCTATACCCTAGTTGGATTCTGACTATGTAGCCTATACCCTAGTTGGATTCTGACTATATGTAGCCTATACCCTAGTTGGATTCTGACTATGTAGCCTATACCCTAGTTGGATTCTGACTATATGTAGCCTATACCCTAGTTGGATTCTGACTATGTAGCCTATACCCTAGTGGGATTCTGACTATGTAGCCTATACCCTAGTTGGATTCTGACTATGTAGCCTATACCCTAGTTGGATTCTGACTATGTAGCCTATACCCTAGTTGGATTCTGACTATGTAGCCTATACCCTAGTTGGATTCTGACTATGTAGCCTATACCCTAGTTGGATTCTGATTCTGACTATGTAGCCTATACCCTAGTGGGATTCTGATTCTGACTGTATGTAGCCTATACCCTAGTTGGATTCTGATTCTATGTAGCCTATACCCTAGTGGGATTCTGATTCTGACTGTGTGTAGCCTATACCCTAGTTGTATTCTGATTCTGACTGTATGTAGCCTGTACCCTAGTTGGATTCTGATTCTGACTGTATGTAGCCTGTACCCTAGTGGGATTCTGATTCTGACTGTGTGTAGCCTATACCCTAGTTGGATTCTGATTCTGACTGTATGTAGCCTATACCCTAGTTGGATTCTGATTCCGACTGTGTGTAGCCTATACCCTAGTTGGATTCTGACTGTATGTAGCCTATACCCTAGTTGGATTCTGATTCTGACTGTATGTAGCCTATACCCTAGTTGGATTCTGATTCTGACTATATGTAGCCTATACCCTAGTTGGATTCTGACAGTATGTAGCCTATACCCTAGTTGGATTCTGACTGTATATAGCCTATACCCTAGTTGGATTCTGACTGTATATAGCCTATACCCTAGTTGGATTCTGATTCTGACTGTATGTAGCCTATACCCTAGTTGGATTCTGACTATATGTAGCCTATACCCTAGTTGGATTCTGACTGTGTGTAGCCTATACCCTAGTGGGATTCTGACTGCATGTAGCCTATACCCTAGTTGGATTCTGACTGTATGTAGCCTATACCCTAGTTGGATTCTGACTGTATGTAGCCTATACCCTAGTTGGATTCTGACTGTACGTAGCCTATACCCTAGTTGGATTCTGACTGTATGTAGCCTATACCCTAGTTGGATTCTGATTCTGACTGTATGTAGCCTATACCCTAGTTGGATTCTGACTGTATGTAGCCTATACCCTAGTTGGATTCTGACTGTGTGTAGCCTATACCCTAGTGGGATTCTGACTGTATGTAGCCTATACCCTAGTGGGATTCTGATTCTGACTGTGTGTAGCCTATACCCTAGTTGGATTCTGATTCTGACTGTATGTAGCCTATACCCTAGTTGGATTCTGACTGTATGTAGCCTATACCCTAGTTGGATTCTGACTGTATGTAGCCTATACCCTAGTTGGATTCTGACTGTATGTAGCCTATACCCTAGTTGGATTCTGACTGTATATAGCCTATACCCTAGTTGGATTCTGACTGTATGTAGCCTATACCCTAGTTGGATTCTGATTCTGACTGTGTGGTTCTATTGTCTCCTAGGTGATCTGTAAGTCAGATGCTCCGACAGGGGACGTGCTATTGGACGAGGCTCTGAAACACGTGAAGGAGACCCAGCCCCCAGAGACGGTGCAGAGCTGGATTGAGCTGCTCAGCGGTGAGTGTGTTAGAACCACACTTTAACATAGAGGTTCACTACTAACAGAGTGGTCTCAGCCACCAGACAGAGGTTTACTACTAACAGAGTGGTCTCAGCCACCAGACAGAGGTTCACTACTAACAGAGTGGTCTCAGCCACTAGAGGTTCACTACTAACAGAGTGGTCTCAGCCACCAGACAGAGGTTTACTACTAACAGAGTGGTCTCAGCCACCAGACAGGTTCACTACTAACAGAGTGGTCTCAGCCACCAGACAGAGGTTTACTACTAACAGAGTGGTCTCAGCCACCAGACAGAGGTTCACTACTAACAGAGTGGTCTCAGCCACCAAACAGGTTCACTACTAACAGAGTGGTCTCAGCCACCAGAGGTTTACTACTAACAGAGTGGTCTCAGCCACCAGAGGTTCACTACTAACAGAGTGGTCTCAGCCACCAGACAGAAGTTCACTACTAACAGAGTGGTCTCAGCCACCAGACAGAGGTTCACGACTAACAGAGTGGTCTCAGCCACCAAACAGAGGTTCACTACTAACAGATTGGTCTCAGCCACCAAACAGGTTCACTACTAACAGAGTGGTCTCAGCCACCAGACAGAGGTTCACTACTAACAGAGTGGTCTCAGCCACCAAACAGAGGTTCACTACTAACAGAGTGGTCTCAGCCACCAGAGGTTCACTACTAACAGAGTGGTCTCAGCCACCAGAGGTTCACTACTAACAGAGTGGTCTCAGCCACCAGAGGTTCACTACTAACAGAGTGGTCTCAGCCACCAAACAGAGGTCCCTACTAACAGAGTGGTCTCAGCCACCAGACAGGTTCACTACTAACAGAGTGGTCTCAGCCACCAGACAGGTTCACTACTAACAGAGTGGTCTCAGCCACCAGACAGAGGTTCACTACTAACAGAGTGGTCTCAGCCACCAGAAGTTCACTACTAACAGAGTGGTCTCAGCCACCAGACAGAGGTTCACCACTAACAGAGTGGTCTCAGCCACCAGAGGTTCACTACTAACAGAGTGGTCTCAGCCACCAGAGGTTCACTACTAACAGAGTGGTCTCAGCCACCAGACAGAGGTTCACTACTAACAGAGTGGTCTCAGTCACCAGAGGTTCACTACTAACAGAGTGGTCTCAGCCACCAGAGGTTCACTACTAACAGAGTGGTCTCAGCCACCAGACAGAGGTTTACTACTAACAGAGTGGTCTCAGCCACCAGACAGAGGTTTACTACTAACAGAGTGGTCTCAGCCACCAGACAGAGGTTCACTACTAACAGAGTGGTCTCAGCCACCAGACAGAGGTCCCTACTAACAGAGTGGTCTCAGCCACCAGAGGTTTACTACTAACAGAGTGGTCTCAGCCACCAGAGGTTTACTACTAACAGAGTGGTCTCAGCCACCAGACAGAGGTTCACTACTAACAGAGTGGTCTCAGCCACCAGACAGAGGTCCCTACTAACAGAGTGGTCTCAGCCACCAGAGGTTTACTACTAACAGATTGGTCTCAGCCACCAGAGGTTCATTACTAACAGAGTGGTCTCAGCCACCAGACAGAGGTTCACTACTAACAGAGTGGTCTCAGCCACCAAACAGGTTCACTACTAACAGAGTGGTCTCAGCCACCAGAGGTTCACTACTAACAGAGTGGTCTCAGCCACCAGAGGTTCACTACTAACAGAGTGGTCTCAGCCACCAAACAGAGGTCCCTACTAACAGAGTGGTCTCAGCCACCAGACAGAGGTTTACTACTAACAGATTGGTCTCAGCCACCAGACAGAGGTTCACTACTAACAGAGTGGTCTCAGCCACCAGACAGAGGTATCACTACTAACAGAGTGGTCTCAGCCACCAGAGGTTCACTACTAACAGAGTGGTCTCAGCCACCAGAGGTTCACTACTAACAGAGTGGTCTCAGCCACCAGAGGTTCACTACTAACAGAGTGGTCTCAGCCACCAGAGGTTCACTACTAACAGAGTGGTCTCAGCCACCAGACAGAGGTTCACTACTAACAGAGTGGTCTCAGCCACCAGACAGAGGTTCACTACTAACAGAGTGGTCTCAGCCACCAGAGGTTCACTACTAACAGAGTGGTCTCAGCCACCAGAGGTTCACTACTAACAGAGTGGTCTCAGCCACCAGACAGAGGTATCACTACTAACAGAGTGGTCTCAGCCACCAGACAGAGGTTCACTACTAACAGAGTGGTCTCAGCCACCAGACAGAGGTATCACTACTAACAGAGTGGTCTCAGCCACCAGACAGAGGTATCACTACTAACAGAGTACCAGAATGCCTTGCGACAGGAAGTTAACTGCCGCGTTCTTTAAAAAAAATGTTTTTTTAATGTACAAGTGACAAGTAATTTATCCTGGCTTTCACTATCAACTTTTATTTGATTCTTTTATAGAATCTAAAGTGGAGAAATGTAGTGTGAGCAGGTATTATTACTAAAAGAAGCTTTCATCTCACAACCGACGTGCCGAGTCGTTACTTTGAAGATAGTCATTTTATACTCTTATCATGCCACCGATCACACTCCCAAGTACGCTCACTGTGAAGATGACAGAGCATCTTCTACATCGTATTGATTTAAGTCATTAACTCAGACGGACAGGCTTTGTTGCCTTGAGACCTCAGGAGGAAGTGGTACTCTATTGGCTGGCATCTCTGAGGGTCCAAAGGTCATATGGAAGCTTCTGGAGAAAGTTGGGGGAGTCTCAGCAAGGCCAACTACCATAAAAAGCGGTTCAAAGTGTCTCGGTTGTTGGAAAAACACAGGAGGAAAATCAGCTCAGCCAACAAGGGATTTGACATCTGAAACGTCATGTTTTTATTGTTTTTTAATGTTACCAGGCCAGCTCTACTATTTGACAAAAATATAGCGCAATGATGTAGTCACTCAACCCTGTGGCAGAGTCCAGACCCACACGAGAGTCCTGGATTATCACAACTCTGGATTGGTAAAGGCCTAGTTGTAATAGTAGGCTATATTCTTTCATGTTTAGATTTAAACTTAATGTTTATGGCTACCTTTTTGTTGTTGTTGTAAAAGCTGCGCAATCAAACAACATCTGATGTTTTGGCTGTATTTCTGTTGTTTCTAATTCCTCTGAAGACTCGTAGTCATAGCAAACATTCAAAGCCCACATCGTGTGGCCTTGCTACTGTTGTAACCATCAACTTGATTTGAAGTGTTTGTAAAATGGCAAGACTTATTACAATAAAAATAAGACAACGAATGAGATACAACAAACTAAAAAGGCAATACAATGGAATCTCTCTCTCTCTCTCTCTCTCTCTCTCTGTCTCTCTGTCTCTGTCTCTCTCTCTGTCTCTCTCTCTGTCTCTGTCTCTCTCTGTCTCTCTCTCTCTCTCTCTCTCTCTCTCTCTCTCTCTCTCTCTCTCTGTCTCTCTCTCTCTCTCTCTCTCTGTCTCTCTCTGTCTCTGTCTTAACACCACTCCTCTGTAGGTCTTAACACAACTCTTCTGTAGGCCTTAACACCACTCTTCTGTAGGCCTTAACACCACTCTTCTGTAGGCCTTAACACCACTCTTCTGTAGGTCTTAACACCACTCTTCTGTAGGTCTTAACACCCCTCTTCTGTAGGTCTTAACACCCCTCTTCTGTAGGTCTTAACACCCCTCTTCTGTAGGTCTTAACACCACTCTTCTGTAGGTCTTAACACCACTCTTCTGTAGGTCTTAACACCACTCTTCTGTAGGTCTTAACACCACTCTTCTGTAGGTCTTAACACCACTCTTCTGTAGGTCTTAACACCACTCTTCTGTAGGTCTTAACACCACTCTTCTGTAGGTCTTAAGACCTACAGACCTATAGAAGTGGTGTTAACACCACTCTTCTGTAGGTCTTAACACCACTCTTCTGTAGGTCTTAACACCACTCTTCTGTAGGTCTTAACACCACTCTTCTGTAGGTCTTAACACCACTCTTCTGTAGGTCTTAACACCACTCTTCTGTAGGTCTTAACACCACTCTTCTGTAGGTCTTAACACCACTCTTCTGTAGGTCTTAACACCACTTCTATAGGTCTGTAGGTCTTAACACCACTCCTCTGTAGGTCTTAACACCACTCCTCTGTAGGTCTTAACACCACTCCTCTGTAGGTCTTAACACCACTCTTCTGTAGGTCTTAACACCACTCTTCTGTAGGTCTTAACACCACTCTTCTGTAGGTCTTAACACCACTCTTCTGTAGGTCTTAACACCACTCTTCTGTAGGTCTTAACACCACTCTTCTGTAGGTCTTAACACCACTCTTCTGTAGGTCTTAACACCACTCTTCTGTAGGTCTTAACACCACTCTTCTGTAGGTCTTAACACCACTCCTCTGTAGGTCTTAACACCACTCTTCTGTAGATCTTAACACCACTCTTCTCCCCCCCCTGTAGGTCTTAACACCACTCCACTGTAGGTCTTAACACCACTCTTCCCCCCTGTAGGTCTTAACACCACTCCCCGTAGGTCTTAACACCACTCCCCCCTCCCCTGTAGGTCTTAACACCACTCTTCTCCCCCTGTAGGTCTTAACACCACTCCCCGTAGGTCTTAACACCACTCTCCCCCCTGTAGGTCTTAACACCACTCTTCTGTAGGTCGTAACACCCCTCTTCTGTAGGTCTTAACACCCCTCTTCTGTAGGTCTTAACACCCCTCTTCTGTAGGTCTTAACACCCCTCTTCTGTAGGTCTTAACACCCCTCTTCTGTAGGTCTTAACACCACTCTTCTGTAGGTCGTAACACCACTCTTCTGTAGGTCTTAACACCACTCTTCTGTAGGTCTTAACACCACTCTTCTGTAGGTCTTAACACCACTCTTCTGTAGGTCTTAACACCACTCTTCTGTAGGTCTTAACACCACTCTTCTGTAGGTCTTAACACCACTCTTCTGTAGGTCTTAACACCACTCCTCTGTAGGTCTTAACACCACTCTTCTGTAGATCTTAACACCACTCTTCCCCCCCCCCCTGTAGGTCTTAACACCACTCCCCTGTAGGTCTTAACACCACTCTTCTCCCCCCTGTAGGTCTTAACACCACTCCCCTGTAGGTCTTAACACCACTCTTCTCCCCCTGTAGGTCTTAACACCACTCCCCGTAGGTCTTAACACCACTCCCCCTCCCCCTGTAGGTCTTAACACCACTCTTCTCCCCCTGTAGGTCTTAACACCACTCCCTGTAGGTCTTAACACCACTCTTCTCCCCCCTGTAGGTCTTAACACCACTCCCCGTAGGTCTTAACACCACTCTTCCCACCCCCTGTAGGTCTTAACACCACTCTTCTGTATGTCTTAACACCCCTCTTCTGTAGGTCTTAACACCACTCTTCTGTAGGTCTTAACACCACTCTTCTGTAGGTCTTAACACCACTCCCCCATAGGTTTACAAAATCATCCATAGGGGATGGCTTTTGTCTTTTTGAAAGTTACAGATCTTGAAAACTTGATTGCTGACAGTCCCAACATGTTTTGTTTATGTCAACAATGGTCTAATGAAACAAATACCTTTCCCCATTCCACCATAGGTCTTAACTCCTCTGTTCTCTCCTCCCTGTAGGTGAGACCTGGAACCCTCTGAAGCTTCACTATCAGCTGAGGAACGTGAGGGAGCGCCTGGCCAAGAACCTGGTGGAAAAGGGCGTGCTGACCACGGAGAAACAGAACTTCCTCCTCTTCGACATGACCACTCATCCGCTCACCAACAACAACATCAAACAACGCCTCATCAAGAGGGTTCAGGAGGCCGTGTTGGAGAAATGGGTCAACGACCCGCACCGCATGGACAAGCGGCTGCTCGCCCTCATCTTCCTTGCCCACTCGTCTGATGTCCTGGAGAATGCCTTTTCCCCTCTGCTGGACGACCAGTATGACCTGGCCATGAAGAGAGTACGGCAGCTCCTGGACCTGGAGCCAGAGGGGGAGAGCACGAAGACCAACTCCAATGAGTTGTTGTGGGCCGTGGTGGCCGCCTTTATCAAGTGACCTACCACCTTCAGACAACAGAGGGTTGGGTTGGTTAATGACGATGGTGGTGGGTATGGTGTGAAGGGAGAGGGAGACGACAGAACGGTTTGCGTGGGACAGAGAGGAGTCCTGACTTGAGTTCACCTCTGCCTAGGCTTTTCTGAACAGAATAGACCGCTCCAGACCTGTCCGACGATTTTCCTGTTTTCTTTCCTTGTAGATAACTCACTCACTCCTTCCTCTATCATGGTATTTTGTGTCTCTGCGAGATGCAATTTAATCGCTGACTTCTACAAAAAAAAAACTCCAGTCTGATGGAGAAACGTTTTGGATATTGGACTGACTGAAATATGAAGATTCAAACCTCTTCCTCAGAAATGTCTTTCTTCAAAGTATGTTATGTATTTATGTATTCTCTCCAGGTACCTAGCTCTAACTCACTTTAACATGTATTAATCCACTGTTGTTCAGTGATACAGATTCCATGTACATGAAACATAGTAACACTATATGAATACTAGAGAATTATTATTTTTTTTGGGGGGGGGGGGGGGGGTTGATTTCCTCTCCAACGTGATGATGACATCATGACGACATGGTCTGAAGTTTCCTGTTTCTGATTTTACACTTATGTTTTATGAACAAATGTTTCTCTCATTAAGATGTTTGGGTTCCAGGTAAATGTGTTCTACCTTACTACATATATATATATATATATATATATATAGTTAACTTAGTGTCGTAGTGTACTATATAGGGAATAGTCTCTGTTAATTTTCAGATGAACTAAACCCTTCAGGCCAGTTTTTCGTCTCTAAAGAGTTCTGCTGAGGTAAAGACATCTGCATTCATAGGTTCGGTTTGCTCCGACACCCAAGAGTTCAGTCTTGTCTGTTTCGACTCGGAAGCATAAGGTAAGCTTGTGTCTATCTGGGAATCATCTTTGGACCAGGGCCCACTAGTGCACTATAGAGGGAACAGGGCCCACTAGTGCACTATAGAGGGAACAGGGCCCCCCTAGTGCACTATAGAGGGAACAGGGCCCCCCTAGTGCACTATAGAGGGAACAGGGCCCCCTAGTGCACTATAGAGGGAACAGGGCCCCCCCAGTGCAGAGGGAACAGGGTCCCCCTAGTGCACTATAGAGGGAACAGGGTCCCCCTAGTGCACTATAGAGGGAACAGGGTCCCCCTAGTGCACTATAGAAGGAACAGGGCCCCCCTAGTGCACTATAGAGGGAACAGGGCCCCCCTAGTGCACTATAGAGGGAACAGGGCCCCCCTAGTGCACTATAGAGTGAACAGGGCCCCCCTAGTGCACTATAGAGGGAACAGGGCCCCCCTAGTGCACTATAGAGGGAACAGGGCACCCTAGTGCACTATAGAGGGAACAGGGCACCCTAGTGCACTATAGAGAGAACAGGGTCCCCCTAGTGCACTATAGAGGGAACAGGGTCCCCCTAGTGCACTATAGAGGGAACAGGGTCCCCCTAGTGCACTATAGAAGGAACAGGGTCCCCCTATTGCCTATATAGGGAACAGGGTCCCCCTAGTGCACTATAGAGGGAACAGGGTCCCCCTAGTGCACTATATAGGGAACAGGGTCCCCCTAGTGCACTATAGAGGGAACAGGGTCCCCCTAGTGCACTATAGAGGGAACAGGGTCCCCCTAGTGCACTGTAGAGGGAACAGGGTCCCCCTAGTGCACTATAGAGGGAACAGGGTCCTCCTAGTGCACTATAGAGGGAACAGGGTCCCCCTAGTGCACTATAGAGGGAACAGGGTCCTCCTATTGCCTATATAGGGAACAGGGCACCCTAGTGCACTATAGAGGGAACAGGGTCCCCCTAGTGCACTATAGAGGGAACAGGGTCCCCCTAGTGCACTATAGAGGGAACAGGGTCCTCCTAGTGCACTATAGAGGGAACAGGGTCCTCCTAGTGCACTATAGAGGGAACAGGGCCCCCTAGTGCACTATAGAGGGAGCAGGGCCCCCCCAGTGCAGAGGGAACCGGGTCCCCCTATTGCGCTATAGAGGGAACAGGGCCCCCTAGTGCGCTATAGAAGGAACAGGGCCCCCTAGTGCACTATGGAAGGAACAGGGTCCCCCTAGTGCGCTATAGAGGGAACAGGGCCCCCTAGTGCACTATAGAGGGAACAGGTCCCCCTAGTGCACTATAGAAGGAACAGGGCCCCCCTAGTGCACTATAGAGGGAACAGGGCCCCCCTAGTGCACTATAGAGTGAACAGGGCCCCCCTAGTGCACTATAGAGTGAACAGGGCCCCCCTAGTGCACTATAGAGGGAACAGGGCCCCCCTAGTGCACTATAGAGGGAACAGGGCACCCTAGTGCACTATAGAGGGAACAGGGCACCCTAGTGCACTATAGAGAGAACAGGGTCCCCCTAGTGCACTATAGAGGGAACAGGGTCCCCCTAGTGCACTATAGAGGGAACAGGGTCCCCCTAGTGCACTATAGAAGGAACAGGGTCCCCCTATTGCCTATATAGGGAACAGGGTCCCCCTAGTGCACTATAGAGGGAACAGGGTCCCCCTAGTGCACTGTAGAGGGAACAGGGTCCCCCTAGTGCACTATAGAGGGAACAGTGTCCTCCTATTGCCTATATAGGGAACAGGGCACCCTAGTGCACTATAGAGGGAACAGGGTCCCCCTAGTGCACTATAGAGGGAACAGGGTCCCCCTAGTGCACTATAGAGGGAACAGGGTCCTCCTAGTGCACTATAGAGGGAACAGGGTCCTCCTAGTGCACTATAGAGGGAACAGGGCCCCCTAGTGCACTATAGAGGGAGCAGGGCCCCCCCAGTGCAGAGGGAACCGGGTCCCCCTATTGCGCTATAGAGGGAACAGGGCCCCATAGTGCGCTATAGAAGGAACAGGGCCCCCTAGTGCACTATGGAAGGAACAGGGTCCCCCTAGTGCGCTATAGAGGGAACAGGGCCCCCTAGTGCACTATAGAGGGAACAGGTCCCCCTAGTGCACTATAGAGGGAACAGGGTCCCCCTAGTGCACTATAGAGGGAACAGGGTCCCCCTAGTGCACTATAGAGGGAACAGGGTCCCCCTAGTGCACTGTAGAGGGAACAGGGTCCCCCTAGTGCACTGTAGAGGGAACAGGGTCCCCCTAGTGCACTATAGAGGGAACAGGTCCCCCTATTGCCTATATAGGGAACAGGGCACCCTAGTGCACTATAGAGGGAACAGGGTCCCCCTAGTGCACTATAGAGGGAACAGGGTCCCCCTAGTGCAGAGGGAACAGGGCCACCTATTGCGCTATAGAAGGAACAGGGCCCCCTAGTGCACTATAGAAGGAACAGGGTCCCCCCAGTGCAGAGGGAACAGGGTGCTATTTCGGGATGCAGACATTTGTCTGTGCCTCAGCCTTTCTTCAGTGTCTACGTTTCTGTCCGTCCTTCTGAACGTGATTTGGTAACGAAGAAAGCGCTCCAATGATCCAGTACGGAATAAAATGATCATCTCTTCGAGAACTTTCTAGAACTTTCACCTGACTATCATGTTTCTTGAAGTCAATTCAGTTTATTTTTGTAACTTTCTCATGATCAATTTGTCATCAGTTGTTGTGTCTGTTCACTCCAAAGGTCTGAAATGAATAAAACAAATCAAAACTATGGATGGACCAACATTCCACTTTATTTGTTTTTGTATATAGTTATAGAGATACTTTATGTATGTATTCAACCTCCGTCTGAGTAGCTTGTTTGAACTGGGAATGCAGCTTAATTTGCTTCTTTTTTTTTAAGAGGGCAGGGATTTTATCCTGCTTCCTGTTCTGAACTCGTATGGTCACAGTCAGGCCATAGGACTTGGTAAGACCTCACAAACATCCTGCTTCCTTGTGGTTAGAGCGTTGGACTAGTAACCAGCAGGTAGCCTAGTGGTTAGAGTGTTGGACTAGTAACCAGCAGGTAGCCTAGTGGTTAGAGTGTTGGACTAGTAACCAGCAGGTAGCCTAGTGGTTAGAGCGTGGGACTAGTAACCAGCAGGTGGCCTAGTGGTTAGAGCGTTGGACTAGTAACCAGCAGATAGCCTAGTGGTTAGAGTGTTGGACTAGTAACCAGCAGGTAGCCTAGTGGTTAGAGTGTTGGACTAGTAACCAGCAGGTAGCCTAGTGGTTAGAGTGTTGGACTAGTAACCAGCAGGTAGCCTAGTGGTTAGAGTGTTGGACTAGTAACCAGCAGGTAGCCTAGTGGTGAGAGCGTTGGACTAGTAACCAGCAGGTAGCCTAGTGGTTAGAGTGTTGGACTAGTAACCAGCAGGTAGCCTACTGGTTAGAGCGTTGGACTAGTAACCAGCAGGTAGCCTAGTGGTTAGAGCGTTGGACTAGTAACCAGCAGGTAGCCTACTGGTTAGAGCGTTGGACTAGTAACCAGCAGGTAGCCTACTGGTTAGAGCGTTGGACTAGTAACCAGCAGGTAGCCTAGTGGTTAGAGCGTTGGACTTGTAACCAAAAGGTTGCTAGATCAAATCCACAAAATGGCATGGTAAAAATCTGTCCTTTCTGCCCCTGAACAAGGCAGTTAACCCGCTGTTCCCCTGAACAAGGCAGTTAACCCCACTGTTCCTCTGGTCAAGGCAGTTAACCCACTGCTCCCCTGAACAAGGCAGTTAACCCACTGTTCCCCTGAACAAGGCAGTTAACCTGCTGTTCCCCTGAACAAGGCAGTTAACCCCACTGTTCATCTGGTCAAGGCAGTTAACCCACTGTTCCCCTGAACAAGGCAGTTAACCCACTGTTACCCTGAACAAGGCAGTTAACCCACTGTTCCTCTGATCAAGGCAGTTAAACCACTGTTCCCCTGAACAAGGCAGTTAACCCACTGTTCCCCTGAACAAGGCAGTTAACCCACTGTTCCTCTTATCAAGGCAGTTAACCCACTGTTCCCCTGAACAAGGCAGTTAACCCACTGTTCCCCTGAACAAGGCAGTTAACCCACTGTTCCCCTGAACAAGGCAGTTAACCCACTGTTCCCCTGAACAAGGCAGTTAACCCACTGTTCCCCTGAACAAGGCAGTTAACCCACTGTTCTCCTGAACAAGGCAGTTAACCCACTGTTCCCCTGAACAAGGCAGTTAACCCACTGTTCCCCTGAACAAGGCAGTTAACCCACTGTTCCCCTGAACAAGGCAGTTAACCCACTGTTCCCCTGAACAAGGCAGTTAACCCGCTGTTCCCCTGAACAAGGCAGTTAACCCACTGTTCCCCTGAACAAGGCAGTTAACCCACTGTTCCCCTGAACAAGGCAGTTAACCCGCTGTTCCCCTGAACAAGGCAGTTAACCCGCTGTTCCCCTGAACAAGGCAGTTAACCCGCTGTTCCCCTGAACAAGGCAGTTAACCCCACTGTTCCCCTGAACAAGGCAGTTAACCCACTGTTCCCCTGAACAAGGCAGTTAACCCACTGTTCCCCTGAACAAGGCAGTTAACCCGCTGTTCCCCTGAACAAGGCAGTTAACCCGCTGTTCCCCTGAACAAGGCAGTTAACCCCACTGTTCCCCTGAACAAGGCAGTTAACCCACTGTTCCCCTGAACAAGGCAGTTAACCCGCTGTTCCCCTGAACAAGGCAGTTAACCCGCTGTTCCCCTGAACAAGGCAGTTAACCCACTGTTCCCCTGAACAAGGCAGTTAACCCACTGTTCCCCTGAACAAGGCAGTTAACCCACTGTTCTCCTGAACAAGGCAGTTAACCCGCTGTTCCCCTGAACAAGGCAGTTAACCCCACTGTTCCCCTGAACAAGGCAGTTAACCCGCTGTTCCCCTGAACAAGGCAGTTAACCCGCTGTTCCCCTGAACAAGGCAGTTAACCCACTGTTCCCCTGAACAAGGCAGTTAACCCACTGTTCCCCTGAACAAGGCAGTTAACCCACTGTTCTCCTGAACAAGGCAGTTAACCCGCTGTTCCCTGAACAAGGCAGTTAACCCCACTGTTCCCCTGAACAAGGCAGTTAACCCACTGTTCCCTGAACAAGGCAGTTAACCCACTGTTCCCCTGAACAAGGCAGTTAACCCACTGTTCCCCTGAACAAGGCAGTTAACCCGCTGTTCCCTGAACAAGGCAGTTAACCCCACTGTTCCCCTGAACAAGGCAGTTAACCCACTGTTCCCCTGAACAAGGCAGTTAACCCACTGTTCCCCTGAACAAGGCAGTTAACCCGCTGTTCCCCTGAACAAGGCAGTTAACCCCACTGTTCCCCTGAACAAGGCAGTTAACCCACTGTTCCCCTGAACAAGGCAGTTAACCCGCTGTTCCCCTGAACAAGGCAGTTAACCCGCTGTTCCCCTGAACAAGGCAGTTAACCCACTGTTCCCCTGAACAAGGCAGTTAACCCACTGTTCCCCTGAACAAGGCAGTTAACCCGCTGTTCCCCTGAACAAGGCAGTTAACCCCACTGTTCCCCTGAACAAGGCAGTTAACCCACTGTTCCCCTGAACAAGGCAGTTAACCCACTGTTCCCCTGAACAAGGCAGTTAACCCACTGTTCCCCTGAACAAGGCAGTTAACCCACTGTTCCTAGACCGTCATTTAAAATAATAATTTGTTCTTAACTGACTTGCCTAGTTGAATAAAGGTCAAATAAAAAAGCCTTTGACCAATCACAATATCTTGCTCTTAATTTCATGTTGCATCATTCTATTTTATCTGATCAGAACATTCATCATTATTTATGCATGTTACTATGCTATTTCTTTCTTTCTTGGATTCTGTCTGTTTTTGTTTCCAATACATTTAAGAATGATGGAGGCCACTGTGTTCTTGGGGACCTTCAATGCTGCAGAAATGTTTTGGTACCCTTCCCCAGATCTGTGCCTCGACACAATCCCGTTCTTTGAGCTCTACGGACAATTCCTTCGACCTAGGCTTGGGTTTTGCTCTGACATTCACTGCCAACTGTGGGAACTTATACAGTATAGACAGGGTTGTGCCTTTCCATAACATGTCCAATCAATTGAATTTACCCCAGAATACTTTTTTGCTTTGTCATTATGGGGTATCGTGTATAGATTGATGAGGAAATGGTTTTATTTAATCGATTTTCAAATAAGGCTGGAAAAAGTCTGGGTCTGTATATGCTATATACACTAACTGTTGCTATATACACTAACTGTAGCTATATACACTAACTGTAGCTATATACACTAACTGTTGCTATATACACTAACTGTAGCTATATACACTAACTGTAGCTATATACACTAACTGTTGCTATATACACTAACTGTAGCTATATACACTAACTGTTGCTATATACACTAACTGTAGCTATATACACTAACTGTAGCTATATACACTAACTGTTGCTATATACACTAACTGTAGCTATATACACTAACTGTTGCTATATACACTAACTGTAGCTATATACACTAACTGTAGCTATATACACTAACTGTTGCTATATACACTAACTGTAGCTATATACACTAACTGTAGCTACATACACTAACTGTTGCTATATACACTAACTGTAGCTATATACACTACTGTAGCTATATACACTAACTGTAGCTATATACACTAACTGTAGCTATATACACTAACTGTAGCTACATACACTAACTGTTGCTATATACACTAACTGTAGCTATATACACTAACTGTTGCTATATACACTAACTGTAGCTATATACACTAACTGTAGCTATATACACTAACTGTAGCTACATACACTAACTGTTGCTATATACACTAACTGTAGCTATATACACTAACTGTTGCTATATACACTAACTGTAGCTATATACACTAACTGTAGCTATATACACTAACTGTAGCTATATACACTAACTGTAGCTACATACACTAACTGTAGCTACATACACTAACTGTTGCTATATACACTAACTGTAGCTATATACACTAACTGTTGCTATATACACTAACTGTAGCTATATACACTACTGGTGAAAGTTTTAGAACACCTACTCAAGGTTTTGTCTTTATTTGTACTATTTTCTACATTGTAAAATAATAGTGAAGACCTCAAAACTATGAAATAACACATGTGGTAACCAAAACAGATTTTTTTTAAATAGCCACCCTTTGCCTTGACAGCTTTGCACACTCTTGGAGTTCCCACATATGCTGAGCACTTGTGGGCTGCTTTTCCTTCGCTCTGAGGTCCAAATCATCCCAAACCATCTCAATTGGGTTGAGGTCGGGTGATTGTGGAGGCCATATCATCTGATACAGCACTCCATCACTGTCCTTCTTGGTCAAATCACCCTTAGACAGCCTGGAGGTGTGTTGGGTCATTGTCCTATAGTCCCATTAAGCCCCAACCAGATAGGATGGCGTATCGCTACAAAATGCTGTTGTAGGAAACCGGATGTAGAGGCTGAGGTTGGAGGGAGCTGGATTGGGACAGGGTAAACAGGTCCGGAGGGAAGTTCAAGGGAGTGATGGTGAGCTGAATCCAGAACAGGGTAGCAGGTTGATGAGATGTGGAACAGGAGACGGGTACCAGAGTCAGAGCGGCAAAATTAGCAGAGATTACGATCTGGCAGAGTGGAAGTGGCAGGACTGAGTATTTGTAGAGGTCTTGATTATGGAACAGGTTGCAGCTGGTAGGGAACTGCTCTGGCTCCAGCACACCTGTCCCCATCACACAGAGGGAGAGAGAGAGCGGGAACTGGGGGAATGGCTGCAGGTCAATGAGACACCAGATGACCACAGGAGCAGATATGACCGTTGACATGTGTCTGTTTCTTGAACTCTGAAGCATTTAGTTGGGCTGCCATTTCCGAGGCTGGTAACTCCAATGAACATATCCTCTGAAGCGGAGGTAACTCTGGGTCTTCCATTCCTGTGGCGGTCCTCAAGAGAGGCAGTTTCATCATAGCGCTTGACTGGTAGTGTACATAGCTACCACTTCTGCTCAGCTCAACAGGCACAACGCTATGTAACTATACAGGCACAACGCTATGTAACTATACAGGCACAGCGCTATGTAACTATACAGGCCCAACGCTATGTAACTATACAGGCACAGCGCTATGTAACTATACAGGCCCAACGCTATGTAACTATACAGGCACAACGCTATGTAACTATACAGGCAGAGCGCTATGTAACTATACAGGCACAGCGCTATGTAACTATACAGGCACAACGCTATGTAACTATACAGGCAGAGCGCTATGTAACTATACAGGCAGAGCGCTATGTAACTATACAGGCACAACGCTATGTAACCATACAGGCACAACGCTATGTAACTATACAGGCAGAGCGCTATGTAACCATACAGGCAGAGCGCTATGTAACTATACAGGCAGAGCGCTATGTAACTATACAGGCACAGCGCTATGTAACTATACAGGCACAACGCTATGTAACTATACAGGCAAAGCGCTATGTAACTATACAGGCACAGCGCTATGTAACTATACAGGCACAACGCTATGTAACTATACAGGCACAGCGCTATGTAACTATACAGGCACAACGCTATGTAACTATACAGGCACAGCGCTATGTAACTATACAGGCACAACGCTATGTAACTATACAGGCACAACGCTATGTAACTATACAGGCACAGCGCTATGTAACTATACAGGCACAGCGCTATGTAACTATACAGGCACAACGCTATGTAACTATACAGGCACAGCGCTATGTAACTATACAGGCACAGCGCTATGTAACTATACAGGCACAACGCTATGTAACTATACAGGCACAACGCTATGTAACTATACAGGCACAGCGCTATGTAACTATACAGGCACAACGCTATGTAACTATACAGGCACAGCGCTATGTAACTATACAGGCACAGCGCTATGTAACTATACAGGCACAACGCTATGTAACTATACAGGCAGAGCGCTATGTAACCATACAGGCACAACGCTATGTAACTATACAGGCACAACGCTATGTAACTATACAGGCACAGCGCTATGTAACTATACAGGCACAGCGCTATGTAACTATACAGGCACAACGCTATGTAACTATACAGGCACAACGCTATGTAACTATACAGGCAGAGCGCTATGTAACTATACAGGCAGAGCGCTATGTAACTATACAGGCACAGCGCTATGTAACTATACAGGCAGAGCGCTATGTAACTATACAGGCAGAGCGCTATGTAACTATACAGGCAGAGCGCTATGTAACTATACAGGCACAGCGCTATGTAACTATACAGGCAGAGCGCTATGTAACTATACAGGCAGAGCGCTATGTAACTATACAGGCACAGCGCTATGTAACTATACAGGCACAGCGCTATGTAACTATACAGGCACAACGCTATGTAACTATACAGGCACAGCGCTATGTAACTATACAGGCACAACGCTATGTAACTATACAGGCACAGCGCTATGTAACTATACAGGCAGAGCGCTATGTAACTATACAGGCACAGCGCTATGTAACTATACAGGCACAACGCTATGTAACTATACAGGCACACCGCTATGTAACTATACAGGCACAGCGCTATGTAACTATACAGGCACAGCGCTACGTAACTATACAGGCACAGCGCTATGTAACTATACAGGCACAGCGCTATGTAACTATACAGGCAGAGCGCTATGTAACTATACAGGCAGAGCGCTATGTAACTATACAGGCACAGCGCTATGTAACTATACAGGCACAGCGCTATGTAACTATACAGGCAGAGCGCTATGTAACTATACAGGCACAGCGCTATGTAACTATACAGGCCCAGCGCTATGTAACTATACAGGCACAGCGCTATGTAACTATACAGGCACAGCGCTATGTAACTATACAGGCAGAGCGCTATGTAACTATACAGGCACAGCGCTATGTAACTATACAGGCACAACGCTATGTAACTATACAGGCACAACGCTATGTAACTATACAGGCACAACGCTATGTAACTATACAGGCACAGCGCTATGTAACTATACAGGCACAGCGCTATGTAACTATACAGGCACAGCGCTATGTAACTATACAGGCACAGCGCTATGTAACTATACAGGCAGAGCGCTATGTAACTATACAGGCAGAGCGCTATGTAACTATACAGGCACAGCGCTATGTAACTATACAGGCACAGCGCTATGTAACTATACAGGCAGAGCGCTATGTAACTATACAGGCACAGCGCTATGTAACTATACAGGCCCAGCGCTATGTAACTATACAGGCACGGCGCTATGTAACTATACAGGCAGAACGCTATGTAACTATACAGGCACAACGCTATGTAACTATACAGGCCCAGCGCTATGTAACTATACAGGCACAGCGCTATGTAACTATACAGGCACAGCGCTATGTAACTATACAGGCACAGCGCTATGTAACCATACAGGCACAGCGCTATGTAACTATACAGGCACAGCGCTATGTAACTATACAGGCACAGCGCTATGTAACTATACAGGAACAGCGCTATGTAACTATACAGGCACAGCGCTATGTAACTATACAGGCACAGCGCTATGTAACTATACAGGCACAACGCTATGTAACTATACAGGCAGAACGCTATGTAACTATACAGGCACAACGCTATGTAACTATACAGGCCCAGCGCTATGTAACTATACAGGCACAGCGCTATGTAACTATACAGGCACAGCGCTATGTAACTATACAGGCACAGCGCTATGTAACCATACAGGCACAGCGCTATGTAACTATACAGGCACAACGCTATGTAACTATACAGGCAGAGCGCTATGTAACTATACAGGCAGAGCGCTATGTAACTATACAGGCACAACGCTATGTAACTATACAGGCACAACGCTATGTAACTATACAGGCACAACGCTATGTAACTATACAGGCACAGCGCTATGTAACTATACAGGCACAACGCTATGTAACTATACAGGCAGAGCGCTATGTAACTATACAGGCACAGCGCTATGTAACTATACAGGCACAACGCTATGTAACTATACAGGCACAACGCTATGTAACTATACAGGCACAACGCTATGTAACTATACAGGCACAACGCTATGTAACTATACAGGCACAGCGCTATGTAACTATACAGGCAGAGCGCTATGTAACCATACAGGCACAGCGCTATGTAACTATACAGGCACAACGCTATGTAACTATACAGGCACAACGCTATGTAACTACACAGGCACAACGCTATGTAACTATACAGGCACAACGCTATGTAACTATACAGGCACAACGCTATGTAACTATACAGGCAGAGCGCTATGTAACTATACAGGCACAACGCTATGTAACTATACAGGCCCAACGCTATGTAACTATACAGGCACAGCGCTATGTAACTATACAGGCACAACGCTATGTAACTATACAGGCACAACGCTATGTAACTATACAGGCACAGCGCTATGTAACTATACAGGCAGAGCGCTATGTAACCATACAGGCACAGCGCTATGTAACTATACAGGCACAACGCTATGTAACTATACAGGCACAACGCTATGTAACTACACAGGCACAACGCTATGTAACTATACAGGCACAACGCTATGTAACTATACAGGCACAACGCTATGTAACTATACAGGCAGAGCGCTATGTAACTATACAGGCACAACGCTATGTAACTATACAGGCCCAACGCTATGTAACTATACAGGCACAGCGCTATGTAACTATACAGGCAGAGCGCTATGTAACTATACAGGCACAGCGCTATGTAACTATACAGGCACAGCGCTATGTAACTATACAGGCACAGCGCTATGTAACTATACAGGCACAGCGCTATGTAACTATACAGGCACAGCGCTATGTAACTATACAGGCACAACGCTATGTAACTATACAGGCACAACGCTATGTAACTATACAGGCAGAGCGCTATGTAACTATACAGGCACAGCGCTATGTAACTATACAGGCACAACGCTATGTAACTATACAGGCACAGCGCTATGTAACTATACAGGCACAACGCTATGTAACTATACAGGCACAGCGCTATGTAACTATACAGGCACAACGCTATGTAACTATACAGGAACAACGCTATGTAACTATACAGGCACAACGCTATGTAACTATACAGGAACAACGCTATGTAACTATACAGGAACAACGCTATGTAACTATACAGGCACAACGCTATGTAACTATACAGGAACAACGCTATGTAACTATACAGGCACAACGCTATGTAACTATACAGGCACAGCGCTATGTAACTATACAGGCACAACGCTATGTAACCATACAGGCACAGCGCTATGTAACTATACAGGAACAACGCTATGTAACCATACAGGCACAGCGCTATGTAACTATACAGGAACAACGCTATGTAACCATACAGGCACAGCGCTATGTAACTATACAGGAACAACGCTATGTAACCATACAGGCACAGCGCTATGTAACTATACAGGAACAACGCTATGTAACTATACAGGCACAACGCTATGTAACTATACAGGAACAACGCTATGTAACTATACAGGCACAGCGCTATGTAACTATACAGGCACAACGCTATGTAACCATACAGGCACAGCGCTATGTAACTATACAGGAACAACGCTATGTAACCATACAGGCACAGCGCTATGTAACTATACAGGAACAACGCTATGTAACCATACAGGCACAGCGCTATGTAACTATACAGGAACAACGCTATGTAACCATACAGGCACAGCGCTATGTAACTATACAGGAACAACGCTATGTAACTATACAGGCACAACGCTATGTAACTATACAGGAACAACGCTATGTAACTATACAGGAACAACGCTATGTAACTATACAGGCACAACGCTATGTAACTATACAGGCACAACGCTATGTAACTATACAGGCACAGCGCTATGTAACTATACAGGCACAACGCTATGTAACTATACAGGCACAGCGCTATGTAACTATACAGGCACAACGCTATGTAACTATACAGGCACAACGTTATGTAACTATACAGGCACAGCGCTATGTAACTATACAGGCACAGCGCTATGTAACTATACAGGCACAACGCTATGTAACTATACAGGCACAACGCTATGTAACTATACAGGCACAACGCTATGTAACTATACAGGCACAACGCTATGTAACTATACAGGCACAACGCTATGTAACTATACAGGAACAGCGCTATGTAACTATACAGGCACAACGCTATGTAACTATACAGGCACAACGCTATGTAACTATACAGGCACAGCGCTATGTAACTATACAGGCACAACGCTATGTAACTATACAGGCACAACGCTATGTAACTATACAGGCACAGCGCTATGTAACTATACAGGCACAGCGCTATGTAACTATACAGGCACAGCGCTATGTAACTATACAGGCACAACGCTATGTAACTATACAGGCACAACGCTATGTAACTATACAGGCACAACGCTATGTAACTATACAGGCACAACGCTATGTAACTATACAGGCACAACGCTATGTAACAATACAGGCACAGCGCTATGTAACTATACAGGCACAACGCTATGTAACTATACAGGCAGAGCGCTATGTAACTATACAGGCAGAGCGCTATGTAACTATACAGGCACAGCGCTATGTAACTATACAGGCACAACGCTATGTAACTATACAGGCACAGCGCTATGTAACTATACAGGCACAGCGCTATGTAACTATACAGGCACAACGCTATGTAACTATACAGGCAGAGCGCTATGTAACCATACAGGCACAACGCTATGTAACTATACAGGCACAACGCTATGTAACTATACAGGCACAGCGCTATGTAACTATACAGGCACAGCGCTATGTAACTATACAGGCACAACGCTATGTAACTATACAGGCACAACGCTATGTAACTATACAGGCAGAGCGCTATGTAACTATACAGGCAGAGCGCTATGTAACTATACAGGCACAGCGCTATGTAACTATACAGGCAGAGCGCTATGTAAGTATACAGGCAGAGCGCTATGTAACTATACAGGCAGAGCGCTATGTAACTATACAGGCACAGCGCTATGTAACTATACAGGCAGAGCGCTATGTAACTATACAGGCAGAGCGCTATGTAACTATACAGGCACAGCGCTATGTAACTATACAGGCACAGCGCTATGTAACTATACAGGCACAACGCTATGTAACTATACAGGCAGAGCGCTATGTAACCATACAGGCACAACGCTATGTAACTATACAGGCACAACGCTATGTAACTATACAGGCACAGCGCTATGTAACTATACAGGCACAGCGCTATGTAACTATACAGGCACAACTCTTTGTAACTATACAGGCACAACGCTATGTAACTATACAGGCAGAGCGCTATGTAACTATACAGGCAGAGCGCTATGTAACTATACAGGCACAGCGCTATGTAACTATACAGGCACAACGCTATGTAACTATACAGGCACACCGCTATGTAACTATACAGGCACAGCGCTATGTAACTATACAGGCACAGCGCTATGTAACTATACAGGCACAGCGCTATGTAACTATACAGGCACAGCGCTATGTAACTATACAGGCAGAGCGCTATGTAACTATACAGGCAGAGCGCTATGTAACTATACAGGCACAGCGCTATGTAACTATACAGGCACAGCGCTATGTAACTATACAGGCAGAGCGCTATGTAACTATACAGGCACAGCGCTATGTAACTATACAGGCCCAGCGCTATGTAACTATACAGGCACAGCGCTATGTAACTATACAGGCACAGCGCTATGTAACTATACAGGCAGAGCGCTATGTAACTATACAGGCACAGCGCTATGTAACTATACAGGCACAACGCTATGTAACTATACAGGCACAACGCTATGTAACTATACAGGCACAACGCTATGTAACTATACAGGCACAGCGCTATGTAACTATACAGGCACAGCGCTATGTAACTATACAGGCACAGCGCTATGTAACTATACAGGCACAGCGCTATGTAACTATACAGGCAGAGCGCTATGTAACTATACAGGCAGAGCGCTATGTAACTATACAGGCACAGCGCTATGTAACTATACAGGCACAGCGCTATGTAACTATACAGGCAGAGCGCTATGTAACTATACAGGCACAGCGCTATGTAACTATACAGGCCCAGCGCTATGTAACTATACAGGCACGGCGCTATGTAACTATACAGGCAGAACGCTATGTAACTATACAGGCACAACGCTATGTAACTATACAGGCCCAGCGCTATGTAACTATACAGGCACAGCGCTATGTAACTATACAGGCACAGCGCTATGTAACTATACAGGCACAGCGCTATGTAACCATACAGGCACAGCGCTATGTAACTATACAGGCACAGCGCTATGTAACTATACAGGCACAGCGCTATGTAACTATACAGGAACAGCGCTATGTAACTATACAGGCACAGCGCTATGTAACTATACAGGCACAGCGCTATGTAACTATACAGGCACAACGCTATGTAACTATACAGGCAGAACGCTATGTAACTATACAGGCACAACGCTATGTAACTATACAGGCCCAGCGCTATGTAACTATACAGGCACAGCGCTATGTAACTATACAGGCACAGCGCTATGTAACTATACAGGCACAGCGCTATGTAACCATACAGGCACAGCGCTATGTAACTATACAGGCACAACGCTATGTAACTATACAGGCAGAGCGCTATGTAACTATACAGGCAGAGCGCTATGTAACTATACAGGCACAACGCTATGTAACTATACAGGCACAACGCTATGTAACTATACAGGCACAACGCTATGTAACTATACAGGCACAGCGCTATGTAACTATACAGGCACAGCGCTATGTAACTATACAGGCACAACGCTATGTAACTATACAGGCACAGCGCTATGTAACTATACAGGCACAACGCTATGTAACTATACAGGCACAGCGCTATGTAACTATACAGGCACAGCGCTATGTAACTATACAGGCACAGCGCTATGTAACTATACAGGCACAACGCTATGTAACTATACAGGCACAACGCTATGTAACTATACAGGCACAACGCTATGTAACTATACAGGCACAACGCTATGTAACTATACAGGCACAACGCTATGTAACTATACAGGAACAGCGCTATGTAACTATACAGGCACAACGCTATGTAACTATACAGGCACAACGCTATGTAACTATACAGGCACAGCGCTATGTAACTATACAGGCACAACGCTATGTAACTATACAGGCACAACGCTATGTAACTATACAGGCACAGCGCTATGTAACTATACAGGCACAGCGCTATGTAACTATACAGGCACAGCGCTATGTAACTATACAGGCACAACGCTATGTAACTATACAGGCACACCGCTATGTAACTATACAGGCACAGCGCTATGTAACTATACAGGCACAGCGCTATGTAACTATACAGGCACAGCGCTATGTAACTATACAGGCACAGCGCTATGTAACTATACAGGCAGAGCGCTATGTAACTATACAGGCAGAGCGCTATGTAACTATACAGGCACAGCGCTATGTAACTATACAGGCACAGCGCTATGTAACTATACAGGCAGAGCGCTATGTAACTATACAGGCACAGCGCTATGTAACTATACAGGCCCAGCGCTATGTAACTATACAGGCACAGCGCTATGTAACTATACAGGCACAGCGCTATGTAACTATACAGGCAGAGCGCTATGTAACTATACAGGCACAGCGCTATGTAACTATACAGGCACAACGCTATGTAACTATACAGGCACAACGCTATGTAACTATACAGGCACAACGCTATGTAACTATACAGGCACAGCGCTATGTAACTATACAGGCACAGCGCTATGTAACTATACAGGCACAGCGCTATGTAACTATACAGGCAGAGCGCTATGTAACTATACAGGCACAGCGCTATGTAACTATACAGGCACAGCGCTATGTAACTATACAGGCAGAGCGCTATGTAACTATACAGGCACAGCGCTATGTAACTATACAGGCCCAGCGCTATGTAACTATACAGGCACGGCGCTATGTAACTATACAGGCAGAACGCTATGTAACTATACAGGCACAACGCTATGTAACTATACAGGCCCAGCGCTATGTAACTATACAGGCACAGCGCTATGTAACTATACAGGCACAGCGCTATGTAACTATACAGGCACAGCGCTATGTAACCATACAGGCACAGCGCTATGTAACTATACAGGCACAGCGCTATGTAACTATACAGGCACAGCGCTATGTAACTATACAGGAACAGCGCTATGTAACTATACAGGCACAGCGCTATGTAACTATACAGGCACAGCGCTATGTAACTATACAGGCACAACGCTATGTAACTATACAGGCAGAACGCTATGTAACTATACAGGCACAACGCTATGTAACTATACAGGCCCAGCGCTATGTAACTATACAGGCACAGCGCTATGTAACTATACAGGCACAGCGCTATGTAACTATACAGGCACAGCGCTATGTAACCATACAGGCACAGCGCTATGTAACTATACAGGCACAACGCTATGTAACTATACAGGCAGAGCGCTATGTAACTATACAGGCAGAGCGCTATGTAACTATACAGGCACAACGCTATGTAACTATACAGGCACAACGCTATGTAACTATACAGGCACAACGCTATGTAACTATACAGGCACAGCGCTATGTAACTATACAGGCACAGCGCTATGTAACTATACAGGCACAACGCTATGTAACTATACAGGCACAGCGCTATGTAACTATACAGGCACAACGCTATGTAACTATACAGGCACAGCGCTATGTAACTATACAGGCACAGCGCTATGTAACTATACAGGCACAGCGCTATGTAACTATACAGGCACAACGCTATGTAACTATACAGGCACAACGCTATGTAACTATACAGGCACAACGCTATGTAACTATACAGGCACAACGCTATGTAACTATACAGGCACAACGCTATGTAACTATACAGGAACAGCGCTATGTAACTATACAGGCACAACGCTATGTAACTATACAGGCACAACGCTATGTAACTATACAGGCACAGCGCTATGTAACTATACAGGCACAACGCTATGTAACTATACAGGCACAACGCTATGTAACTATACAGGCACAGCGCTATGTAACTATACAGGCACAGCGCTATGTAACTATACAGGCACAGCGCTATGTAACTATACAGGCACAACGCTATGTAACTATACAGGCACAACGCTATGTAACTATACAGGCACAACGCTATGTAACTATACAGGCACAACGCTATGTAACTATACAGGCACAGCGCTATGTAACTATACAGGCACAACGCTATGTAACTATACAGGCAGAGCGCTATGTAACTATACAGGCAGAGCGCTATGTAACTATACAGGCACAGCGCTATGTAACTATACAGGCACAACGCTATGTAACTATACAGGCACAGCGCTATGTAACTATACAGGCCCAACGCTATGTAACTATACAGGCACAGTGCTATGTAACTATACAGGCACAGCGCTATGTAACTATACAGGCACAGCATTATGTAACTATACAGGCACAACGCTATGTAACTATACAGGCACAACGCTATGTAACTATACAGGCACAACGCTATGTAACTATACAGGCACAACGCTATGTAACTATACAGGCACAACGCTATGTAACTATACAGGCACAACGCTATGTAACTATACAGGCAGAGCGCTATGTAACTATACAGGCACAACGCTATGTAACTATACAGGCACAACGCTATGTAACTATACAGGCACAACGCTATGTAACTATACAGGCACAACGCTATGTAACTATACAGGAACAACGCTATGTAACTATACAGGCACAGCGCTATGTAACTATACAGGCAGAGCGCTATGTAACTATACAGGCAGAGCGCTATGTAACTATACAGGCAGAGCGCTATGTAACTATACAGGCAGAGCGCTATGTAACTATACAGGCAGAGCGCTATGTAACTATAGCAAATTAATTCGAACTAGACGCCATAAATGTGATTATACAAATTCACAATACTCCTTCCCTTGAAGTGTGTGTGTGGTGTGTGTCTTGCTGATGCACTGTAGCCCACTGTTTCCACTAATGATACACAACATTTCAGATGTACATTTGCCATTTGAATGATAAGGTCACCACACACAGAGCAGTGTATTATTGATTGAGCCGGTGTGAACTTTGCAGCCCGCTGCGCTAACACCGGAGATTGGTTTAACCTTATCTGGAGACGCCAAGCTCCAAGAACCCAGTTCTCCTCTGAGTGTGTGTGTGTGTGTGTGCATCTGAATTTCCTCTCAGTGAGGGGGAGTGCTGTCGCTCGCTCAATATCACCCCCCCCCATACATGTGAGTGTATGAGAGAGAGAGACTGACAGAGTGAGAGGAAGATGTGAGAGAGGGAGACTGACAGTGAGAGGAAGATTGACAGTGAGAGGAAGATGTGAGAGAAGGAGACTGACAGAGTGAGAGGAAGATGTGAGAGAGGGAGACTGACAGAGTGAGAGGAAGATGTGAGGGAGGGAGATTGACAGTGTGAGATGAAGATGTGAGAGAGGGAGACTGACAGTGAGAGGAAGATGTGAGAGAGGGAGACTGACAGAGTGAGAGGAAGATGTGAGAGAGGGAGACTGACAGAGTGAGAGGAAGATGTGAGAGAAGGAGACTGACAGAGTGAGAGGAAGATGTGAGAGAGGGAGACTGACAGAGTGAGAGGAAGATGTGAGAGAGGGAGACTGACAGTGAGAGGAAGGTGTGAGAGAGGGAGACTGACAGTGAGAGGAAGATTGACAGTGAGAGGAAGATGTGAGAGAGGGAGACTGACAGAGTGAGAGGAAGATGTGGGAGAGGGAGATTGACAGTGAGAGGAAGATGTGAGAGAGGGAGACTGACAGAGTGAGAGGAAGATGTGAGAGAGGGAGACTGACAGTGAGAGGAAGGTGTGAGAGAGGGAGACTGACAGTGAGAGGAAGATTGACAGTGAGAGGAAGATGTGAGAGAGGGAGATTGACAGTGAGAGGAAGATGTGAGAGAGGGAGACTGACAGAGTGAGAGGAAGATGTGAGAGAGGGAAACTGACAGTGAGAGGAAGGTGTGAGAGAGGGAGACTGACAGTGAGAGGAAGATTGACAGTGAGAGGAAGATGTGAGAGTATGAGAGAGAGAGAGACTGATGTGAGTATGTTTAAAATATATATATATATATATATATATATATCACCTAAAGCAAAACAGTGCGACAAAAACAACAGAGTTACACATGGGATAAACAAACAGTCAATAACACAATAGAAAATCTATATACAGTGTGTGCAAATGTAGTAAGATAAGGGAGGTAAGGCAATAAATAGGCCATAGTGGCAAAATAATTACCATTTAGCAATAAACACTGGAGTGATAGATGTGCAGAAGATGAATGTGCAAGTAGAGATACTGGAGTGCAAAGGAGCAAGATAAATAAATAACAATATGGGGATGAGGTAGGTAGTTGGTTGGACGGGCTATTTACAGATGGGCTGTGTACAGGTGAAATGATCGGTGAGCTGCTCTGACAGCTGGTGCTTATTAAAGTTAGTGAGGTAGATATGAGTCTCCAGCTTCAGTGATTTTTGCAATTTGTTCCAGTCATGTTAGAGAGAGACTGACAGTGAGAGGAAGATGTGAGTGTATGAGAGAGAGAGAGAGAGACTGACAGAGAGAGGGAGATATGAGAGAGACTGACAGAGAGAGGGAGATGTGAGTGTATGAGAGAGAGAGACTGACAGAGAGAGGAAGATGTGAGTGAATGAGAGAGAGAGAGAGAGAGACTGACAGAGAGAGGGAGATGTGAGTGTATGAGAAATAGAGACTTACAGAAAGAGGAAGATGTGAGTGAATGAGAGAGAGAGAGAGACTGACAGAGAGAGGGAGATATGAGAGAGAGAGACTGACAGTGAGAGGGAGATGTGAGTGTATGAGAAAGAGAGACTGACAGAGAGAGGAAGATGTGAGTATGAGAGAGAGAAAGACTGACATAGATAGGGAGATGTGAGTGTATGAGAAAGAGAGACTGACAGTGAGAGGAAGATGTGAGTGTATGAGAAAGAGAGACTGACAGACTGAGAGGGAGATGTTAGAGAGAGAGAAATAGAGACTGACAGTGAGAGGAAGATGTTATAGAGGGAGAAAGAGAGACTGACAGTGAGAGGGAGATGAAAGAAAGAGAGACTGACAGTGAGAGGAAGATGTTATAGAGGGAGAAAGAGAGACTGACAGTGAGAGGGAGATGTTATAGAGGGAGAAAGAGAGACTGACAGTGAGAGGGAGATGTTAGAGAGGGTGAAAGAGAGACTGGCAGACAGAGGAAGATGTTAGAGAGGGAGAAAGAGAGACTGACAGTGAGAGGGAGATGTTAGAGAGGGAGAAAGAGAGACTGACAGTGAGAGGGATATGAAAGAGAGACTGGTAGACTGAGAGGGAGATGTTAGAGAGAAAGAGAGACTGACTGTGAGAGGGAGATGTTAGAGAAGGAGAAAGAGAGACTGGCAGACTGAGAGGAAGATGTTAGAGAGGGAGAAATAGAGACTGACAGTGAGAGGGAGATGTTAGAGAGGGAGAAAGAGAGACTGACAGTGAGAGGGAGATGTTAGAGAGGGAGAAAGAGAGAGTGACAGTGAGAGGGAGATGAGAGACTGGTAGACTGAGAGGGAGATGTTAGAGAGAGAGAAAGAGAGACTGACAGACAGAGGGAGATGCTAGAGAGAAAGAGAGACTGACAGTGAGAGGGAGATGTTAGAGAAGGAGAAAGAGAGACTGGCAGACTGAGAGGGAGATGTTAGAGAGGGAGAAAGAGAGACTGACAGTGAGAGGGAGATGAAAGAGAGACTGGTAGACTGAGAGGGAGATGTTAGAGAGAGAGAAAGAGAGACTGACAGACTGAGAGGGAGATGTTAGAGAGAAAGAGAGACTGACAGTGAGAGGGAGATGTTAGAGAAGGAGAAAGAGAGACTGGCAGACTGAGAGGAAGATGTTAGAGAGGGAGAAATAGAGACTGACAGTGAGAGGGAGATGTTAGAGAGGGAGAAAGAGAGACTGACAGTGAGAGGGAGATGTTAGAGAGGGAGAAAGAGAGAGTGACAGTGAGAGGGAGATGAGAGACTGGTAGACTGAGAGGGAGATGTTAGAGAGAGAGAAAGAGAGACTGACAGACTGAGAGGGAGATGTTAGAGAGAAAGAGAGACTGACAGTGAGAGGGAGATGTTAGAGAAGGAGAAAGAGAGACTGGCAGACTGAGAGGAAGATGTTAGAGAGGAGAAATAGAGACTGACAGTGAGAGGGAGATGTTAGAGAGGGAGAAAGAGAGACTGACAGTGAGAGGGAGATGTTAGAGAGGGAGAAAGAGAGAGTGACAGTGAGAGGGAGATGAGAGACTGGTAGACTGAGAGGGAGATGTTAGAGAGAGAGAAAGAGAGACTGACAGACAGAGGGAGATGCTAGAGAGAAAGAGAGACTGACAGTGAGAGGGAGATGTTAGAGAGGGAGAAAGAGAGACTGACAGTGAGAGGGAGATGTTAGAGAGAAAGAGAGACTGACAGTGAGAGGGAGATGCTAGAGAGAAAGAGAGACTGACAGTGAGAGGGAGATGTTAGAGAGAAAGAGAGACTGACAGTGAGAGGGAGATGCTAGAGAGAAAGAGAGACTGACAGTGAGAGGGAGATGAGAGACTGGTAGACTGAGAGGGAGATGCTAGAGAGAAAGAGAGACTGACAGTGAGAGGGAGATGCTAGAGAGAAAGAGAGACTGACAGTGAGAGGGAGATGAGAGACTGGTAGACTGAGAGGGAGATGCTAGAGAGAAAGAGAGACTGACAGACAGAGGGAGATGCTAGAGAGAAAGAGAGACTGACAGTGAGAGGGAGATGTTAGAGAGAGAGAAAGAGAGACTGACAGTGAGAGGGAGATGAAAGAAAGAGAGACTGACAGTGAGAGGGAGATGTTAGAGAGAGAGAAAGAGAGACTGACAGACAGAGGGAGATGCTAGAGAGAAAGAGAGACTGACAGTGAGAGGGAGATGTTAGAGAGGGAGAAAGAGAGACTGACAGTGAGAGGGAGATGAGAGACTGACAGTGAGAGGGAGATGCTAGAGAGAAAGAGAGACTGACAGACAGAGGGAGATGCTAGAGAGAAAGAGAGACTGACAGTGAGAGGGAGATGTTAGAGAGAAAGAGAGACTGACAGTGAGAGGGAGATGTTAGAGAGAAAGAGAGACTGACAGTGAGAGGGAGATGTTAGAGAGAGAGAAAGAGAGACTGACAGTGAGAGGGAGATGCTAGAGAGAAAGAGAGACTGACAGTGAGAGGGAGATGAGAGACTGGTAGACTGAGAGGGAGATGCTAGAGAGAAAGAGAGACTGACAGACAGAGGGAGATGCTAGAGAGAAAGAGAGACTGACAGTGAGAGGGAGATGAGAGACTGACAGTGAGAGGGAGATGCTAGAGAGAAAGAGAGACTGACAGACAGAGGGAGATGCTAGAGAGAAAGAGAGACTGACAGTGAGAGGGAGATGTTAGAGAGAAAGAGAGACTGACAGTGAGAGGGAGATGTTAGAGAGAAAGAGAGACTGACAGTGAGAGGAGATGTTAGAGAGGGAAAGAGAGACTGACAGACAGAGGGAGATGCTAGAGAGAAAGAGAGACTGACAGTGAGAGGGAGATGTTAGAGAGGGAGAAAGAGAGACTGACAGTGAGAGGGAGATGCTAGAGAGAAAGAGAGACTGACAGACAGAGGGAGATGCTAGAGAGAAAGAGAGACTGACAGTGAGAGGGAGATGTTAGAGAGGGAGAAAGAGAGACTGACAGTGAGAGGGAGATGAGAGACTGACAGTGAGAGGGAGATGCTAGAGAGAAAGAGAGACTGACAGACAGAGGGAGATGCTAGAGAGAAAGAGAGACTGACAGTGAGAGGGAGATGTTAGAGAGACTGACAGTGAGAGGGAGATGTTAGAGAGAAAGAGAGACTGACAGTGAGAGGGAGATGTTAGAGAGAGAGAAAGAGAGACTGACAGTGAGAGGGAGATGAAAGAGAGACTGACAGTGAGAGGGAGATGAGAGACTGGTAGACTGAGAGGGAGATGCTAGAGAGAAAGAGAGACTGACAGACAGAGGGAGATGCTAGAGAGAAAGAGAGACTGACAGTGAGAGGGAGATGTTAGAGAGAGAGAAAGAGAGACTGACAGTGAGAGGGAGATGAAAGAAAGAGAGACTGACAGTGAGAGGGAGATGTTAGAGAGAGAGAAAGAGAGACTGACAGACAGAGGGAGATGCTAGAGAGAAAGAGAGACTGACAGTGAGAGGGAGATGAGAGACTGACAGTGAGAGGGAGATGCTAGAGAGAAAGAGAGACTGACAGACAGAGGGAGATGCTAGAGAGAAAGAGAGACTGACAGTGAGAGGGAGATGTTAGAGAGAGAGAAAGAGAGACTGACAGTGAGAGGGAGATGAAAGAAAGAGAGACTGACAGTGAGAGGGAGATGTTAGAGAGAGAGAAAGAGAGACTGACAGACAGAGGGAGATGCTAGAGAGAAAGAGAGACTGACAGTGAGAGGGAGATGTTAGAGAGGGAGAAAGAGAGACTGACAGTGAGAGGGAGATGAGAGACTGACAGTGAGAGGGAGATGCTAGAGAGAAAGAGAGACTGACAGTGAGAGGGAGATGTTAGAGAGAAAGAGAGACTGACAGTGAGAGGGAGATGTTAGAGATAAAGAGAGACTGACAGTGAGAGGGAGATGTTAGAGAGAGAGAAAGAGAGACTGACAGTGAGAGGGAGATGCTAGAGAGAAAGAGAGACTGACAGTGAGAGGGAGATGAGAGACTGGTAGACTGAGAGGGAGATGCTAGAGAGAAAGAGAGACTGACAGACAGAGGGAGATGCTAGAGAGAAAGAGAGACTGACAGTGAGAGGGAGATGAGAGACTGACAGTGAGAGGGAGATGCTAGAGAGAAAGAGAGACTGACAGACAGAGGGAGATGCTAGAGAGAAAGAGAGACTGACAGTGAGAGGGAGATGTTAGAGAGAAAGAGAGACTGACAGTGAGAGGGAGATGTTAGAGAGAAAGAGAGACTGACAGTGAGAGGGAGATGTTAGAGAGGGAGAAAGAGAGACTGACAGACAGAGGGAGATGCTAGAGAGAAAGAGAGACTGACAGTGAGAGGGAGATGTTAGAGAGGGAGAAAGAGAGACTGACAGTGAGAGGGAGATGCTAGAGAGAAAGAGAGACTGACAGACAGAGGGAGATGCTAGAGAGAAAGAGAGACTGACAGTGAGAGGGAGATGTTAGAGAGGGAGAAAGAGAGACTGACAGTGAGAGGGAGATGAGAGACTGACAGTGAGAGGGAGATGCTAGAGAGAAAGAGAGACTGACAGACAGAGGGAGATGCTAGAGAGAAAGAGAGACTGACAGTGAGAGGGAGATGTTAGAGAGACTGACAGTGAGAGGGAGATGTTAGAGAGAAAGAGAGACTGACAGTGAGAGGGAGATGTTAGAGAGAGAGAAAGAGAGACTGACAGTGAGAGGGAGATGCTAGAGAGAAAGAGAGACTGACAGTGAGAGGGAGATGAGAGACTGGTAGACTGAGAGGGAGATGCTAGAGAGAAAGAGAGACTGACAGACAGAGGGAGATGCTAGAGAGAAAGAGAGACTGACAGTGAGAGGGAGATGTTAGAGAGAGAGAAAGAGAGACTGACAGTGAGAGGGAGATGAAAGAAAGAGAGACTGACAGTGAGAGGGAGATGTTAGAGAGAGAGAAAGAGAGACTGACAGACAGAGGGAGATGCTAGAGAGAAAGAGAGACTGACAGTGAGAGGGAGATGAGAGACTGACAGTGAGAGGGAGATGCTAGAGAGAAAGAGAGACTGACAGACAGAGGGAGATGCTAGAGAGAAAGAGAGACTGACAGTGAGAGGGAGATGTTAGAGAGAAAGAGAGACTGACAGTGAGAGGGAGATGTTAGAGAGAAAGAGAGACTGACAGTGAGAGGGAGATGTTAGAGAGGGAGAAAGAGAGACTGACAGACAGAGGGAGATGCTAGAGAGAAAGAGAGACTGACAGTGAGAGGGAGATGTTAGAGAGGGAGAAAGAGAGACTGACAGTGAGAGGGAGATGCTAGAGAGAAAGAGAGACTGACAGACAGAGGGAGATGCTAGAGAGAAAGAGAGACTGACAGTGAGAGGGAGATGTTAGAGAGGGAGAAAGAGAGACTGACAGTGAGAGGGAGATGTTAGAGAGAAAGAGAGACTGACAGTGAGAGGGAGATGTTAGAGAGAAAGAGAGACTGACAGTGAGAGGGAGAGCTTAAACACACTAACAAGATATAATTACTCAATGTCATGTATAGCTTTAGATTAAATGTAATTTAATCAGAAGCCACTGCCAGATTTCTGGATAGTGCTGTGCTCAGAGTATCCTGCCTTGGCAAATCGCACTGTTAAGACACAGATGCCCTTTGCAACCACGTACCTACAGTTGAAGTCGGAAGTTTACATACACCTTAGCCAAATATACACTGCTCAAAAAAATAAAGGGAACACTAAAATAACACATCCTAGATCTGAATGAATGAAATATTCTTATTAAATACTTTTTTCTTTACATAGTTGAATGTGCTGACAACAAAATCACACAAAAATGATCAATGGAAATCAAATTTATCAACCCATGGAGGTCTGGATTTGGAGTCACACTCAAAATTAAAAGTGGAAAACCACACTACAGGCTGATCCAACTTTGATGTAATGTCCTTAAAACAAGTCAAAATGAGGCTCAGTAGTGTGTGTGGCCTCCACGTGCCTGTATGACCTCCCTACAACGCCTGGGCATGCTCCTGATGAGGTGGCGGATGGTCTCCTGAGGGATCTCCTCCCAGACCTGGACTAAAGCATCCGCCAACTCCTGGACAGTCTGTGGTGCAACGTGGTGTTGGTGGATGGAGCGAGACATGATGTCCCAGATGTGCTCAATTGGATTCAGGTCTGGGGAACAGGCGGGCCAGTCCATAGCATCAATGCCTTCCTCTTGCAGGAACTGCTGACACACTCCAGCCACATGAGGTCTAGCATTGTCTTGCATTAGGAGGAACCCAGGGCCAACCGCACCAGCATATGGTCTCACAAGTGGTCTGAGGATCTCATCTCGGTACCTAATGGCAGTCAGGCTACCTCTGGCGAGCACATGGAGGGCTGTGCGCCCCCACAAAGAAATGCCACCCCACACCATGACTGACCCACCGCCAAACCGGTCATGCTGGAGGATGTTGCAGGCAGCAGAACGTTCTCCACGGCGTCTCCAGACTCTGTCACATCTGTCACATGTGCTCAGTGTGAACGTGCTTTCATCTGTGAAGAGCACAGGGCGCCAGTGGCGAATTTGCCAATCTTGGTGTTCTCTGGCAAATGCCAAACGTCCTGCACGGTGTTGGGCTGTAAGCACAACCCCCACCTGTGGACGTCGGGCACTCATACCACCCTCATGGAGTCTGTTTTTGATCGTTTGAGCAGACACATGCACATTTGTGGCCTGCTGGAGGTCATTTTGCAGGGCTCTGGCAGTGCTCCTCCTTGCACAAAGGCGGAGGTAGCGGTCCTGCTGCTGGGTTGTTGCCCTCCTACGGCCTCCTCCATGTCTCCTGACGTACTGGCCTGTCTCCTGGTAGCGCCTCCATGCTCTGGACACTACGCTGACAGACACAGCAAACCTTCTTGCCACAGCTCGCAATGATGTGTCATCCTGGATGAGCTGCACTACCTGAGCCACTTGTGTGGGTTGTAGACTCCGTCTCATGCTACCACCAGAGTGAAAGCACCGCCATTATTCAAAAGTGACCAAAACATCAGCCAGGAAGCATAGGAACTGAGAAGTGGTTTGTAGTCACCACCTGCAGAACCACTCCTTTATTGGGGGTGTCTTGCTAATTGCCTATAATTTCCAACTGTTGTCTATTCCATTTGCACAACAGCATGTGGAATTTATTGTCAATCAGTGTTGCTTCCTAAGTGGACAGTTTGATTTCACAGAAGTGTGATTGACTTGGAGTTACATTGTGTTGTTTAAGTGTTCCCTTTATTTTTTTGAGCAGTGTATTTAAACTCAGTTTTTCACAATTCCTGACATACAATCCTTGTAAAAATTCCCTGCATTAGGTTAGTTAGGATCACCACTGTATTTACAAAAGTTAAATGTCAATTATAGTAGAGGGAATGATTTATTTCAGCTTTTATTTCTTTCATCACATTCCCAGTGGGTCAGAAGTTTACGTACACTCAATTAGTAATTGGAAGCTGCCTTTAAATTGTTTAACTAGGTTCAAACGTTTCGGGTAGCCTTCCACAAGCTTCCCACAATAATTTGGGTGAATTTTGGCCCATTCCTCCTGACAGAGCTGGTGTAGCTGACAGAGTCAGGTTTGTTGGCCTCCTTGCTCGCACACACATTTTCAGTTCTGCCCTCACATTTCCTGTAGGATTGAGGCCAGGGCTTTGTGATGGCCACTCCAATACCTTGACTATGTTGTCCTTAAGCCATTTTGCCACAACTTTGGAAGTATGCTTGGAGTCATTGTCCATTTGGAAGACTGATTTGCGACCAAGCTTTAACTTCCTGACTGATGTCTTGAGATGTTGCTTCAATATATCCACATACTTTTCCTCCCTCATGAAGCCATCTATTTTGTGAAGTGCACCAATCCCTCAGGCAGCAAAGCACCCCCACAACATGATGCTGCCACCCTCATGCTTCACGTTTGGGATGGTGTTCTTCAGCTTGCAAGCCTCCCCCTTTTTTTGATGGCGGTTTTGGAGCAGTGGCTTCTTCCTTGCTGAATGGCCTTTCGGGTTATGTCGATATAGGACTTGTTTTACTGTGGATATAGATACTTTTGTACCTGTTTCCTCCAGCATCTTCACAATGTCCTTTGCTGTTGTTCTGGGATTGATTTGCACTTTTCGCACCAAAGTACGTTCATCTCTAGGAGACAGAACGCATCTCCTTCCTGAGCAGTATGACTGCTGCGTGGTCCCATGGTGTTTATACTTGTGTACTATTGTTTGTACAGACTATTGTTTGTACAGATGAATGTGGTACCTTCAGGCATTTGGACATTTCTCCCAAAGGATGAAACAAACTTGTGGAGGTCTACAATTTTTTTTCTGAGGTCTTGGCTGATTTATTTTGTTTTCCCATGATGTCAAGCAAAGAGGCACTGAGTTTGAAGGTAGGCCTTGAAATACATCCACAGGTACACCTCCAATTGACTCAAATTATGTCAATTAGCCTATCAGAAGCTTCTAAAGCCATGACATCCTTTTCTGGAATTTTCCAAGCTTTTTGAAGGCACAGTCAACTTAGTGTATGTAAACTTCTGACCCACTGGAATTGTGATACAGAGAATTACAAGTGAAATCTGTCTAAACAATTGTTGGTAAAATTACTTGTGTCATGCACAAAGTAGATGTCCTAACCGACTTGCCAAAACTATAGTTTGTTAACAAAAAAATTGTGGAGTGGTTGAAAAACGAATTTTAATGACTCCAACCTAAGTGTATGTAAACTTCTGACTTCAACTGTTTATGATACATTTTAACTGTTCAAGGGTTAGGCAGCTGATGATTATAAGCATATAAACATTTTGATATTGATGGATAACAAAGACTGGAAATTCTCTGTTTCATTGATTGAAATATGCATATTCTACTTTTTGTATATGTTACAATTGTGGGATTGTATGCAATGGGAAGTTTGGTCACCATGCTGACTGCATCTAGTGTCTGGACTTTCTCCCAGACTGTTTAAGAATCCTATTACAACTTCCTGTACTTCCTCCCCAGACTGTTTTAGAATCCCATTACAACTTCCTGTACTTCCTCCCCAGACTGTTTTAGAATCCCATTACAACTTCCTGTACTTCCTCCCCAGACTGTTTTAGAATCCTATTACAACTTCCTGTACTTCCTCCCCAGACTGTTTTAGAATCCTATTACAACTTCCTGGACTTCCTCCCCAGACTGTTTTAGAATCCTATTACAACTTCCTGTACTTTCTCCCAGACTGTTTTAGAATCCTATTACAACTTCCTGGACTTTCTCCCAGACTGTTTTAGAATCCTATTACAACTTCCTGGACTTCCTCCCCAGACTGTTTTAGAATCCTATTACAACTTCCTGTACTTTCTCCCAGACTGTTTTAGAATCCTATTACAACTTCCTGGACTTTCTCCCAGACTGTTTTAGAATCCTATTACAACTTCCTGGACTTCCTCCCAGACTGTTTAAGAATCGTATTACAACTTCCTGAAAACTCAGTGAGGGGGGGGTGAAAGGAAAGGAAAGGAAAGGCCAAGTACTGGTAACAGGCATGGGTGTGATTTTGTGACCAACTTTTATAAAAAACAATTCTGTGAAGGGTTCAGATCACAGACAGGCAATAATATTAAATAGTACAAATATAAAGAAACAAACAGAAAATAAATAAAACAATCAATGTTTGTCCTCTCCTCTTCGGGGTGGGGGGGGGCTGATAGGTAAGTCGTGCTTTTAGTTCCTACAAGGGTCTTGTGTCTCGTTCTGTCTGCTATGTTCTCGGGTCATAGCAGCATATTGTCTGAAAAAAAAAGAAAACAAAGAGAGAGAGAGAGTGATAAGAGTCTAGTAGAGTTATTGTTGTGCCTGATAAGGTGGTCCTTGGGAAATGACCGAGTTAGTATGGAGTCTAGCAGCAACCACCGCATGTTTCCTGGATGAAGAGACACATTACTAAATGCCCTGAACTAGACAGTCATACACAGTCATGTCCCATGGAGAGGTTTTTATTAAGAAACGGTCTGCCGCAGCACAGCGACCCTTGGAGCATTTTAGGGGTTAAGTGTCTTGCTCAACTGCAGCTGGAAATGTTTTATAAATTGTTGCAGGGTCAAATGAACGTGTTGTGATATGATTAAATTTACTTACACACACACACACACACACACACACACACACACACACACACACACACACACACACACACACAAAGTTATCAGTAGCACATCACATCAAGGTATATTTCAAGATTTATAAAGTTGTTCAAAGTAGTTTATTACAACTTCAACCAAAAAGTTATGTTTATCAAATAATGTATTAACAGTTTGTTAACTAATTGTAAAACTGTTAACCCAGTTATGCAGTTCTTTATACAGATTTTACCATGATCTGATTGGATAGTGTAATCATTTCAATCTCGTTATTCTGTCAACTTCGCCCTGATTGGACAAAGAGCTTCATAAATCAATGGCGCTGACTCCGCCCCGTGTGGTCGTAGTTCTGCCAGAGACGGAAGAGCCAGCGAGACACCCTAGTCGTAGATGGGGGTTTTTCTTTCTTTTTTTCTGTTTCAATAAAAGTCTATATGAACTAAGTAGACCCGACCCAGCGGATATTCCATTGGTGTCTGTGAGAGACACACCCAGTTAAGAAGACCGGAACTTACATTTTTTTCTGTGATAAACGATCTGAGTTAACTGTCTTCGTTTATCCACCATCTTTGGTTCTGCTTTGAATACTTTGCATGGAAATATTGCCACAAGCAGTGTCCCGAGTGACGAGTGCGCACAGTACTGTTCCATCGCAACTTTGCTAGGATTCTTTTATGATTCTAAGTAACGGAATATTTAGGCTACGCGCTCATCTGTGGATACGTTGTAAGAATAACTTTTCTTAATATTTTCTTGTAGAAATACATTTCCCTTGTTTTCAGTCGTTTGAGAAGTCTACGCTTAGGATAACTTTGTCTTGCTACCCAGACGTAAGTTAACCCCGTTTTTTTTTTTTTTTTACATTTAAAAACATTTAACTTAAGTGGGATTGTGAAATTATTCATTAACATGCCTTTTTCGATAGGTTCTATAATTTCAATTTGAATGTGTGTTTTGTTGACAAAAGACAGAGTTTAGGATATCTATTCTAGGTGAAAAGCTTCTGTATGTCGAATAGATCCAAACCTATATAAAGCAATGAATGGAAGATAGGATATTTATGCTCAACTTCAAGGGGCCGAAAGGGTCTGGTTGACCAACTAAGCTGTCCTTTAATTTAAAGTTGAAAAATCATTAAAGTTTCAAGCTATAGCTCATTTGGTTGCAAGAAAGAGCTGGACCAAAATATTTTTTTCAAGAGAATGGATATGCAATGGGTGATGTGTTAGCGCCATCTCGACCGCTATATTTGCTTGGCAAAGGTAAAATTAGGCTACATTATGGACGGAGTAGGGCGATGTTTGTAATGACGTTTGCATTGATGTACATAGCCTGCTGTTGAAAATATCAACGGCCTTATACCACCATCCCCCTATTTAATCGGTTCTTATTTTCATGATGAGAACTTCTCACTAGTTAGTGATACTATCCTGTCCATGCAAGGTCCACATGGGTGTCTGTGTGCGCGAGAGAAGAGGGATGATGTCTGGGCTCGTGATGCCTGGTTTACTTGTTAATGCCATCCTTGTTTTGACCAGATTACATCCAACTGTGTGTGTGTGTGTGTGTGTGTGTGTGTGTGTGTGTGTGTGTGTGTGTGTGTGTGTGAGAGAGAGCGAGAGAGACATGATGTCTCTGCTTGTCATACTAAAATAGATTTGAATTAATTTGGTGACACAGTGATATTTAAGTGCCCCTTTGAAAACACTCACTGAGTGTCCCTTTGAAAACTACTGTAAAACCCACTCACTGAGTGTCCCTTTGAAAACTACTGTAAAACCCACTCACTGAGTGTCCCTTTGAAAACTACGGTAAAACCCACTCACTGAGTGTCCCTTTGAAAACTACGGTAAAACCCACTCACCGAGTGTCCCTTTGAAAACTACTGTAAAACCCACTCACTGAGTGTCCCTTTGAAAACTACTGTAAAACCCACTCACTGAGTGTCCCTTTGAAAACTACTGTAAAACCCACTCACTGAGTGTCCCTTTGAAAACTACTGTAAAACCCACTCACTGAGTGTCCCTTTGAAGACTACTGTAAAACCCACTCACTGAGTGTCCCTTTGAAAACTACTGTAAAACCCACTCACCGAGTGTCCCTTTGAAAACTACGGTAAAACCCACTCACCGAGTGTCCCTTTGAAAACTACTGTAAAACCCACTCACTGAGTGTCCCTTTGAAAACTACTGTAAAACCCACTCACCGAGTGTCCCTTTGAAAACTACGGTAAAACCCACTCACCGAGTGTCCCTTTGAAAACTACTGTAAAACCCACTCACTGAGTGTCCCTTTGAAAACTACTGTAAAACCCACTCACTGAGTGTCCCTTTGAAAACTACTGTAAAACCCACTCACTGAGTGTCCCTTTGAAAACTACTGTAAAACCCACTCACTGAGTGTCCCTTTGAAAACTACTGTAAAACCCACTCACTGAGTGTCCCTTTGAAAACTACTGTAAAACCCACTCACTGAGTGTCCCTTTGAAGACTACTGTAAAATCCACTCACTGAGTGTCCCTTTGAAAACTACTGTAAAACCCACTCACTGAGTGTCCCTTTGAAAACTACTGTAAAACCCACTCACCCTTTAATAACTACACTGATCAAAAATATAAATGCAACATGCAACAATTTGCAACAAAGATTTTACTGAGTTATAGTTCATTTAAGGAAATCAGTCAATTGAAATAAATAAATTTGGCCCTAATCTATGAATTTCACATGACTGGGAATACAAATCTTTTTATTTATTTATCTAGGCAAGTCAGTTAAGAACACATTCTTATTTACAATTGCGGCCAAACCCTCCCCTAACCCAGACGATGCTGGGTCAATTGTGCGCCGCCCTATGGGACTCCCGATCACGGCCGCTTGTATGTAATACTAAACCAGGGTCTGTAGTTTCCTGTCCTGCTAAGCATTCAAAATGTAATGAGTACTTTTGTATGTCAGGGAAAATGTATGGAGTAAAACGTACATCATTTCATTTTGGAGTGTAGTGAAATGACAGTAAAAGTTGTCAAAAATATGAATAGCAAAGTACAGATACCCCCAAAAAACTACTTAAGTAGTACTTTAAAGTATTTTTTACTTAAGTACTTTACACCGCAGAAAACCAGTCAGTATCTGGTGTGACCATTTACCTCATGAAAACCAGTCAGTATCTGGTGTGACCACCATTTGTCTCATGAAAACCAGTCAGTATCTGGTGGGACCACCATTTGTCTCATGAAAACCAGTCAGTATCTGGTGGGACCACCATTTGTCTCATGCAGCTTGACACATCTCCTTCACACTGAGTTGATCAGGCTGTTGATTGTGGCCTGTGGAATGTTGTCCCACTCCTCTTCAATGGCTGTGCGAAGTTTCTGGATGCTCTGGATCGCCGTCATACACGGTGATCCAGAGCATCCCAAACATGCTCAATGGGTGACATGTCTGAGTATACAGGCCATGGAAGAACTGGGACATGCTGTCGTACACCTCGATCCAGAGCATCCCAAACATGCTCAATGGGTGACATGTCTGAGTATGAAGGCCATGGAAGAACTGGGACATGCTGTCGTACACCTCGATCCAGAGCATCCAAACATGCTCAATGGTTGACATGTCTGATGAGTATACAGGCCATGGAAGAACTGGGACATTTTCAGCTTCCAGGAAATGTGTACAGATCCTTGCGACATGGATGAATGGGCCACAGGATCTCTTCATGGAATCTCTTCGCATTCAAATTGCCATCGATAAAATGCAATTGTGTTAGTTGTCCGTAGCTTATGCCTGCTCATACCATAACCCCACAGCCACCATGGGGCACTCTGTTGACATCAGCAAAACCCTCACCCACACATCTCAAATCTGCCAGGTACAGTTGAAACCGCGATTCATCCGTGAAGAGCACACTTGTTCAGCGTGCCAGTGGCCATCGAAGATGAGTATTTGCCCACTGAAGTCGGTTACGGGGCCGAACTGCAGTCAGGTCAAGACCCAGGTGAGGACGACGAGCTGCACTGAGAGGACACAGTAATTCTTTGGTTGTGCAAACCTACAGTTTCATCTCAGCTGTCTGGGTGGCTGGTCTTAGACGATACTGCAGGTGAAGAAGCCAGATGTGGAGGTCCTTGTCTGGCGTGGTTACACATGGTCTGCTGTTGTGAGGCCGGGTTGGACGTACTGCCAAATTCTCTAAAAGTTGTGCTTTATGATAGAGAAATTAACGTGATATTTTCTGGGAAGAGATCTGGTGGTCATTCCTGCAGTCAGCATGACAATTGCACTCTGTGGCATTGTGTTGTGTGACAAAACTGCACATTTTAGAGTTGCCTTTTATTGACCCCCAGCACAAGGTGCACCTGTGTAATGATCATGCTGTTTAATCAGCTTCTTGATATGCCACACCTGCCAGGTGGGTGGATGACCTTTGCAAAGGAGAAATGCTAACAGGGATGTAAACAAATTTGTGCAAAACATTTGAGAGAAATTATTCTGCGTTTGGAACCATTTTTGAGATATTTTATTTGAGCTCATGAAACATGGGACCGACACTTTACTTGTTGCGTTTGTATTTTTTTCAGTTTACTTTAAAACCCATTCAGTGCATCATAAGACTCCCTCTCCTTTTGGTGATGCCCACTGACTGAACTGTACAAAAAGTGTAGGTTATATACATCCTATAGTAGGATGTACAGTGGGGCAAAAAAAGTATTTCGTCAGCCACCAATTGTGCAAGTTCTCCCACTTAAAAAGATGAGAGAGGCCTGTAATTTTCATCATAGGTACACTTCAACTATGATAGACAAAATGAGAGAGAAAAAAATCCAGAAAATCACATTGTAGGATTTTTCATGATTTTATTTGCAAATTATGGTGGAAAATAAGTATTTGGTCACCTACAAACAAGCAAGATTTCTGGCTCTCACTGACCTGTATCTTCTTCTTTAAGAGTGGCTGACTAAATACTTTTTTGCCCCACTGTAGGTCTACATATCTTTTGCTTACTTTGACATTTATAGGATTTGTGGAGAGTTTAGTAACCAGTTTCTATTTTTTTATTTTTTTATTTAACTGGGCAAGTCAGTCAAGAACAAATTCTTATTTACAATGAAGGCCTACCGGGGAACTGTGGGTTAACTGCCTTGTTCAGGAGCAGAACGACAGATTTTTACCTTGTCAGCTCGGGGATTCGATCCAGCAACCTTTCGGTTACTCGCCCAACGCTCTATCGAATGTGTTTGGAATCTTCCTAAATGTGTAACGCTGTGGAGGTGTAGTAGATGGAATTTAATTTAATTAAATGTATAACTAATGTATTGTTTTTATGCATGGCTGAACATCAATATCTAACTTTAACATTATAAGTTTGAGGTTTATTTTCAAAAGTAATATTCTCAGATGACTCTGTCATGTGCTCCTTCATCTTGAGGTTTTTGTTTTAAATGTTAACTCTATATCAGTGATGTCATAGACCGTATGACACTCATTATGTTTTAAATGTTAACTCTATATCAGTGATGTCATAGACCGTATGACACTCATTATGTTTTAAATGTTAACTCTATATCAGTGATGTCATAGACCGTATGACACTCATTATGTTTTAAATGTTAACTCTATATCAGTGATGTCATAGTTTTAAATGTTAACTCTATATCAGTGATGTCATAGACCGTATGACACTCATTATGTTTTAAATGTTAACTATATATCAGTGATGTCATAGACCGTATGACCTTCAAGATGTTTTTTAATCACCACATCAAGTGAATCACAAGATGAAGCCTTCACTGTCTAAACATAACATCTCGTGGGTCGGAGGGAGGTGCTCTGGATCTCTCCTTCCTCTGTGAAGTTGAGCTGAATGTATTCCATCAGCTTCTGTATAGCGGCCTGGCATAGAGACATGTCTCCTCTGGTACCTCTGCAGCCGCCGCTGTTGACCGTGCTGCCACCGACCGTGCTGCCACCGACCGTGCTGCAGGCATCCTCCTCGTGTTCTGACTCCTGAGATACAGTTGGAGTTATGGATTGAAGTATCACTCCACAATATTACAGAGGCTGACAATAGATCATACAGATTTCAGAACCACATTGTGGACCACCGTTAGACTTTAGAGAAACAATCACAGTAGGCACTCGTAGTACAGTATGTAATTGATGTCAGCTATAAGAAATGACATCACCCACACGTGTATGCAAAAACAGACCTGGTACGAGTCCTGGTCTGGGTCTCTGCTGGTGGTGGACTGCTGGTCTGGGTCTCCATAGTGGTCCTCGTACCTGGTCTGGGCCACCAGGAGCCAGTCCTCCAGTAGATGGATGTGGCTCAGGGTGTTCTCCTGGGTTGGGCATCGTGGCTGGGGCTGGGCCTGACCAGAGCCCCACTGCATCCTGGGTCGATGGGCCCCTCTAGAGGCACCGGGGCTGGGGCTGGGCCTGACCAGAGCCCCACTGCATCCTGGGTCGATGGGCCCCTCTAGATGCATCGTGGCTGGGGCTGTGATTCAGAGGGCTTGGGTTAAATGTGGAAGACACATTTCAGTTGAATGCATTCAGTTGGTCAACTGAATAGGTATCCCCCTTCCCCCTTTCCCCTGCATCCTGGGTTGATGGGCCCCTCTAGAGGCATAGCAGCACCCACCCGTAGCACGCGCTCCAGCAGGTATATTTCACTGGTCACCATAGCAGCACCCACCCGTAGCACGCGCTCCAGCAGGTATATTTCACTGGTCACCATAGCAGCACCCACCCGTAGCACGCGCTCCAGCAGGTATATTTCACTGGTCACCATAGCAGCACCCACCCGTAGCACGCGCTCCAGCAGGTATATTTCACTGGTCACCCCCAAAGCCAATTCCTCAGAGAGGAACAGAGAGAGTACAGCAGAGTACAGCAGAGAGTAGCAGCGGAGTAAAAGAGGTGGAGGTGGGGCAATGCAAATAGTCTGGGTAGCCATTTGATTAGATGTTCAGGAGTCTCATGGCTTGAGGGTAGAAGCTGTTTCGAAGCCTCTTGTGTGTGTGTGTGTGTGTGTGTGTGTGTGTGTGTGTGTGTGTGTGTGACTGAACAGTCTGTTAGATCATGGCTTTAGTACTGCAGGGTTTGGGACTCTGAACAGTCTGATAGATCATGGCTTTAGTACTGCAGGGTTTGGGACTCTGAACAGTCTGATAGATCATGGCTTTAGTACTGCAGGGTTTGTCTTAGTGGGGAGGGAAGAGCATGGATGGTCATATTTATGTTTGTCTGTTTCCCTCCACCATCTGAGTAAACTCAACAGGATATCCAGTTGTCTGTTTCCCTCCACCATCTGAGTAAACTCAACAGGATATCCAGTTGTCTGTTTCCCTCCACCATCTGAGTAATACTCAACAGGATATTCAGTTGTCTGTTTCCCTCCTCCATCTGAGTAAACTCAACAGGATATCCAGTTGTCTGTTTCCCTCCACCATCTGAGTAATACTCAACAGGATATTCAGTTGTCTGTTTCCCTCCACCATCTGAGTAAACTCAACAGGATATTCAGTTGTCTGTTTCCCTCCACCATCTGAGTAAACTCAACAGGATATTCAGTTGTCTGTTTCCCTCCTCCATCTGAGTAAACTCAACAGGATATCCAGTTGTCTGTTTCCCTCCACCATCTGAGTAATACTCAACAGGATATTCAGTTGTCTGTTTCCCTCCTCCATCTGAGTAAACTCAACAGGATATCCAGTTGTCTGTTTCCCTCCACCATCTGAGTAATACTCAACAGGATATTCAGTTGTCTGTTTCCCTCCACCATCTGAGTAAACTCAACAGGATATTCAGTTGTCTGTTTCCCTCCACCATCTGAGTAAACTCAACAGGATATTCAGTTGTCTGTTTCCCTCCACCATCTGAGTAAACTCAACAGGATATTCAGTTGTCTGTTTCCCTCCACCATATGACTATGTATCTCCCCTATCAGTGATAATAACATAGTGACTGTGGTGACTGTGGTGTAGCAGGTTGAGTTGACAGTCACAAGGTCCAGGGTTCAAGCCCCCGTTGGGACTACGCCCTGACTTTTCTACAATATGAGCTCTGTCTGGAGGCCTCCAGCTCGTTCATACCCTCGGTTTCCCAAAATGACAACACCAAAACGGTCCTCTTTTACCCCACAATATCAGACTGCATCAGAACATGATCACATGCTGAAGGCCAGAAAGCTCAGGATGCTGGATCTATTATTTTCTATTTATAAACATAGGAAGTATTGTTGTATTCATAAACAGGAAGCGTTGTTGTATTTATAAACATAGGAAGCGTTGTTGTATTTATAAACAGGAAGCGTTGTATTTTTAAACATAGGAAGTGTTGTTGTATTCATAAACAGGAAGTATTGTTGTATTTATAAACAGGAAGTGTTGTTGTATTTATAAACATAGGAAGCGTTGTTGTATTTATAAACATAGGAAGTGTTGTTGTATTTATAAACAGGAAGTATTGTATTTATAAACATAGGAAATATTGTTGTATTTATAAACAGGAAGCGTTGTTGTATTTATAAACATAGGAAATATTGTTGTATTTATAAACAGGAAGCGTTGTTGTATTCATAAACATAGGAAATATTGTTGTATTTATAAACAGGAAGCGTTGTTGTATTCATAAACATAGGAAATATTGTTGTATTTATAAACAGGAAGTGTTGTATTTATAAACATAGGAAATATTGTTGTATTTATAAACAGGAAGCGTTGTTGTATTCATAAACATAGGAAATATTGTTGTATTTATAAACAGGAAGCGTTGTTGTATTCATAAACATAGGAAATATTGTTGTATTTATAAACATAGGAAGTGTTGTTGTATTCATAAATAGGAAGTATTGTTGTATTCATAAACATAGGAAATATTGTTGTATTTATAAACAGGAAGTGTTGTTATATTTATAAACATAGGAAGTGTTTACAAAGACTTGACAACAAGTCAACAGGACAACCGTGAGTTGGGGAGGAGTGAGGAATTTGGGCCGGGGAAGAACAGGCATCACTGAAGTTCTGCCTAGCAACAGAGATGTATTGGCTGTCCAGATGTGTAAGGAGAAGACGAAGTATAGGAGGAAGGTTTAAATACCAGTGCTTGTGTAAATAAGTCTTTGTAGGTTCAGATGTCTGACCCATTGGGTGAATAAACTTGGTTTGAGCGTTACCTAGTTGCCCGTTAGGTTCTAAATAGATAAAGTAAAAACTAACAGGTGCCTTTTGGTAAAGTCCAAGCAGGCTGTCATGTGCCTTTTTACTGAGGAGTGGATTCCGTCTGACAACTCTACCATAAAGGCCTGATTGGTGAAGTGCTGCAGAGATGGTTGTCCTTCTGGAAGGTTCTCTCATCTCCACAGAGGAACTCTGGAGCTCTGTCAGAGTGACCATCTGGTTATTGGTTGATTCCTCAGTTTGGCCTGGTGGCCAGCTCTAGAAAGAGTCTTGGTATTTCCAAACGTCTTCCATTTAAGAATGATGGAGGCCACTGTGTTCTTGGGGACCTTCAATGATGCAGACATTTTTTGCTACTCTTCCCCAGATCTGTGCCTCGACCTCATGGCTTGGTTTTTGTGTGTGTGTGTCCCCAACTGTGGGACCTTATATAGGCAGGTGTGTGCCTTTCCAAATCATGTCCAATTAATTGAATATACCACAGGTGAACTTCAATCAAGTTCTTGAAACATCAAGGATGATCAATGGAAACAGGATGCACCTGAGCTCAATTTCGAGTCTCATAGCAAATGGTCTGAATACTTATGTAAATAAGGTATCTGTTTAAAAAAAAAAAAAGAATTTGCACAAAACAATCTAAAAACTTGTTTTCACTTTGTCATTATGGGGTATTGTGATGTCATTATGGGGGTATTGTGATGTCATTATGGGGTATTGTGATGTCATGGGGTATTGTGATGTCATTATGGGGTATTGTGATGTCATTATGGGGTATTGTGATGTCATTATGGGGTATTGTGTGTGGATTGATGAGGGGGAAAAAATGAATTGAATCAATTTGATAATAAGGCTGTAATGAAAGAACATGTGGAAAAGGGGGTCTGAATACTTTCCGAAGTCACTGTATAAGATCATCTTTGAGAACTAACAATCACCAACATATAAACTAGACTGAGAGAATGTACATTTCAGAAAATGCCATGGCATGGGCACAACCCCCATTGATTTTGATATAATGTTTGAGTAAACTCAGATAGCATAAGAACACAGCATAAGCCATGACAAAATGTGTATAATTGAAGAACATTTGCTTTAAAACGGCACATTTTATCTCAGTCAAATGGCAAAATGTGTAGAATTGCACACCCACTACCAAAACCCACGAGTGACAAGTTGCAACATACAGTGCCTTGCGAAAGTATTCGGCCCCCTTGAACTTTGCAACCTTTTGCCACATTTCAGGCTTCAAACATAAAGATATAAAACTGTATTTTTTTGTGAAGAATCAACAACAAGTGGGACACAATCATGAAGTGGAACGACATTTATTGGATATTTCAAACTTTTTTAACAAATCAAAAACTGAAAAATTGGGCGTGCAAAATTATTCAGCCCCCTTAAGTTAATACTTTGTAGCGCCACCTTTTGCTGCGATTACAGCTGTAAGTCGCTTGGGGTATGTCTCTATCAGTTTTGAGAGACTGAAATTTTTTCCCATTCCTCCTTGCAAAACAGCTCGAGCTCAGTGAGGTTGAGGTTGGATGGAGAGCATTTGTGAACAGCAGTTTTCAGTTCTTTCCACAGATTCTCGATTGGATTCAGGTCTGGACTTTGACTTGGCCATTCTAACACCTGGATATGTTTATTTTTGAACCATTCCATTGTAGATTTTGCTTTATGTTTGGATCATTGTCTTGTTGGAAGACAAATCTCCGTCCCAGTCTCAGGTCTTTTGCAGACTCCATCAGGTTTTCTTCCAGAATGGTCCTGTATTTGGCTCCATCCATCTTCCCATCAATTTTAACCATCTTCCCTGTCCCTGCTGAAGAAAAGCAGGCCCAAACCATGATGCTGCCACCACCATGTTTGACAGTGGGGATGGTGTGTTCAGGGTGATGAGCTGTGTTGCTTTTACGCCAAACATAACGTTTTGCATTGTTGCCAAAAAGTTCAATTTTGGTTTCATCTGACCAGAGCACCTTCTTCCACATGTTTGGTGTGTCTCCCAGGTGGCTTGTGGCAAACTTTAAACAACACTTTTTATGGATATCTTTAAGAATGGCTTTCTTCTTGCCACTCTTCCATAAAGGCCAGATTTGTGCAATATACGACTGATTGTTGTCCTATTGTCAGAGTCTCCCACCTCAGCTGTAGATCTCTGCAGTTCATCCAGAGTGATCATGGGCCTCTTGGCTGCATCTCTGATCAGTCTTCTCCTTGTATGAGCTGAAAGTTTAGAGGGACGGCCAGGTCTTGGTAGATTTGCAGTGGTCTGATACTCCTTCCATTTCAATATTATCGCTTGCACAGTGCTCCTTGGGATGTTTAAAGCTTGGGAAATCTTTTTGTATCCAAATCCCGGCTTTAAACTTCTTCACAACAGTATCTCGGACCTGCCTGGTGTGTTCCTTGTTCTTCATGATGCTCTCTGCGCTTTTAACGGACCTCTGAGACTATCACAGTGCAGGTGCATTTATACAGAGACATGATTACACACAGGTGGATTGTATTTATCATCATTAGTCATTTAGGTCAACATTGGATCATTCAGAGATCCTCACTGAACTTCTGGAGAGAGTTTGCTGCACTGAAAGTAAAGGGGGGGGGGGGGGGGGGGGGGACATGGTGTTCTTCACTCTTTCCGGTGTAAACATTTGAGAAGTCAGCTTTTTCCCTTGGTGAAATGTATTAGTACAGTGTTAGGACATTGAAAGACAGTGTTTGTGTCTTTTGTGTACCTCTGGTGACATAATATAGCAACTGCATGATCTCTCTTCAGAGGCAGGAAGTAGGGAGAGAGACAGCTTGTTGAATTGGAAGCTGAACTAGGGCTACAGGTGAGAAAGACACGGAGCTGCAGGGAGAGAGACGGCTTGTTGAATTGGAAGCTGAACTAGGGCTACAGGTGAGAAAGACACGGAGCTGCAGGGAGAGAGACGGCTTGTTGAATTGGAAGCTGAACTAGGGCTACAGGTGAGAAAGACACGGAGCTGCAGGGAGAGAGACGGCTTGTTGAATTGGAAGCTGAACTAGGGCGACAGTGAACCAAGACACGGAGCTGCAGGGAGAGAGACGGCTTGTTGAATTGGAAGCTGAACTAGGGCTACAGTGAACCAAGACACCGAGCTGCAGGGAGAGAGACAGCTTGTTGAATTGGAAGCTGAACTAGGGCTACAGTGAACCAAGACACAGAGCAGCAGGGAGAGAGACAGCTTGTTGAATTGGAAGCTGAACTAGGGCTACAGTGAACCAAGACACGGAGCTGCAGGGAGAGAGACAGCTTGTTGAATTGGAAGCTGAACTAGGGCTACAGTGAACCAAGACACGGAGCAGCAGGGAGAGAGACAGCTTGTTGAATTGGAAGCTGAACTAGGGCTACAGTGAACCAAGACACGGAGCTGCAGGGAGAGAGACAGCTTGTTGAATTGGAAGCTGAACTAGGGCTACAGTGAACCAAGACACGGAGCTGCAGGGAGAGAGACGGCTTGTTGAATTGGAAGCTGAACTAGGGCTACAGGTGAGAAAGACACGGAGCTGCAGGGAGAGAGACGGCTTGTTGAATTGGAAGCTGAACTAGGGCTACAGTGAACCAAGACACGGAGCTGCAGGGAGAGAGTTTTTTTACCCAGCTAGCACATAACGTGCTGAGAACCATATGTTTCTTAGAGCCTGGTAAGAGCGTGATTGTCCTTTTAGTTATTTTGCATACAACCTTTCCACAACGTTCTGGGAATGGTGCAGGATACCCAGCTAGCACATCATGTTCTAAGAGCCATTTCCTACAGGTTTCCTCGTGGTTCTATTTAAAGTCATGTTCTCAGAACGTTCAGGGAAACGTTAAGAAACAAAGTTCTTCTGTGGGAATATTAGTACTTCAGCGTAACGTTTTCTGCAGGTTTCGTTATGGTTCTATTTAAAGTTGGGTTCTCAGAACATTAAGAAAACGTTAGTAACGTTCTAAGAATGTTGTTTAAAAAGCTATGTGACCAACCGGCTCCATTCGGTCTTAGGTAGCAAAATGTTAAATGTATTTTTGTTTTTTACATTTTATAAAACTAGAGACTCAGAGCTAGAAAATAGTGTGTCATACTCTACAGTTGAGGAACAAGGGGAAAGTCATGAGTCACGGTCATGGGTGCACCTCAGCTCAAGGTACTAAACGATATCATAACCACCATTGATAAAAGACAGAACTGTGCAGCAGTCTTCATCGACCTGGCCAAAGCTTTCGACTTTGTCAATCACCGTATTCTTATCGGCAGACTCAATAGCCTTGGTTTCTCAAATGATTGCCTCGCCTGGTTCACCAACTACTTCGCAGACAGAATTCAGTGTGTCAAATCGGAGGGCCTGTTGTCCGGATCTCTGGCAGTCTCTATGGGGGCACCACAGGGTTCTATTCTCGGGCCGACTCTTTTCTCTGTATAAATCAATGATGTCGCTCTTGCTGCTGGTGATTCCTTGATCCATCTCTACGCAGATGACACCATTCTGTATACATCTGGCCCTTCTTTGGACACTGTGTTAACCTCTAGTAACTCCCCATCCCGGGTGCGGGAGCGTAATCATCGACTCACACTAATTAGCATAACGCAACGGACATAAAATATAGAAAATATTCCTATTCATGAAAATCACAAGTGAAATATATTGAGACACAGCTTAGCCTTTTGTTAATCACCCTGTCATCTCAGATTTTCAAAATATGCTTTACAGCCAAAGCTAGACAGGCATTTGTGTAAGTTTATCGATAGCCTAGCATAGCATTTTGTCCTGCTAGCAGCAGGTAACTTGGTCACGGAAATCAGAAAAGCAATCAAATTAAATTGTTTACCTTTGATGAGCTTCGGATGTTTTCACTCACAAGACTCCCAGTTAGATAGCCAATGTTTCTTTTTTCCAAAAATATTATTTTTGTAGGCGAAATAGCTCTGTTTGTTCTTCAGGTTTGGCTGAGAAATCGTCAGGAAATTGCAGTCACGAAAACGCAGAAAAATATTCCAAATTAGCTCCATAATATCGACAGAAACATGGCAAACGTTGTTTATAATCAATCCTCAAGGTGTTTTTCAAATATCTATTCGATAATATATCCACCGGGACAATTGTTTTTTCAGTAGGACCGATTGGAATAATGGCTACCTCTGTATTTTACGCGAGAATCACTCTGGGAGCAATCAGGTGACCAGTTGCGCAATGTAGCCGCTTACGGGTATTCTTCAACATAAATGCGTAAAACTACGTCACAATGCTGTAACGTTAGGTTAGCTGGCTAGCCAGTACAAATAATGACTGTATCATATATCTGACAATGTCTTTAGATAATTTCTATTTATAAATAAACTCACAACAAGATCATTATTTACAAGTTAATGGCGAGCTAATTACACAAAATAGCTTACGTTTGTGAGTGAGATGAAATAAAAGCAGGGCTTTCTACCTGAGAATCCTAGAACTTGGACACTGTCTCGTTGGCCTAACGTTATATCCTCATTTGACTTTGGTGCAGGTCATGTTGTTCTTCACATTACCGTCTCTGGTAAACACACACTACATCAAATCAAATCTATGTTTATTTGTCACATGCGCAGGATACACAAGGTGTAAACAGTACAGTGAAATGGCTACTTGCATAGTGGAGTCTTTTTGTTTATACAAGTAGCTAGTTAGCTAAACAATGAACCATAATCCCAAATCATAACAGAACTACCCTGCATGAATCTGCTGGTAGCTAAAGCTAATCAACCAGCTAAATTCAATATTAGCTAGCTAGCTAACATTAGGCTATAACTAGCAATGCAAACGGATCTGAGATACAAATAATAGTACTACACAGATCATACAGGTAATGTTAGCTAGCAAGGCAGTCAGCTAACATTAGCTAGCTTGCTAATAGTACACTTTAACTTGTAATGTAAACGACTTTGACAAAATTAGAAACCGATAATATCTGAAAATGTAGCTAGCTAGACTCTCTTACCTGTATACACGGATGAACGCGTCTCCCTCTCTGTCACGGTTGCCATGGTTACCCTTAGTTTGAAGATGTAATCCAGAAACAGGTGTTTTATACAACGGCGTTCTTCAATGTGTTCTCTTTTCGACCCCCCGTGTGTATTTGCAATCAAACGTCAGAATTTTCTCATTCTCCATCGCGATCATACTCTGCTTCCACCGGGCATTCCACTGATTTCAAAACTCCGTCCTCCAGAAAGTGGAGAGCATTAGCAACACTTGCAGTTCTTTGTAATATCTTTCACAATAGTCACATTAGAAAGGATTACCTACACACACAGTGCTTTTGGAAAGTATTCAGACCCCTTGACTTTTTTCACATTTTGTTACAGCTTTAGTCTAAAATTGATTAAAGTGGTTTTTCCCCTCATCAATCTATTCACAATACCCCATAATGACTAAGCAAAAACAGTTATTTTGAAATTTGTGTTAATTTATTTAAAAAAAAGGGAAATATTAAATTTACACAAGTATTTAGACCCTTTACTCAGTACTTTGTTGAAACACATTTGGCAGTGATTACAGTATTGAGGCTTTCTTGGGTATGATGCTACAGGCTTGGCACAATTGTATTTGGGGAGTTTCTCCCATTCTTCTCTGCAGATCATGTCAAGCTCTGTCAGGTTGGATGGGGAGCGTTGCTGCACAGCTATTTTCAGGTCTCTCCAGAGATGTTCGATTGGGTTTAAGTCCGGGCTCTGGCTGGGCCACTCAAGGACATTCAGAGACTAGGGTCGTTGTCCTGTTGCAAGGTGAACCTTCACGCCAGTCTGGTTGATTGGTTTACAAATCAATGTTTTTTTGTATCAAGACTGCCCAAATGTGCCTAATTTGTTTTTGAATAACTTTTCATGTTCAAAATTGTGCACTCTCCTCAAACAATAGCTTGGTTTTCATTCACTGTAATAGCTTCTGTAAATTGAACAGTGCAGTTAGATTAACAACAATTTAAGCTTTCTGCCAATATCAGATATGTCTATGTCCTGGAAAATGTTCTTGTTACTTACAACCTCATGCTAATCACATTAGCCTACGTTAGCTCAACTGTCCCGTAGAAGGGACACCGATCCTGAGGAAGTTTTTAAGGGCTTGTGAGTAAGCATTTCATGGTGAGATTTACACCTGTTGTATTCGGCGCATGTGACAAATACAATTTGATTTGATCAATGCCTAAGCAAATTAATTTCCATGTGTCGTATCTGTGCTTGGAATTCACAACGGTTAAACTAAACAGTGTTATTAAAAGTCTCATTGAAACATCAGAATGTTAATTTAATTACCTTCAAATAACATAAAAAATGCAAGTTCCCAAAACAGGCAAAGTGTACCCTTCGTTCTCAGAACCATTGGGAAACCAAAAATGTATGTTCCCACAACTTCCAAAGAACCAAATGTGCTAGCTGGGTATTTTTCCACTGTGCCCCTCACTCTCCAGTCCAGTGCCATGCTACTATAGCCAGGAGGATATCATAGACTGACTGTACAACCACAGAGAATATCAAAGGTAATATTAAACCAGTTTAAAGACCCTTTGTGACGTATGTCCATATTCCACTCCTCCCTCTTCAGTCCAGTCCCGTGATTTATTCGTCTGATTGCTTCTCAGCTCCTCCCTCTCCAGTCCAGTCCCGTGATGTATTTGGCTGATTGCTTCTCAGCTCCTCCCTCTCCAGTCCAGTCCCCTGATGTATTTGTCTGATTGCTTCTCAGCTCCTCCCTCTCCAGTCCAGTCCCTTGATGTATTCCACTGTGCTTCTCAGCTCCTCCCTCTCCAGTCCAGTCCCCTGATGTATTCCACTTTGCTTCTCAGCTCCTCCCTCTCCAGTCCAGTCCCGTGATGTATTTGGCTGATTGCTTCTCAGCTCCTCTCTCTCCAGTCCAGTCCCTTGATGTATTCCACTGTGCTTCTCAGCTCCTCCCTCTCCAGTCCAGTCCCCTGATGTATTCCACTGTGCTTCTCAGCTCCTCCCTCTCCAGTCCAGTCCCCTGATGTATTTGTCTGATTGCTTCTCAGCTCCTCCCTCTCCAGTCCAGTCCCCTGATGTATTCCACTGTGCTTCTCAGCTCCTCCCTCTCCAGTCCAGTCCCCTGATGTATTCCACTTTGCTTCTCAGCTCCTCCCTCTCCAGTCCAGTCCCGTGATGTATTTGGCTGATTGCTTCTCAGCTCCTCCCTCTCCAGTCCAGTCCCCTGATGTATTTGTCTGATTGCTTCTCAGCTCCTCCCTCTCCAGTCCAGTCCCGTGATGTATTTGGCCGATTGCTTCTCTGAGAAGCCAATATGGGTCAAGGCTCCATTTAGCCTAAATTGCAGCCAACCAAGTCACAGACTGTTCTTTCTGCTACCGCACAGTAAGCTGTACCGATGCAACATGTCTGGAACAACAGGACCCTGAACAGCTTCTACCCCCAAGCCATAACACTACTAAATAGTTAACCAAATAGCTAACCAGACTATCTGCATCGAACCTCTTTGCACTAACGCTGCTGCTACTGTTTATTATCTATCCTGTTGCCTTGTCACTTTATCTATACCTGTATGTACATGATCTACCTCAATTATAACGCACCCCTGCACATCGACTCAGTACTGGTACCCCGTGTATATAACCATACCCCTGCACATCGACTCAGTACTGGTACCCCGTGTATATAACCAAACCCCTGCACATTGACTCAGTACTGGTACCCCGTGTATATAACCATACCCCTGCACATCGACTCAGTACTGGTACCCCGTGTATATAACCAAACCCCTGCACATTGACTCAGTACTGGTACCCCGTGTATATAACCATACCCCTGCACATCGACTCAGTACTGGTACCCCGTGTTACTCATTGACTCAGTACTGGTACCCTGTGTTACTCATTGACTCAGTACTGGTACCCTGTGTATATAACCATACCCCTGCACATCGACTCAGTACTGATACCCCGTGTATATAACCATACCCCTGCACATCGACTCAGTACTGGTACCCCGTGTATATAACCAAACCCCTGCACATCGACTCAGTACTGGTACCCCATGTATATAACCATACCCCTGCACATCGACTCAGTACTGGTACCCCGTGTATATAACCATACCCCTGCACATTGACTCAGTACTGGTACCCCGTGTATATAACCAAACCCCTGCACATTGACTCAGTACTGGTACCCCGTGTATATAACCATACCCCTGCACATCGACTCAGTACTGGTACCCTGTGTATATAACCATACCCCTGCACATCGACTCAGTACTGGTACCCCGTGTATATAACCATACCCCTGCACATCGACTCAGTACTGGTACCCCGTGTATATAACCAAACCCCTGCACATTGACTCAGTACTGGTACCCCGTGTATATAACCATACCCCTGCACATCGACTCAGTACTGGTACCCTGTGTATATAACCATACCCCTGCACATCGACTCAGTACTGGTACCCCGTGTATATAACCATACCCCTGCACATCGACTCAGTACTGGTACCCCGTGTATATTACCAAACCCCTGCACATCGACTCAGTACTGGTACCCTGTGTATATAACCATACCCCTGCACATCGACTCAGTACTGGTACCCTGTGTATATATATATAATATTGTTTTCCTACATTTTTCTATCTGCATTTTTGGGAAGGTCCCAGGTTACCAAGCATTTCACTGTTAGTCTACACCTGTTGTTTACCAAGCATTTCACTGTTAGTCTACACCTGTTGTTTACCAAGCATTTCACTGTTAGTCTGTACACCTGTTGCTTACCAAGCATTTCACTGTTAGTCTACACCTGTTGCTTACCAAGCATTTCACTGTTAGTCTACACCTGTTGTTTACCAAGCATTTCCCTGTTAGTCTACACCTGTTGTTTACCAAGCATTTCACTGTTAGTCTACACCTGTTGTTTACCAAGCATTTCACTGTTAGTCTACACCTGTTGTTTACCAAGCATTTCACTGTTAGTCTACACCTGTTGTTTACCAAGCATTTCACTGTTAGTCTACACCTGTTGTTTACCAAGCATTTCACTGTTAGTCTACACCTGTTGTTGTTAGTCTACACCTGTTGTTTACCAAGCATTTCCATGTTAGTCTACACACGTTGTTTACGAAGCAAATTACATTTTGTTCTTGGTGCAGCGGGAGGTTAATCTTATAACATGGGGCCTAATCACTTTTAAGCATGCACCCTGCAGTTGTCAATCAACTAAGTGAATTGTAATAGAGAATTACTTCTCAGTCTCTTGTGACAGATGAGACATTGAAATGTTAGCTGTCCAGGCCAGCATGCAATATTTGGTTTTGGGTGCCGAGATTACTCACCCCACTGCTCGTATGATCAGCTTTTCTATGCTATGCAAACAATAATATACTGAAGATACTATAGATATCTTAGTAAATTCACCACGATGTACAGTGCATTCACCATATGATCAGCCGTTCTATGCTAGCCATATGATCAGCTTTTCTATGCTAGCCATATGATCAGCTTTTCTATGCTAGCTGTATGATCAGCTTTTCTATGCTAGCTGTATGATCAGCTTTTCTATGCTAGCTGTATGATCAGCTTTTCTATGCTAGCTGTATGATTAGCTTTTCTATGCTAGCCATATGATTAGCCGTTCTATGCTAGCTGTATGATCAGCTTTTCTATGCTAGCTGTATGATCAGCTTTTCTATGCTAGCTGTATGATCAGCTTTTCTATGCTAGCCATTGGATCAGCTTTTCTATGCTAGCCATATGATCAGCTTTTCTATGCTAGCCGTATGATTAGCTTTTCTATGCTAGCCATATGATCAGCTTTTCTATGCTAGCCATATGATCAGCTTTTCTATGCTAGCTGTATGATAAGCTTTTCTATGCTAGCCATATGATCAGCTTTTCTATGCTAGCCGTGTGATCAGCTTTTCTATGCTGGCCATATGATCAGCTTTTCTATGCTAGCTGTATGATCAGCTTTTCTATGCTAGCTGTATGATCAGCTTTTCTATGCTAGCCGTATGATCAGCTTTTCTATGCTAGCCGTATGATTAGCTTTTCTATGCTAGCCATATGATAAGCTTTTCTATGCTAGCCATATGATAAGCTTTTCTATGCTAGCCGTATGATCAGCTTTTCTATGCTAGCTGTATGATCAGCCGTTCTATGCTAGCCATATGATCAGCTTTTCTATGCTAGCCGTGTGATCAGCTTTTCTATGCTAGCCATATGATTAGCCGTTCTATGCTAGCGGTATGATCAGCTTTTCTATGCTAGCCATATGATCAGCTTTTCTATGCTAGCCGTATGATCAGCTTTTCTATGCTAGCCATATGATCAGCTTTTCTATGCTAGCCGTATGATCAGCTTTTCTATGCTAGCCGTGTGATCAGCTTTTCTATGCTAGCCGTGTGATTAGCCGTTCTATGCTAGCTGTATGATCAGCTTTTCTATGCTAGCCGTATAATCAGCTTTTCTATGCTAGCCATATGATCAGCTTTTCTATGCTAGCCATATGATCAGCTTTTCTATGCTAGCCGTGTGATCAGCTTTTCTATGCTAGCCATATGATAAGCTTTTCTATGCTAGCCATTGGATCAGCTTTTCTATGCTAGCCGTATGATCAGCTTTTCTATGCTAGCCGTATGATTAGCTTTTCTATGCTAGCCATATGATTAGCCGTTCTATGCTAGCTGTATGATCAGCTTTTCTATGCTAGCCGTGTGATAAGACGAGATGTAAACAAACTTTCAGGCAGAGGCAGTATTCAACTTCCAACTCCGTTTAAAGCAGCAGGCAGGAAAACAAAATGTTGCCATTTGGGGACCAGAGATGGACTATCTAGCTGGAATAGAGTCAGGAAGTAATTCTCCTGGTCTTTAATCTAGAAACTCTAACTGGGATGAATTGCATGCGTCTCGCCAAGCTTGAAAAATGCCAGAGCAGAGTGCATTTTGTTTTTCAAAGCTCTATGGTCCTAAACATCCTGAACTGAGAAGACATCCATGGATCAGACTGGTATAGGAGAGGACTGATTCATCCATGGATGAATCAGTCCTCTCCTATACCAGTCTGATCCATGGATGAATCAGTCCTCTCCTATACCAGTCTGATCCATGGATGAATCAGTCCTCTCCTATACCAGTCTGATCCATGGATGAATCAGTCCTCTCCTATACCAGTCTGATCCAATGGATGAATCAGTCCTCTCCTATACCAGTCTGATCCATGGATGTCTCAGTCCTCTCCTATACCAGTCTGATCCATGGATGTCTCAGTCCTCTCCTATACCAGTCTGATCCATGGATGAATCAGTCCTCTCCTATACCAGTCTGATCCATGGATGTCTCAGTCCTCTCCTATACCAGTCTGATCCATGGATGAATCAGTCCTCTCCTATACCAGTCTGATCCATGGATGAATCAGTCCTCTCCTATACCAGTCTGATCCAATGGATGAATCAGTCCTCTCCTATACCAGTCTGATCCATGGATGAATCAGTGCTCTCCTATACCAGTCTGATCCATGGATGAATCAGTCCTCTCCTATACCAGTCTGATCCATGGATGTCTTCTCATCCATTGGATCAGACTGGTATAGGAGAGGACTGATTCATCCATGGATCAGACTGGTATAGGAGAGGACTGATTCATCCATGGATCAGACTGGTATAGGAGAGGACTGATTCATCCATGGATCAGACTGGTATAGGAGAGGACTGAGACATCCATGGATCAGACTGGTATAGGAGAGGACTGATTCATCCATTGGATCAGACTGGTATAGGAGAGGACTGATTCATCCATGGATCAGACTGGTATAGGAGAGGACTGATTCATCCATGGATCAGACTGGTATAGGAGAGGACTGATTCATCCATGGATCAGACTGGTATAGGAGAGGACTGATTCATCCATGGATCATACTGGTATAGGAGAGGACTGATTCATCCATGGATCAGACTGGTATAGGAGAGGACTGAGACATCCATGGATCAGACTGTCGAAGCCAGGCTGCAGCCCCAGACATCTGGTGCAGAATTAAGCAGTCATACCTATATAACTAACTCCACACATCATGTAGGCAAGCAGATGGACAGGCAGACAGACAGACAGATAGGTAGCCTGGTACTGTAGACAAACAGACAGACAGACTGAATGACTAACAGACAGACAGACAGACACACACACACACACAGACAGACAGACAGGTAGCCTGGTACTGTAAACAGACAGACAGACTGAATGACTAACAGACAGACAGACACACACACACACAGACAGACAGGTAGCCTGGTACTGTAAACAGACACACAGACACACAGACAGACAGACAGACAGGTAGCCTGGTACTGTAAACAGACATACAGACAGACAGGTAGCCTGGTACTGTAAACAAACATACAGACACACAGACAGACAGACAGACAGACAGAGAATGAAGCCACACGTTTCCTGACCAGTTTTAAACGTTTTGACCATAAAGAAAAATGATGTATTGGAATATATTTCTATAAAATATAAATATATTTCAATATATTGGGAAAATGTATTTATGAAATATATAAATATATGTATAAAATAGATACACAACCTTCTCTACCTCAATGATAATGCTGAGTCTCTATTGACCTCTGGTACCTTAGCGTGCGGTTCCCAATGTGTTGTTTTGCATGTCAAAACTGGAAAATGTAGTTATTGTTGACAAAGAATTATGCAGCTATAGAGGTAAAATGAATTAGGTGTTTATTCCGAAAAGACACTTGAACATAGAACATACACTTCATGACTAAAAGTATGTGGACACCTGCTCGTCGAACATCTCATTTCATGGGCATTAATATGGACTTGGAAGGCTTTCCACTAGATGTTGGAACATTGCTGCTATAACAGCCTCCACTCTTCTGGGAAGGCTTTCCACTAGATGTTGGAACATTGCTGCTATAACATCCTCCACTCTTCTGGGAAGGCTTTCCACTAGATGTTGGAACATTGCTGCTATAATAGCCTCCTCTCTTCTGGGAAGGCTTTCCACTAGATGTTGGAACATTGCTGCTATAACAGCCTCCACTCTTCTGGGAAGGCTTTCCACTAGATGTTGGAACATTGCTGCTATAACAACCTCCACTCTTCTGGGGAGGCTTTCCACTAGATGTTGGAACATTGCTGCTATAACAGCCTCCACTCTTCTGGGAAGGCTTTCCACTAGATGTTGGAACATTGCTGCTACAACAGCCTCCACTCTTCTGGGAAGGCTTTCCACTAGATGTTGGAACATTGCTGCTATAACAGCCTCCACTCATCTGGGAAGGCTTTCCACTAGATGTTGGAACATTGCTGCTATAACAGCCTCCACTCTTCTGGGAAGGCTTTCCACTAGATGTTGGAACATTGCTGCTATAATAGCCTCCACTCTTCTGGGAAGGCTTTCCACTAGATGTTGGAACATTGCTGCTATAACAGCCTCCACTCTTCTGGGAAGGCTTTCCACTAGATGTAGGAACATTACTGCTATAACAGCCTCCAGTCTTCTGGGAAGGCCTTCCACTAGATGTAGGAACATTACTGCTATAACAGCCTCCAGTCTTCTGGGAAGGCTTTCCACTAGATGTTGGAACATTGCTGCTATAACAGCCTCCACTCTTCTGGGAAGGCTTTCCACTAGATGTTGGAACATTGCTGCTATAACAGCCTCTACTCTCCTGGGAAGGCTTTCCACTAGATGTTGGAACATTGCTGCAGGGACTTGCTTCCATTTAGCCACAAGAGCATTAGTGAGGTCGGCCACTGATGTTGGGTGATTCTATGGTCTGAGATTTAACTCTTTGGCATGAATGGAGGAAACCTGTCACCATCCCTACGGTGAAGCATGGTGGTGGCAGCATCATGCTGTAGGGATGTTTTTCCAGTGGCATGAACTGGGAGACTTGTCAGGATTGAGGGAAAGATGAATGGAGCAAAGTACAGAGAGATCCCAGACAACGCAGGAGTGGCTTCGGGTCTCTGAATGATCTTGAGTGGCACAGCAAGAAGCCAGACTTGAACCCGATCGAACATCCTCTGGAGAGACCTGAAAATAGCTGTGCAGCGACATTCCCCATCCAACCTGACAGAGCTTGAGAGGATCTGCAGAGAAGAATGGGAGAAACTTCCCAAATACAGGTGTGCCAAGCTTGTATCGTCATACCCAAGAAGACTTGAGGCTGTAATCACTGCCAAAGGTGCTTCAACAAAGTACAAGAAAATCAAATCAAATGTTGTTAGTCACATGTCACGAATACAACAGGTGTAGTAGACCTTACAGTGAAATGCTGAATACAACAGGTGTAGTAGACCTTACAGTGAAATGCTGAATACAACAGGTGTAGTAGACCTTACAATGAAATGCTGAATACAACAGGTGTAGTAGACCTTACAATGAAATGCTGAATACAACAGGTGTAGTAGACCTTACAATGAAATGCTGAATACAACAGGTGTAGTAGACCTTACAGTGAAATCCTGAATACAACAGGTGTAGTAGACCTTACAATGAAATGCTGAATAGAACAGGTGTAGTAGACCTTACAATGAAATGCTGAATAGAACAGGTGTAGTAGACCTTACAATGAAATGCTGAATACAACAGGTGTAGTAGACCTCACAGTGAAATGCTGAATACAACAGGTGTAGTAGACCTTACAATGAAATGCTGAATAGAACAGGTGTAGTAGACCTTACAATGAAATGCTGAATAGAACAGGTGTAGTAGACCTTACAATGAAATGCTGAATAGAACAGGTGTAGTAGACCTTACAATGAAATGCTGAATACAACAGGTGTAGTAGACCTTACAATGAAATGCTGAATAGAACAGGTGTAGTAGACCTTACAATGAAATGCTGAATAGAACAGGTGTAGTAGACCTTACAATGAAATGCTGAATACAACAGGTGTAGTAGACCTTACAGTGAAATGCTTACTTACAAGCCCTTAAAACCAACAAAGCAAGTTTTAAGAAAAATACCACAAAAAAAAAGAAATAAAAGTAACAAATAAATAAAGAGCAGCAATAAAATAACAATAGCGAGGCTATATACAGGGAGGTACCGGTACAGAGAATAATGTAATCACTGCCAAAGGTGCTTCAACAAAGTACTGAGTAAAGGGTCTGAATACTTATGTAAATATATCAGTTCTTTATTTTTAAGACACTTGCAAAAAAAAAAGAAAGTGTTTTTGCTTTGTCATTATGGTGTGTAGATTGATGACGATTTTTAAAAAATACATTTAGAATAGAATAGAATAGAATTTTAGAATAGAATAGAATATAATAGAATTTTAGAATAGAATATAATAGAATTTTAGAATAGAATAGAATAGAATTTTAGAATAGAATAGAATAGAATTTTAGAATAGAATTTTAGAATAGAATAGAATTTTAGAATATAATAGAATATAATATAATTTCAGAATAGAATAGAATAGAATTTTAGAATAGAATAGAATATAATTTTAGAATAGAATAGAATATAATTTTAGAATAGAATAGAATATAATTTTAGAATATAATTTTAGGAACTGAAACTATCCTACCGATCCTTGACTTTGGCGAGTCATACAATAGCCTCCAACACTCTACTCAGCAAATTGGATGGAGTCTATCACAGTGCCATTCGTTTCGTCACCAAAGCCCATTATACTACCCACCACTGCGACCTGTATACTCTTGTTGGCTGGCCCTCGCTTCATATTCGTCACCAAACCCACTGGCTCCAGGTCATCTATAAGTCTTTGCTAGGTAAAGCCCTACCTTATCTCAGCTCACTGGTCACCATAGCAGCACCCACCCGTAGCACACGCTCCAGCAGGTATATTTCACTGGTCACCCCCAAAGCCTATTCCTCCTTTGGCCACCTTTCCTTCCAGTTCTCTGCTGTCAATGACTGGAACGAATTGACGCTCTACGAATTGCAAAAATCACTGAAGCTGGAGACTCATATCTCCCTCATCTGACCTCATTTGCACACACTGCATATAGATTTTTTCTATTGTGTTATTGACCTGGTTTATTCCATGTGTAACTCTGTGTTGTTGTTTGTGTCGCACTGCTTTACTTTATCTTGGCCAGGTCGCAGTTGTAAATGAGAACTTGTTCTCAACTGGCCTACCTGGTTAAATAAAGGTGAAATAAAAATAAACATAACTAAAAAAAGGCTAACTTTACAAAATGTGGAAAAAGTGAAGGGGGTCTGAATATGTACAGTTGATTTCGGAAGTTTACATACACTTAGGTTGGAGTCATTAAAACGAGTTTACATACACTTAGGTTGGAGTCATTAAAACTAGTTTACATACACTTAGGTTGGAGTCATTAAAACTAGTTTACATACACTTAGGTTGGAGTCATTAACCTCTTAAGTCGACCCTCTACTTTTTTGAACATTCTGTTAAAAATCGCGCAACATTTCAGCGCCCTGCTACTCATGCCAGGAATATAGTATATGCATTTGCTTAGTCTGTGTGGATAGAAAACACTCAGATGTTTAAAAAACTGGTTAAATCACTGCTGTGGCTTTACCAGAACGGCATTTACATCGAAAAGCACAGGAAAAACTGATCACTGAAAATGGGAAAATATATCCATGCGCTACTTGAACCCATTGATAAACGTGAACCACAATTAATTGACTGAGGTTGCAGTACCTACAGCTTCCACACGGTGTCTAGAGTCTTGTCATTTCCCTTCGAGTTTTTTCTTGGTCAAACACATGCAGGGCACCGTATCTCCTCAGGTCTAGGACCGGATATTTTCGTTGAGTTTCTAGCCGGACATTTTTCCAGACGGACAGCTAATGATCTTTACATCGCCTCCTGATTAATTTTATCGCTTATTAACGTTTACTAATACCTAAAGTTGCATTACAAACGTATTTCGAAGTGTTTTGTGAAAGTTTATCGTCGACTTTTGAATTTTAAAAATGACGTTACGTTTTGAAACAATGTTTTTTCGTTTATCACACAGTCTACATATAACGATATCTAGGCTTTATATGGACCGATTTAATCGAAATAAAGACCCAAATAGTGTTTATGGGACATCTAGGAGTGCCAACAAAGAAGATGGTGAAAGGTAATGAATGTTTTCTATTTTATTGTGCGGTTTGTGTAACGCCGAAATGCTAATTATTTTGTTTACGTCCCCTGTGGGTCTTTTGGGGTGTTGCATGCTATCAGATAATAGCTTCTCATGCTTTCGCCGAAAAGCATTTTAAAAATCTGACTTGTTGCCTGGATTCACAACGAGTGTAGCTTTAATTCGATACCCTGCATGTGTATTTTAATGAACTTTTGAGTTTTAACTAATACTATTAGCATTTAGCGTAGCGCATTTGCATTTCCAGAGCTCTAGTTGGGACGCAAGCGTCCCGAGTAGAAGCAACAGGTTAAAACTAATTTTTCAACCACTCCACAAATTTCTTGTTACAAGCTATAGTTTTGACAAGTTGGTGAGGACATCTACTTTGTGCATGACACAAGTCATTTTTCCAACAATTGTTTACAGACTAATTATTTAACTTATAATTCACTGTATCACAATTCCAGTGGGTCAGAAGTTTACATACACGTAGTTGACTGTGCCTTTAAACAGCTTGGAAAATTCCAGAAAATGATGTCATGGCTTTAGAAGCTTCTGATAGGCTATTTGACGTCATTTGGAGGTGTACCTGTTAATGTATTTCAAGGCCTACCTTCAAACTCCTTGCTTGACATCATGGGAAAATCAAAAGAAATCAGCCAAGACCTCAGAAAATAAATTGTAGACCTCTGCAAGTCTGGTTCATCCTTGGGGGCAATTTCCAAATGCCCGAAGGTACCACATTCATCTGTACTAACAATAGTACGTAAGTATAAACACCATGGGACAACGCAGCCGTCATACCGCTCAGGAAGGAGACGCGTTCTGTTTCCTAGAGATAAACGTACTTTGGTTCGAAAAGTGCAAATCAATCCCAGAACAACAGCAAAGGACCTTGTGAAGATGCTGAAGGAAACAGGTACAAAAAATATCTATATCCACAGTAAAACGGTTTGCAACTGCACATGTGGACAAAGATTGTACTTTTTGGAGAAATGTCCTCTTTTCTGATGAAACAAAAATAGAACTGTTTGGCCATAATGACCATCATTATGTTTGGAGGAAAAAGGGGGAGGCTTGCAAGCCGAAGAACACCATCCCAACCATGAAGCACAGGGGTGGCAGCATCATGTTGTGGAGGTGCTTTGCTGCAGGAGGGTGTAACGGCTTTCTACTGGTGAAGGAGAGTCGGACCAAACTGCAGCGTGTAGATTTCGATCCATGTTTAATAAAACAACTTAACACGAATCAACACACAAACTCAACAAAACAATAAACGAAACGAAAACCGAAAACAGCCTATACATGTGTCTACAAACCTCTAACAAGGACATCAAGACACACAGGACAATCACCCACAATACAACCAAAGAATATGGCTGCCTAAATATGGTTCCCAATCAGAGACAACGGTAAACACCTGCCTCTGATTGAGAACCACTTCAGACAGCCATAGACTCTCCCAGAACACCCCACTAAGCTACAATCCCACTAAGCTACACACCACATACAAAAACCCATGTCACACCCTGGCCTGACCAAAACATAAAGAAAAACACAAAATACTTCAACCAGGGCGTGACAGAGGGACTGGTGCACTTCACAAAATAGATGGCATCATGAGGGGGAAAATTATGTGGAAATATTGAAGCAACATCTCAAGACATCAGTCAGAAAGTTAACCTCTTGAAGCTGGGGGCAAATCAAATCAAATTTATTTATATAGCCCTTCATACATCAGCTGATATCTCAAAGTGCTGTACAGAAACCCAGCCTAAAACCCCAAACAGCAAGCAATGCAGGTGTAGAAGCACGGTGGCTAGGAAAAACTCCCTAGAAAGGCCAAAACCTAGGAAGAAATCTAGAGAGGAACCAGGCTATGTGGGGTGGCCAGTCCTCTTCTGGCTGTGCCGGGTGGAGATTATAACAGAACATGGCCAATATGTTCAAATGTTCATAGATGACCAGCATGGTCCAATAATAATAAGGCAGAACAGTTGAAACTGGAGCAGCAGCACGGCCAGGTGGACTGGGGACAGAAAGGAGTCATCATGTCAGGTAGTCCTGAGGCATGGTCCTAGGGCTCAGGTCCTCCGAGAGAGAGAAAGAAAGAGAGAAAGAGAGAATTAGAGAGAGCACGCTTAAATTCACACAGGACACCGAATAAGACAGGAGAAGTACTCCAGATATAACAAACTGACCCTAGACCCCCGACACATAAACTACTGCAGCATAAATACTGGAGGCTGAGGGCACTATTTTTATGTTTGGAAAAATAACGTTCCCAAAGTAAACAGCCTATTTCTCAGGACTAGATGCTAGAATATGCATATAATTGACAGATTAGGATAGAAAACACTCTAAAGTTTCCAAAACTGTCAAAAATATTGTCTGTGAGTATAACAGAACTCATATTGCTGGCGAAACCCTGCGAAAAATCAAACCAGGAAGTGGCTTCTATTTTGAAAACTCCATGTTCCATAGCCTCCCATTGTTCCATTTAAAGGGATTTCAACCAGATTCCTTTTCCTATCGCTTCCTCAAGGTGTCAACAGTCTTCAGACATAGTTTCAGGCTTTTATTTAAAAAAAATGAGCCAGAAAGATAACATCGCGTCAGGGGGTCACATGAGTTTTGCTGCTCGCGCAACAGAATTCGGACAGCCATCTCCTTCCCCTCTCCTACTGAACAAGACCGTTGCGGTTGATATATTATCGATTATATATTTTAAAAACAACCTGAGGATTGATTATAAAAAACATTTGACATGTTTCTGTGGACATTACGGATATTATTTGGAATTTTCGTCTGCGTTGTCGTGACCGCTCTTTCCTTTGGATTTCTGAACATAACGCGACAAACAAACGGAGGTATTTTGGATAAAAAAAAGAATCTTTATGGAACAAAAGGAGCATTTGTTGTGTAACTGGGAGTCTCGTGAGTAAAAACATCCGAAGATCATCAAAGGTAAATTATTAATTTGATTGCTTTTCTGATATTAGTGACCAAGCTACCTGATGCTAAGTGTACTTAATGTTTTGTCATGCGATCGATAAACTTACACAAACGCTTGGATTGCTTTCGCTGTAAAGTATCATTTAAAAATCTGAGACGACAGGTGGATTAACAAAAGGCTAAGCTGTGTTTTTCAATATTGCACTTGTGATTTCATGAATATGAATATGTTTAGTAATATTATTTGACTGTGGCGCTATGCTATTCAGTGGTTGCTGATGACAATTATCCCTCTTAAGGGATGGGTAGCGTCAAGAAGTTTTAAAGCTTAGTCGCAAATGGGTCTTCCAAATGGATAATGACCCCAAGCATACTTCCAAAGTTGGGGCAAAATGGCTTAAGGACATCAAAGTAAAGGTATTGGAGTGGCCATCACAAAACCCTTACCTCAATCCTATAGAACATTTTTGGGCAGAACTGTAAAAGCGTGTGCGAGCAAAGAGGCCTAAAACTCTGACTCAGTTACACCAGCTCTGTCAGGAGGAATTGGGCCAAAATTCACCCAAATTATTGTGGGAAGCTTGTGGAAGGCTAACCAAAGCGTTTGACCCAAGTTAAACAATTTCAAGGCAATGCTACCAAATACTAATTGAGTGTATGTAAACTTCTGACCCACTGAGAATGTGATGAAAGAAATAAAAGCTGAAATAAATAATTTTCTCTACTATTATTCTGACATTTCACATTCTTAATGGTGATCCTAACTGACCTGAGACAGGGAATTTTTACTAGGATTAAATGTCAGGAATTGTGTGAAAAACTGAGTTGAAATGTATTTGGCTAAGGTGTATGTAAACGTCTGACTTCAACTGTATGTCTTGTGCTTCATCACAGCTGCTCACACACACACACACACACACACACACACACACACACACACACACACACACACACACACACACACACACACACACACACACACACACACACACACACACACACACACACACACACACACACACACACACACACACACACACACACAGGTTGGAGAGGTTGGAACCGAGGGCTGTGCATGTTTAGAATGTTTAGACCACATGTCCAGCGCGGAAACCCTTCCGCTCGTATAGACGGTGCGGTGAGCTGAGAGAGCTAGTTATTTATGGACATGGTTAGACTAGGCAAGGTCTTTGTTCCTCTGATCGTCTGGCTGCTTTCCAGGTAGTCACTCTCCTGCTGGGTAGCACATGCCCCTGTCTCTCCTTCTCTCCTCTGCTCGGTCTCCTCCCGCCTTCCTCCTCCTCCTCCTCCTCTCGTCCATCAGCAACACTTTACTAGTTGGGAGAAGTAGGACAGAGGTCTCCTCCTGACCTTCCTCCTCCTCCTCTCGTCCATCATCGAGACTTCACTTGTCGGCACAGGTGGGCTGCAGGTGTGGTACTGAGGTTGTCCAGAAGTTACTACTAAAGGAAAATACCTTCCCGCCTGTGTTTGGTATAGAGGTGCGGTATAGAGGTGCTTTTATTGTGGGACGGTGTGATTTCAGCAAGGCAATGAGCACCACACAGCACCGCTACCTCTCCACCTCATCCTCCTCTCCTTCCCCCTCCTCTACCAGCGCTTCAGCAAGGCAATGAGCACCACACAGCACCGCTACCTCTCCACCTCATCCTCCTCTCCTTCCCCCTCCTCTACCAGCGCTTCAGCAAGGCAATGAGCACCACACAGCACCGCTACCTCTCCACCTCATCCTCCTCTCCTTCCCCCTCCTCTACCAGCGCTTCAGCATGGCAATGTAGAGGTTGACAAGCTATAGCCAGTTCAGAATACTGTGACTGGTCAGTCTATTATGTATTCCTGGTTTTTAGTGTTGTTGTTGATGGATTCATGTGTTGCCCGTTCGCCCAACCTCTCTCTCTCTCTCTCTCGCTCTCTCTCTCTCTGTCTCTCTCTCTCTGTCTCTTTCTGTCTCTCTCTCTCTCTCTGTCTCTCACCCATGTGTGAGTCGCTGAGTGTTTTCAAGTGTCTTAAAATCACCCACTATATCTGAAGATATTACAGAACAACTGCAAAGCCAGCCTTTCTCCCTCTGCCTTTTTGAAAAGATGAAATAGCTGGTAAACACATGTTTTGACAGCCTGTGTTTCATGCAGCCTATTGAAGAGAGTGTGATGTGTCTGTCAGCCACATTGTTTTTTATTTCTCTTTTTATTGTGGGACGTTGCTGAAATGGGGCTTAACTAATCTAGGGGCCATATGGCCCCCCAGTGGGGGAGGAGAAGGAGGACATGAAGGGCTGTCCTGTAACAGAAAACAAAGGGTGCTAAAATCATATCCTGCTCTACTCTCTGATTGGCCGACCGGCCGACCGGCGTGAATCCCCCCTTTTTAAACCCACTGTAGAACACCCTCACCCCGTTCCTCTAGGAATGTGGGTTAGAACACCCTCACTCCGTTCCTCTAGGAATGTGGGTTAAAACACCCTCACCCCGTTCCTCTAGGATTGTGGGTTAAAACACCCTCACTCCGTTCCTCTAGGAATGTGGGTTAAAACACCCTCACCCCGTTCCTCTAGGAATGTGGGTTAAAACCGCTCACTCCGTTCCTCTAGGAATGTGGGTTAAAACACCCTCACTCCGTTCCTCTAGGAATGTGGGTTAAAACACCCTCACTCCGTTCCTCTAGGAATGTGGGTTAAAACCGCTCACTCCGTTCCTCTAGGAATGTGGGTTAAAACCGCTCACGACGTTGTAGAAAGAGTGAGACTATTAAGAATACGAGAGCGGTCCAGTCTCTGAATCTTCTATGTGTCTAATGCTATTACTAATAATATTACTATTACTAATACTAATAATATTACTATTACTAATACTATTACTAATAATATTACTATTACTAATACTAGTACTAATACTAATAATATTACTATTACTAATACTATTACTAATAATATTACTATTACTAATACTAGTACTAATACTAATAATATTACTATTACTAATACTATTACTGATAATATTACTATTACTAATACTAGTACTAATACTAATAATATTACTATTACTAATACTAGTACTAATACTATTACTAATAATATTACTATTACTAATACTAGTACTAATACTATTACTAATATTAGTACTAGTACTATTACTAATATTATTACTAATACTATCACTAATACTAGTATTTATACTAATAATATGACTATTACTAATACTATTACTAGTACTAATACTTACTAATACTAATACTATTACTAATATTAGTACTAATACTAATACTATTACTAATACTAGTACTACTACTATTACTAATACTATTACAATACGAATACTATTACTAATACTATTACTATTACTAATGCTAATACTATTGTTATTACTAATACTAATACTATTACGAATACTAATACTAATGCTATTGCTATTGCTAATACTAATACTAATACTATTACGAATACTAATGCTAATGCTATTGCTATTGCTAATACTATTACGAATACTAATGCTAATGCTATTGCTATTGCTAATACTATTACGAATACTAATGCTAATGCTATTGCTATTGCTAATACTATTACGAATACTAATGCTAATGCTATTGCTAATACTATTACTCTTATTAGTCACATACACGTGTTTAGCTAATGTTATTGGTCACATACACGTGTTTAGCAAATGTTATAGCAGATGTTATTGCGAGTGTAGTGAAATGCTTGTGCTTCTAGTTCCGACAGTGCAGCAATATGACTTGCCAAGTCAAATAAAAGTTAAATTTTATTTAAATTTTCCACAACAACTACCTAATACATACACAAATCTAAGTAAAAGGATGGAATAAGAATATATAAATATATGAGATGACCAATGTCAGAGCTGCATAGACTAAAATGCAGTAGATGGTATAGTATACAGTATATACATATGAGATGAGTAATGCAAGATATGTAAACATTATTAAAGTGACTAGTGATCCATTTATTGAAGTGGCCAGAGATTTAAAGTCAGTGTATATAGGCAGCAGCCTCTCTGTGTGAATAATGCTGTGTTCCCTACCAGTCCCACACCTGCAGCTGGCTTGGAGTAGAATTTGGGTTGAAAATGGAAAATTAGTGGCTCCCTGCATTATACAGTGAACAGGAGCGTGTGTGTGTGTGTGTGTGTGTGCGTGTGCGTGTGCGTGTGCGGCGCGCGTGTGCGGCGTGCGTGTGCGTGCGTGTGTGCGCGCGTGTGTGTGTGTGTGTGTGAGAGCGTGTGTGTGTGAGTGTGTGTGTGTGTGTGTGTGTGTGTGTGTGTGTGTGAGCGTGTGTGTGCGCATGTGTGTGTGTGAGCGTGTGTGTGTGAGCGTGTGTGTGTGCGCGTGCGCGTGCGTGTGTGCATGCGTGAGCGTGTGTGTGTGAGCGTGTGTGTGTGTGTGTGCGTGTGTGAGCGTGTGCGTGTGTGTGTGTGTGTGTGCGTGTGTGTGCGTGTGAGCGTGTGTGTGTGAGCGTGTGTGTGCGCGTGCGTGCGCGTGCGTGTGTGTGTGTGTGCCATAACATTTATGTTATGACCGTGAGATAGAGCAGCTCTGCCCTGACAGACAGAACCCCATCATTGGGAATGACTGTATGCCGGGATGCTGTGTAGGAAATCACAACCTTATCATTACACTGTTATTACATGGCATCACACTGAATATGAGTGTGTGAGCAACATGCAGCTAGAGAGGTATTTATTATGACAGCGTTTTGTATTGGTGTGGTACTCCATGAAACTATGCAGGGCGTCTCCACTAGTCAGGTAGAGCAGGAAGGAAGGCACCCAGAGTCTCTGTCAGACAGAATCTGTGACTGTGACTTGGTAGACACTGTGACCTGATAGACACTGTGACCTGGTAGACACTGTGACCTGGTAGACACTGTGACTTGGTAGTAGACACTGTGACCTGGTAGACACTGTGAATTGGTAGACACTGTGACCTGGTAGACACTGTGACCTGGTAGACACTGTGACCTGGTAGACACTGTGACTTGGTAGTAGACACTGTGACCTGGTAGACACTGTGACTTGGTAGACACTGTGACCTGGTAGACACTGTGACCTGGTAGACACTGTGAATTGGTAGACACTGTGACCTGGTAGACACTGTGACCTGGTAGACACTGTGACTTGGTAGACACTGTGACCTGGTAGACACTGTGACTTGGTAGACACTGTGACTTGGTAGACACTGTGACCTGGTAGACACTGTGACTTGGTAGACACTGTGACTTGGTAGACACTGTGACCTGGTAGACACTGTGACTTGGTAGACACTGTGACTTGGTAGACACTGCGACTTGGTAGTAGACACTGTGAATTGGTAGACACTGTGACCTGGTAGACACTGTGACTTGGTAGACACTGTGAATTGGTAGACACTGTGACCTGCTAGACACTGTGACCTGGTAGACACTGTGACCTGGTAGACACTGTGACTTGGTAGACACTGTGACTTGGTAGACACTGTGAATTGGTAGACACTGTGACCTGGTAGACACTGTGACCTGGTAGACACTGTGACTTGTTAGACACTGTGACTTGGTAGACACTGTGACCTGGTAGACACTGTGCCTTGGTAGACACTGTGCCTTGGTAGACACTGCGACTTGGTAGTAGACACTGTGACCTGGTAGACACTGTGACCTGGTAGACACTGTGACCTGGTAGACACTGTGACTTGGTAGACACTGTGACTTGGTAGACACTGCGACTTGGTAGTAGACACTGTGACCTGGTAGACACTGTGACCTGGTAGACACTGTGACTTGGTAGACACTGTGACTTGGTAGACACTGTGAATTGGTAGACACTGTGACCTGGTAGACACTGTGACCTGGTAGACACTGTGACTTGTTAGACACTGTGACTTGGTAGACACTGTGACCTGGTAGACACTGTGCCTTGGTAGACACTGTGCCTTGGTAGACACTGCGACTTGGTAGTAGACACTGTGACCTGGTAGACACTGTGACCTGGTAGACACTGTGACCTGGTAGACACTGTGACTTGGTAGACACTGTGACTTGGTAGACACTGCGACTTGGTAGTAGACACTGTGACCTGGTAGACACTGTGACCTGGTAGACACTGTGACTTGGTAGACACTGTGAATTGGTAGACACTGTGACCTGGTAGACACTGTGACCTGGTAGACACTGTGACTTGGTAGTAGACACTGTGACCTGGTAGACACTGTGACTTGGTAGACACTGTGACTTGGTAGACACTGCGACTTGGTAGTAGACACTGTGACCTGGTAGACACTGTGACCTGGTAGACACTGTGACTTGGTAGACACTGTGACCTGGTAGACACTGTGACTTGGTAGACACTGTGAATTGGTAGACACTGTGACCTGGTAGACACTGTGACTTGGTAGACACTGTGAATTGGTAGACACTGTGACCTGGTAGACACTGTGACCTGGTAGACACTGTGACCTGGTAGACACTGTGACTTGGTAGACACTGTGACTTGGTAGACACTGTGACACTGTGACCTGTAGACACTGTGACTGTGACCTGTGACTAGACACTGTGACCTGTGACCTAGACACTGTGACCTAGTAGACACTGTGACTTGGTAGACACTGTGACCTGGTAGACACTGTGACCTGGTAGACACTGTGACTTGGTAGACACTGTGACCTGGTAGACACTGTGACCTGGTAGACACTGTGACCTGGTAGACACTGTGACCTGGTAGACACTGTGACTTGGTAGACACTGTGACCTGGTAGACACTGTGACCTGGTAGACACTGTGACCTGGTAGACACTGTGACCTGGTAGACACTGTGACTTGGTAGACACTGTGACCTGGTAGACACTGTGACCTGGTGTGACAGACACTGTGACCTGGTGAGACACTGTGACCTGGTAGACACTGTGACTTGGTAGACACTGTGACCTGGTAGACACTGTGACCTGGTAGACACTGTGACTTGGTAGAGACACTGTGACCTGGTAGACACTGTGACCTGTGACCTGACACTGTGACTTGGTAGACACTGTGACCTGGTAGACACTGTGACCTGGTAGACACTGTGACCTGGTAGACACTGTGACTTGGTAGTAGCCACTGTGACCTGGTAGACACTGTGACTTGGTAGACACTGTGACCTGGTAGACACTGTGACCTGGTAGACACTGTGAATTGGTAGACACTGTGACTTGGTAGACACTGCGACTTGGTAGTAGACACTGTGACCTGGTAGACACTGCGACTTGGTAGTAGACACTGTGACCTGGTAGACACTGCGACTTGGTAGTAGACACTGTGAATTGGTAGACACTGTGACCTGGTAGACACTGTGACTTGGTAGACACTGTGACTTGGTAGACACTGCGACTTGGTAGTAGACACTGTGACCTGGTAGACACTGCGACTTGGTAGTAGACACTGTGACCTGGTAGACACTGTGACCTGGTAGACACTGTGACTTGGTAGACACTGTGAATTGGTAGACACTGTGACCTGGTAGACACTGTGACCTGGTAGACACTGTGACTTAGTAGACACTGTGACTTGGTAGACACTGTGACCTGGTAGACACTGTGACCTGGTAGACACTGTGACTTGGTAGACACTGTGACCTGGTAGACACTGTGACCTGGTAGACACTGTGACTTGGTAGACACTGTGAATTGGTAGACACTGTGACTTGGTAGACACTGTGACCTGGTAGACACTGTGACCTGGTAGACACTGTGACTTGGTAGACACTGTGACTTGGTAGACACTGTGAATTGGTAGACACTGTGACCTGGTAGACACTGTGACCTGGTAGACACTGTGACTTAGTAGACACTGTGACTTGGTAGACACTGTGACCTGGTAGACACTGTGACCTGGTAGACACTGTGACTTGGTAGACACTGTGACCTGGTAGACACTGTGACCTGGTAGACACTGTGACTTGGTAGACACTGTGACCTGGTAGACACTGTGACCTGGTAGACACTGTGACTTGGTAGTAGACACTGTGACCTGGTAGACACTGTGAATTGGTAGACACTGTGACCTGGTAGACACTGTGACCTGGTAGACACTGTGACCTGGTAGACACTGTGACTTGGTAGTAGCCACTGTGACCTGGTAGACACTGTGACTTGGTAGACACTGTGACCTGGTAGACACTGTGAATTGGTAGACACTGTGACCTGGTAGACACTGTGACCTGGTAGACACTGTGACCTGGTAGACACTGTGACTTGGTAGACACTGTGACTTGGTAGACACTGTGACCTGGTAGACACTGTGACTTGGTAGACACTGTGACTTGGTAGACACTGTGACCTGGTAGACACTGTGACTTGGTAGACACTGTGACTTGGTAGACACTGCGACTTGGTAGTAGACACTGTGAATTGGTAGACACTGTGACCTGGTAGACACTGTGACTTGGTAGACACTGTGACTTGGTAGACACTGCGACTTGGTAGTAGACACTGTGACCTGGTAGACACTGCGACTTGGTAGTAGACACTGTGACCTGGTAGACACTGTGACCTGGTAGACACTGTGACTTGGTAGACACTGTGAATTGGTAGACACTGTGACCTGGTAGACACTGTGACTTGGTAGACACTGTGAATTGGTAGACACTGTGACCTGGTAGACACTGTGACCTGGTAGACACTGTGACTTGGTAGACACTGTGACTTGGTAGACACTGTGAATTGGTAGACACTGTGACCTGGTAGACACTGTGACCTGGTAGACACTGTGACTTAGTAGACACTGTGACCTGGTAGACACTGTGACTTGGTAGACACTGTGACTTGGTAGTAGACACTGTGACCTGGTAGACACTGTGACCTGGTAGACACTGTGACTTTGTAGACACTGAATTGGTAGACACTGTGACCTGGTAGACACTGTGACTTGGTAGACACTGTGACCTGGTAGACACTGTGACCTGGTAGACACTGTGACTTGGTAGACACTGTGACTTGGTAGACACTGTGACTTGGTAGACACTGTGACCTGGTAGACACTGTGACTTGGTAGACACTGTGCCCTGGTAGACACTGTGACTTGGTAGACACTGTGCCTTGGTAGACACTGTGCCTTGGTAGACACTGTGCCTTGGTAGACACTGTGACTTGGTAGACAGTGCGACTTGGTAGTAGACACTGTGACCTGGTAGACACTGTGACCTGGTAGACACTGTGACTTGGTAGACACTGTGACTTGGTAGACACTGCGACTTGGTAGTAGACACTGTGACCTGGTAGACACTGTGACCTGGTAGACACTGTGACTTGGTAGACACTGTGAATTGGTAGACACTGTGACCTGGTAGACACTGTGACTTGGTAGACACTGTGAATTGGTAGACACTGTGACCTGGTAGACACTGTGACCTGGTAGACACTGTGACTTGGTAGACACTGTGACTTGGTAGACACTGTGACCTGGTAGACACTGTGCCTTGGTAGACACTGTGCCTTGGTAGACACTGCGACTTGGTAGTAGACACTGTGACCTGGTAGACACTGTGACCTGGTAGACACTGTGACCTGGTAGACACTGTGACTTGGTAGACACTGCGACTTGGTAGTAGACACTGTGACCTGGTAGACACTGTGACCTGGTAGACACTGTGAATTGGTAGACACTGTGAATTGGTAGACACTGTGAATTGGTAGACACTGTGACCTGGTAGACACTGTGCCTTGGTAGACACTGTGCCTTGGTAGACACTGCGACTTGGTAGTAGACACTGTGACCTGGTAGACACTGTGACCTGGTAGACACTGTGACCTGGTAGACACTGTGACTTGGTAGACACTGCGACTTGGTAGTAGACACTGTGACCTGGTAGACACTGTGACCTGGTAGACACTGTGAATTGGTAGACACTGTGAATTGGTAGACACTGTGACCTGGTAGACACTGTGACCTGGTAGACACTGTGACTTGTTAGACACTGTGACTTGGTAGACACTGTGACCTGGTAGACACTGTGCCTTGGTAGACACTGTGCCTTGGTAGACACTGCGACTTGGTAGTAGACACTGTGACCTGGTAGACACTGTGACCTGGTAGACACTGTGACCTGGTAGACACTGTGACTTGGTAGACACTGTGACTTGGTAGACACTGTGAATTGGTAGACACTGTGAATTGGTAGACACTGTGACCTGGTAGACACTGTGACCTGGTAGACACTGTGACTTGTTAGACACTGTGACTTGGTAGACACTGTGACCTGGTAGACACTGTGCCTTGGTAGACACTGTGCCTTGGTAGACACTGCGACTTGGTAGTAGACACTGTGACCTGGTAGACACTGTGACCTGGTAGACACTGTGACTTGGTAGTAGCCACTGTGACCTGGTAGACACTGTGACTTGGTAGACACTGTGACCTGGTAGACACTGTGACCTGGTAGACACTGTGAATTGGTAGACACTGTGACCTGGTAGACACTGTGACCTGGTAGACACTGTGACCTGGTAGACACTGTGACTTGGTAGACACTGTGACTTGGTAGACACTGTGACCTGGTAGACACTGTGACTTGGTAGACACTGTGACTTGGTAGACACTGTGACCTGGTAGACACTGTGACTTGGTAGACACTGTGACTTGGTAGACACTGCGACTTGGTAGTAGACACTGTGAATTGGTAGACACTGTGACCTGGTAGACACTGTGACTTGGTAGACACTGTGACTTGGTAGACACTGCGACTTGGTAGTAGACACTGTGACCTGGTAGACACTGCGACTTGGTAGTAGACACTGTGACCTGGTAGACACTGTGACCTGGTAGACACTGTGACTTGGTAGACACTGTGAATTGGTAGACACTGTGACCTGGTAGACACTGTGACTTGGTAGACACTGTGAATTGGTAGACACTGTGACCTGGTAGACACTGTGACTTGGTAGACACTGTGACTTGGTAGACACTGTGAATTGGTAGACACTGTGACCTGGTAGACACTGTGACCTGGTAGACACTGTGACTTAGTAGACACTGTGACCTGGTAGACACTGTGACTTGGTAGACACTGTGACTTGGTAGTAGACACTGTGACCTGGTAGACACTGTGACCTGGTAGACACTGTGACTTTGTAGACACTGTGAACTGGTAGACACTGTGACCTGGTAGACACTGTGACTTGGTAGACACTGTGACCTGGTAGACACTGTGACCTGGTAGACACTGTGACTTGGTAGACACTGTGACTTGGTAGACACTGTGACTTGGTAGACACTGTGACCTGGTAGACACTGTGACTTGGTAGACACTGTGCCCTGGTAGACACTGTGACTTGGTAGACACTGTGCCTTGGTAGACACTGTGCCTTGGTAGACACTGTGCCTTGGTAGACACTGTGACTTGGTAGACAGTGCGACTTGGTAGTAGACACTGTGACCTGGTAGACACTGTGACCTGGTAGACACTGTGACTTGGTAGACACTGTGACTTGGTAGACACTGCGACTTGGTAGTAGACACTGTGACCTGGTAGACACTGTGACCTGGTAGACACTGTGACTTGGTAGACACTGTGAATTGGTAGACACTGTGACCTGGTAGACACTGTGACTTGGTAGACACTGTGAATTGGTAGACACTGTGACCTGGTAGACACTGTGACCTGGTAGACACTGTGACCTGGTATACACTGTGACTTGGTAGACACTGTGACTTGGTAGACACTGTGAATTGGTAGACACTGTGACCTGGTAGACACTGTGACCTGGTAGACACTGTGACTTGTTAGACACTGTGACTTGGTAGACACTGTGACCTGGTAGACACTGTGCCTTGGTAGACACTGTGCCTTGGTAGACACTGCGACTTGGTAGTAGACACTGTGACCTGGTAGACACTGTGACCTGGTAGACACTGTGACCTGGTAGACACTGTGACTTGGTAGACACTGCGACTTGGTAGTAGACACTGTGACCTGGTAGACACTGTGACCTGGTAGACACTGTGAATTGGTAGACACTGTGAATTGGTAGACACTGTGACCTGGTAGACACTGTGACCTGGTAGACACTGTGACTTGTTAGACACTGTGACTTGGTAGACACTGTGACCTGGTAGACACTGTGCCTTGGTAGACACTGTGCCTTGGTAGACACTGCGACTTGGTAGTAGACACTGTGACCTGGTAGACACTGTGACCTGGTAGACACTGTGACCTGGTAGACACTGTGACTTGGTAGACACTGCGACTTGGTAGTAGACACTGTGACCTGGTAGACACTGTGACCTGGTAGACACTGTGACTTGGTAGACACTGTGAATTGGTAGACACTGTGACCTGGTAGACACTGTGACCTGGTAGACACTGTGACTTGGTAGTAGACACTGTGACCTGGTAGACACTGTGACTTGGTAGACACTGTGACTTGGTAGACACTGCGACTTGGTAGTAGACACTGTGACCTGGTAGACACTGTGACCTGGTAGACACTGTGACTTGGTAGACACTGTGACCTGGTAGACACTGTGACTTGGTAGACACTGTGAATTGGTAGACACTGTGACCTGGTAGACACTGTGACTTGGTAGACACTGTGAATTGGTAGACACTGTGACCTGGTAGACACTGTGACCTGGTAGACACTGTGACTTGGTAGACACTGTGACTTGGTAGACACTGTGAATTGGTAGACACTGTGACCTGGTAGACACTGTGACCTGGTAGACACTGTGACTTAGTAGACACTGTGACTTGGTAGACACTGTGACCTGGTAGACACTGTGACCTGGTAGACACTGTGACTTGGTAGACACTGTGACCTGGTAGACACTGTGACCTGGTAGACACTGTGACTTGGTAGACACTGTGACCTGGTAGACACTGCGACTTGGTAGACACTGTGACCTGGTAGACACTGTGACTTGGTAGACACTGTGACTTGGTAGACACTGTGACCTGGTAGACACTGTGACTTGGTAGACACTGTGACTTGGTAGACACTGTGACCTGGTAGACACTGTGACCTGGTAGACACTGTGACTTGGTAGACACTGTGACTTGGTAGACACTGTGACCTGGTAGACACTGTGACTTGGTAGACACTGTGACCTGGTAGACACTGTGACCTGGTAGACACTGTGACTTGGTAGACACTGTGACTTGGTAGACACTGTGACTTGGTAGACACTGTGACTTGGTAGACACTGTGACCTGGTAGACACTGTGACTTTGTAGACACTGTGAATTGGTAGACACTGTGACCTGGTAGACTGTGACTTGGTAGACACTGTGACTTGGTAGACACTGTGACTTGGTAGTAGACACTGTGACCTGGTAGACACTGTGACCTGGTAGACACTGTGACTTTGTAGACACTGTGAATTGGTAGACACTGTGACCTGGTAGACACTGTGACTTGGTAGACACTGTGACCTTGTAGACACGGTGACCTGGTAGACACTGTGACTTGGTAGACACTGTGACTTGGTAGACACTGTGACTTGGTAGACACTGTGACCTGGTAGACACTGTGACTTGGTAGACACTGTGCCCTGGTAGACACTGTGACTTGGTAGACACTGTGCCTTGGTAGACACTGTGCCTTGGTAGACACTGTGACTTGGTAGACAGTGCGACTTGGTAGTAGACACTGTGACCTGGTAGACACTGTGACCTGGTAGACACTGTGACTTGGTAGACACTGTGACTTGGTAGACACTGCGACTTGGTAGTAGACACTGTGACCTGGTAGACACTGTGACCTGGTAGACACTGTGACTTGGTAGACACTGTGAATTGGTAGACACTGTGACCTGGTAGACACTGTGACTTGGTAGACACTGTGAATTGGTAGACACTGTGACCTGGTAGACACTGTGACCTGGTAGACACTGTGACCTGGTAGACACTGTGACTTGGTAGACACTGTGACTTGGTAGACACTGTGAATTGGTAGACACTGTGACCTGGTAGACTGTGACTTGGTAGACACTGTGACTTGGTAGACACTGTGACTTGGTAGTAGACACTGTGACCTGGTAGACACTGTGACCTGGTAGACACTGTGACTTTGTAGACACTGTGAATTGGTAGACACTGTGACCTGGTAGACACTGTGACTTGGTAGACACTGTGACCTTGTAGACACGGTGACCTGGTAGACACTGTGACTTGGTAGACACTGTGACTTGGTAGACACTGTGACTTGGTAGACACTGTGACCTGGTAGACACTGTGACTTGGTAGACACTGTGCCCTGGTAGACACTGTGACTTGGTAGACACTGTGCCTTGGTAGACACTGTGCCTTGGTAGACACTGTGACTTGGTAGACAGTGCGACTTGGTAGTAGACACTGTGACCTGGTAGACACTGTGACCTGGTAGACACTGTGACTTGGTAGACACTGTGACTTGGTAGACACTGCGACTTGGTAGTAGACACTGTGACCTGGTAGACACTGTGACCTGGTAGACACTGTGACTTGGTAGACACTGTGAATTGGTAGACACTGTGACCTGGTAGACACTGTGACTTGGTAGACACTGTGAATTGGTAGACACTGTGACCTGGTAGACACTGTGACCTGGTAGACACTGTGACCTGGTAGACACTGTGACTTGGTAGACACTGTGACTTGGTAGACACTGTGAATTGGTAGACACTGTGACCTGGTAGACACTGTGACCTGGTAGACACTGTGACTTAGTAGACACTGTGACTTGGTAGACACTGTGACCTGGTAGACACTGTGACCTGGTAGACACTGTGACTTGGTAGACACTGTGACCTGGTAGACACTGTGACCTGGTAGACACTGTGACTTGGTAGACACTGTGACCTGGTAGACACTGCGACTTGGTAGACACTGTGACCTGGTAGACACTGTGACTTGGTAGACACTGTGACTTGGTAGACACTGTGACCTGGTAGACACTGTGACTTGGTAGACACTGTGACTTGGTAGACACTGTGACCTGGTAGACACTGTGACCTGGTAGACACTGTGACTTGGTAGACACTGTGACTTGGTAGACACTGTGACCTGGTAGACACTGTGACTTGGTAGACACTGTGACCTGGTAGACACTGTGACCTGGTAGACACTGTGACTTGGTAGACACTGTGACCTGGTAGACACTGTGACCTGGTAGACACTGTGACCTGGTAGACACTGACTTGGTAGACACTGTGACTTGGTAGACACTGTGACCTGGTAGACACTGTGACCTGGTAGACACTGTGACTTGTTAGACACTGTGACTTGGTAGACACTGTGACCTGGTAGACACTGTGCCTTGGTAGACACTGTGCCTTGGTAGACACTGCGACTTGGTAGTAGACACTGTGACCTGGTAGACACTGACCTGGTAGACACTGTGACCTGGTAGACACTGTGACTTGGTAGACACTGTGACTTGGTAGACACTGCGACTTGGTAGTAGACACTGTGACCTGGTAGACACTGTGACCTGGTAGACACTGTGACTTGGTAGACACTGTGAATTGGTAGACACTGTGACCTGGTAGACACTGTGACCTGGTAGACACTGTGACTTGTTAGACACTGTGACTTGGTAGACACTGTGACCTGGTAGACACTGTGCCTTGGTAGACACTGTGCCTTGGTAGACACTGCGACTTGGTAGTAGACACTGTGACCTGGTAGACACTGTGACCTGGTAGACACTGTGACCTGGTAGACACTGTGACTTGGTAGACACTGCGACTTGGTAGTAGACACTGTGACCTGGTAGACACTGTGACCTGGTAGACACTGTGACTTGGTAGACACTGTGAATTGGTAGACACTGTGACCTGGTAGACACTGTGACCTGGTAGACACTGTGACTTGGTAGTAGACACTGTGACCTGGTAGACACTGCGACTTGGTAGACACTGTGACCTGGTAGACACTGTGACTTGGTAGACACTGTGACCTGGTAGACACTGTGACCTGGTAGACACTGTGACCTGGTAGACACTGTGACCTGGTAGACACTGTGACTTGGTAGACACTGTGACCTGGTAGACACTGACTTGGTAGACACTGTGACCTGGTAGACACTGTGACTTGGTAGACACTGTGACTTGGTAGACACTGTGACCTGGTAGACACTGTGACTTGGTAGACACTGTGCCTTGGTAGACACTGTGACTTGGTAGACACTGTGACCTGGTAGACACTGTGACTTGGTAGACACTGCGACTTGGTAGTAGACACTGTGACCTGGTAGACACTGTGAATTGGTAGACACTGTGACCTGGTAGACACTGTGACCTGGTAGACACTGTGACTTGTTAGTAGACACTGTGACCTGGTAGACACTGCGACTTGGTAGACACTGTGACCTGGTAGACACTGTGACTTGGTAGACACTGTGACCTGGTAGACACTGTGACCTGGTAGACACTGTGACTTGGTAGACACTGTGACTTGGTAGACACTGTGACCTGGTAGACACTGTGACTTGGTAGACACTGTGAATTGGTAGACACTGTGACCTGGTAGACACTGTGACCTGGTAGACACTGTGACCTGGTAGACACTGTGACTTGGTAGACACTGTGACCTGGTAGACACTGTGACCTGGTAGACACTGTGACCTGGTAGACACTGTGACCTGGTAGACACTGTGACCTGGTAGACACTGTGACTTGGTAAAACAAAAGAAATTCCTCCAAAGTGCATGGTGGTGGCAAATTAGCCAGTTTCAACAGGAATGACTCACTTCTATATGATGTGGCGTCCCGAACGGTTTGGAGAAGAAGTCAACAGAAAAAAACACAAACACAACACCTGTTGTTTACGAAGCATGTGACAAATACAATTTACAATTTTAAATTACATTCCAAGTTTGGAAGTTAAAAAAAACAAAAAACAAAAAAACAAACTGGCAACTCGGCAAGCCTTTGAACTGTTCTCGTAATAAGTACATGTCTAGTATGGCCCAGCGTGGTGAAAGGGTATACCCTGTGGGAAGGACCATGTGGGGAGCAGAAAGGGGCCGGCTCAGTCAAACCCCTGTCATTACCAGGATGGGCCGGCCCAACTTTAGAAAACTTCAAAGAAGACACAGATTTCCACTGTCTGAATCTGAAGTTTGTTACATGTCAATCAGCACTGTGTCTCTGTCTCTGTATGTCGCCAAGGCTTTCCTCTATCTCAAACCCTAAACACGTGAAGAGTAGCAACCCCAAAATGCACAAAGCTTGGCTTGACCATGACATGGAGAAGACTCCCAAGCACAGTTTATCATGTCTGCCTGTCTCCCTTCAGGCCTGCCTGTCTGTCCCCCTGCAGGCCTGCCTGTCTCCCTGCCTGTCTCCCTGCAGGCCTGCCTGTCTCCCTGCCTGTCTCCCTGCCTGTTTCCCTGCAGGCCTGCCTGTCTCCCTGCCTGTCCCCCTGCAGGCCTGCCTGTCTCCCTGCCTGTCTGTCTCCCTTCAGGCCTGCCTGTCTCCCTGCCTGTCTCCCTGCCTGTCCCCCTGCAGGCCTGCCTGTCTCCCTGCCTGTCTCCCTGCCTGTCTCCCTGCAGGCCTGCCTGTCTGTCTCCCTTCAGGCCTGCCTGTCTCCCTGCCTGTCTCCCTGCCTGTTCCCCTTCAGGCCTGCCTGTCTCCCTGCAGGCCTGCCTGTCTCCCTGCCTGTCTCCCTGCCTGTCTCCCTGGCTTTTCATCCATCGAATTTCAAACCCTTAACACACCCATAACACACCCGTAACACACCCTTAACACACCCGTAACACACCCATAACACACCCGTAACACACCCGTAACACACCCATAACACACCCGTAACACACCCATAACACACCCTTAACACACCCATAACACACCCGTAACACACCCATAACACACCCGTAACACACCCATAACACACCCGTAACACACCCATAACACACCCTTAACACACCCATAACACACCCTTAACACACCCGTAACACACCCTTAACACACCCATAACACACCCGTAACACACCCATAACACACCCTTAACACACCCTTAACACACCCGTAACACACCCATAAATAACACACCCGTAACACACCCGTAACACACCCTTAACACACCCATAACACACCCTTAACACACCCATAACACACCCGTAACACACCCGTAACACACCCTTAACACACCCGTAACACACCCGTAACACACCCGTAACACACCCATAACACACCCATAACACACCCGTAACACACCCATAACACACCCTTAACACACCCGTAACACACCCTTAACACACCCGTAACACACCCGTAACACACCCGTAACACACCCATAACATACCCTTAACACACCCTTAACACACCCGTAACACACCCGTAACACACCCATAAATAACACACCCGTAACACACCCTTAACACACCCATAACACACCCTTAACACACCCATAACACACCCGTAACACACCCGTAACACACCCGTAACACACCCTTAACACACCCTTAACACACCCGTAAATAACACACCCATAACACACCCGTAACACACCCGTAACACACCCATAACACACCCATAAATAACACACCCGTAACACACCCGTAACACACCCGTAACACACCCATAACACACCAGTAACACACCCGTAACACACCCATAAATAACACACCCATAACACACCCGTAACACACAATGCATCTTGTCTAGCCGATGGCATGAAGGATGACGAAACGCAACAAAACCTAAATGGCCAAAACAGAGATGGGTTTCTTAAATTGAACTATCAAGCTTGGAATTTATCAAAAATCAATTCGAATTGTATTTGTCACATGCTTCGTAAACAAGTTAGTGTGGACTAACAACGAAATGCTATGTTTATGTCTGTTTGACTGGATGAATCCGGCAGAGAGCAGAAACACCTTTAAAAAGTCCTGACAGACTGTGAAGAAAGTGTGAAGAAAGAAAAGGTTTTCCTAAAAGCTTTTTCTTCTTTAGGTGAACGACCCCAGACCACCCAATCTGTGTGATGGTTAAGGCTTTTCTGTTCTGTTCTGGACTCGTTCCATATAGGATCTAGTGTCGTCTGTCCTTCTGAAACAGCCTACAGTTTGTCTGTATAGCCATCTCTGCAGACAGAACGAAGTGTGTCGCATTTTAATTTAAATTTTTTAATCCAGACCTTTTGGGAAAGTAGGACGCATGACAAAGATTCATTTCAGTCAAAGAGAATTCACTCCAAATCAAATCAAAGTTTATTTGTCACGGGCGCCGAATACAACAGGACCTTACAGTGAAATGCTTACTTACAGGCTCTAACCAATACTGCAAAAGAGGTATTAGGTGAACAATAGGTAAGTAAAGAAATAAAAACAACAGTAAAAAGACAGGCTATATACAGTAGAGAGGCTATATACAGTAGAGAGGCTATATACAGTAGAGAGGTTATATACAGTAGAGAGGCTATATACAGTAGAGAGGCTATATACAGTAGGGAGGTTATATACAGTAGAGAGGTTATATACAGTAGAGGGGCTATATACAGTAGAGAGGCTATATACAGTAGAGGAGCTATATACAGTAGAGAGGCTATATACAGTAGAGGGGCTATATACAGTAGAGGAGCTATATACAGTAGAGGGGCTATATACAGTAGAGGGGCTATGTACAGTAGAGAGGCTATATACAGTAGAGAGGCTATATACAGTAGAGAGGTTATATACAGTAGAGAGGCTACATACAGTAGAGACGCTATATACAGTAGAGAGGTTATATACAGTAGAGGAGCTATATACAGTAGAGAGGCTATATACAGTAGAGAGGTTATATACAGTAGAGAGGCTACATACAGTAGAGACGCTATATACAGTAGAGAGGTTATATACAGTAGAGGGGCTATATACAGTAGAGAGGCTATATACAGTAGAGAGGTTATATACAGTAGCGAGGCTACATACAGACACCGGTTAGTCAGGCTGATTGAGGTAGTATGTACATGTAGAGAGGCTTTTAATGTCACCAAGATGTCGCTCTGTGTGAGAGAGAGTTCAGTTCCTACGACTAAAAGGTAGAGTGGTTCTCTGGAAGCTGATAGGTGGGTTACAATAGAATAGAGTGGTTCTCTGGAAGCTGATAGGTGGGTTACAATAGGAGTGGTTCTCTGGAAGCTGATAGGTGGGTTACAATAGGAGGAGTGGTTCTCTGAAAGCTGATAGGTGGGTTACAGTAGGAGGAGTGGTTCTCTGGAAGCTGATAGGTGGGTTACAATAGGAGGAGTGGTTCTCTGGAAGCTTATAGGTGGGTTACAGTAGGAGGAGTGGTTCTCTGGAAGCTGATAGGTGGGTTACAGTAGGAGGAGTGGTTCTCTGGAAGCTGATAGGTGGGTTACAGTAGGAGGAGTGGTTCTCTGGAAACTGATAGGTGGGTTACAGTAGAATAGAGTGGTTCTCTGGAAGCTGATAGGTGGGTTACAGTAGGAGGAGTGGTTCTCTGGAAGCTGATAGGTGGGTTACAGTAGGAGGAGTGGTTCTCTGGATGCTGATAGGTGGGTTACAGTAGGAGGAGTGGTTCTCTGGAAGCTGATAGGTGGGTTACAATAGGAGGAGTGGTTCTCTGGAAGCTGATAGGTGGGTTACAGTAGGAGGAGTGGTTCTCTGGAAGCTGATAGGTGGGTTACAATAGGAGGAGTGGTTCTCTGGAAGCTGATAGGTGGGTTACAGTAGGAGGAGTGGTTCTCTGGAAGCTGATAGGTGGGTTACAATAGGAGGAGTGGTTCTCTGGAAGCTGATAGGTGAGTTACAGTAGGAGGAGTGGTTCTCTGGAAGCTGATAGGTGGGTTACAATAGGAGGAGTGGTTCTCTGGAAGCTGATAGGTGGGTTACAATAGGAGGAGTGGTTCTCTGGAAGCTGATAGGTGGGTTACAGTAGGAGGAGTGGTTCTCTGGAAGCTGATAGGTGGGTTACAATAGGAGGAGTGGTTCTCTGGAAGCTGATAGGTGGGTTACAATAGGAGGAGTAGTTCTCTGGAAGCTGATAGGTGGGTTACAGTAGGAGGAGTGGTTCTCTGGAAGCTGATAGGTGGGTTACAATAGGAGGAGTGGTTCTCTGGAAGCTGATAGGTGGGTTACAGTAGAATATAGTTTTTCCACCATGGTTCATCTACCTTAACAAACGCCTTATAGCAGTCATTGCCCGACAGGTTTTTAGTTTAATGTGGCTTCTAGTTTTTGTATTTGACAGATTCTGAAACGATGATCACACAGTAGACATAGAGGAACTACAGGCTTTATTTTACAGACACAGTGATGAATCAAATCCGAGTTGAACAAAGTTACCAGAGTTAAAAATGTAGGTTCAATCCTGGTACCCTGTGGAGTTGGAACTTGTGCTAAATGACAACGCAACGTTTGTATGCCCCCGGAGAACAATCTTCCTCATTGTACTGCTTTGTATCCAAGGTGGAAGTACATTGAATACAAGTGAACAGTTGGTGCCATTGTTTTGTCTCAAAATGGTTCCCAGGGATTGTATGGAATACATGGTCCTTTAGGTTCATTGCGGTTCACTTGGTCTGTGTGTATGAATACATTTGGATTTAACAGGGAGTTAGGCAGAAATTATTGTTTACTTTATCCCTCCATAGTGTATTTCCCTCAAGGCAGTGGCTTCTATATGTTTCATTCTGTTTTCATGTTGAATTCTGGTTTCATGTTGAATTCTGGTTTCATGTTGAATTCTGGTTTCATGTTGAATTCTGGTTTCATGTTGAATTCTGGTTTCATGTTTCATGTTGAATTCTGGTTTCATGTTGAATTCTGGTTTCATGTTGAATTCTGGTTTCATGTTGAATTCTGTTTTCATGTTGAATTCTGGTTTGATGTTGAATTCATGTTTGATGTTGAATTCTGGTTTCATGTTGAATTCTGTTTTCATGTTGAATTCTGTTTTCATGTTGAATTCTGTTTTCATGTTGAATTCTGTTTTTATGTTGAATTCTGGTTTGATGTTGAATTCTGTTTTCATGTTGAATTCTGTTTTCATGTTGAATTCTGTTTTCATGTTGAATTCTGTTTTTATGTTGAATTCTGGTTTCATGTTTGATGTTGAATTCTGTTTTCATGTTGAATTCTGGTTTCATGTTGAATTCTGGTTTCATGTTGAATTCTGTTTTCATGTTGAATTCTGGTTTGATGTTGAATTCTGGTTTGATGTTGAATTCTGGTTTGATGTTGAATTCTGTTTTCATGTTGAATTCTGTTTTCATGTTGAATTCTGTTTTCATGTTGAATTCTGTTTTAATGTTGAATTCTGGTTTCATGTTGAATTCTGGTGTCATGTTGGATTCTGGTTTCATGTTGAATTCTGGTTTCATGTTTGATGTTGAATTCTGGTTTCATGTTGAATTCTGTTTTCATGTTTGATGTTGAATTCTGGTTTCATGTTGAATTCTGGTTTCATGTTGAATTCTGGTTTCATGTTGAATTCTGGTTTGATGTTGAATTCTGGTTTGATGTTGAATTCTGGTTTCATGTTTCATGTTGAATTCTGGTTTCATGTTGAATTCTGGTTTCATGTTGAATTCTGTTTTCATGTTGAATTCGGTTTTCATGTTGAATTCTGGTTTGTTGTTGAATTCATGTTTGATGTTGAATTCTGTTTTCATGTTGAATTCTGTTTTCATGTTGAATTCTGTTTTCATGTTGAATTCTGTTTTGTTTTTATGTTGAATTCTGGTTTCATGTTTGATGTTGAATTCTGTTTTCATGTTGAATTCTGTTTTCATGTTGAATTCTGGTTTCATGTTGAATTCTGTTTTCATGTTGAATTCTGGTTTGATGTTGAATTCTGGTTTGATGTTGAATTCTGGTTTGATGTTGAATTCTGTTTTCATGTTGAATTCTGTTTTCATGTTGAATTCTGTTTTAATGTTGAATTCTGGTTTCATGTTGAATTCTGGTGTCATGTTGGATTCTGGTTTCATGTTGAATTCTGGTTTCATGTTTGATGTTGAATTCTGGTTTCATGTTGAATTCTGGTTTCATGTTTGATGTTGAATTCTGGTTTGATGTTGAATTCTGGTTTGATGTTGAATTCTGGTTTCATGTTGAATTCTGGTTTCATGTTGAATTCTGGTTTCATGTTGAATTCTGGTTTCATGTTGAATTCTGGTTTCATGTTGAATTCTGGTTTCATGTTTCATGTTGAATTCTGGTTTCATGTTGAATTCTGGTTTCAGGTTGAATTCTGTTTTCATGTTGAATTCTGTTTTCATGTTGAATTCTGGTTTGATGTTGAATTCATGTTTGATGTTGAATTCTGTTTTCATGTTGAATTCTGTTTTCATGTTGAATTCTGTTTTCATGTTGAATTCTGTTTTCATGTTGAATTCTGTTTTTATGTTGAATTCTGGTTTCATGTTTGATGTTGAATTCTGTTTTCATGTTGAATTCTGGTTTCATGTTGAATTCTGTTTTCATGTTGAATTCTGTTTTCATGTTGAATTCTGGTTTGATGTTGAATTCTGGTTTGATGTTGAATTCTGGTTTCATGTTGAATTCTGTTTTCATGTTGAATTCTGTTTTCATGTTGAATTCTGTTTTAATGTTGAATTCTGTTTTAATGTTGAATTCTGGTTTCATGTTGAATTCTGGTGTCATGTTGGATTCTGGTTTCATGTTGAATTCTGGTTTCATGTTTGATGTTGAATTCTGGTTTCATGTTGAATTCTGTTTTCATGTTTGATGTTGAATTCTGGTTTCATGTTGAATTCTGGTTTCATGTTGAATTCTGGTTTCATGTTGAATTCTGGTTTCATGTTGAATTCTGTTTTGATGTTGAATTCTGGTTTGATGTTGAATTCTGGTTTCATGTTGAATTCTGGTTTGATGTTGAATTCTGTTTTCATGTTGAATTCTGTTTTCATGTTGAATTCTGGTTTTAATATTTCATTCTGAAGAAAAAAAGGCACCTACAAAAAACACCCAACAGAACAGACACCCATCAATGTACTGTCAACAGAACAGACACCCATCAATGTACTGTCAACAGTACAGACACCCAGCAATGTACTGTCAACAGTACAGACACCCAGCAATGTACTGTCAACAGTACAGACACCCATCAATGTACTGTCAACAGAACAGACACCCAGCAATGTACTGTCAACAGAACAGACACCCATCAATGTACTGTCAACAGAACAGTCACCCAGCAATGTACTGTCAACAGAACAGTCACCCAGCAATGTACTGTCAACAGAACAGACACCAATCAATGTACTGTCAACAGTACAGACACCCAGCAATGTACTGTCAACAGAACAGTCACCCAGCAATGTACTGTCAACAGAACAGACACCCAGCAATGTACTGTCAACAGAACAGTCACCCAGCAATGTACTGTCAACAGAACAGACACCAATCAATGTACTGTCAACAGTACAGACACCCAGCAATGTACTGTCAACAGTACAGACACCCAGCAATGTACTGTCAACAGTACAGACACCCAGCAATGTACTGTCAACAGTACAGACACCCAGCAATGTACTGTCAACAGAACAGTCACCCAGCAATGTACTGTCAACAGAACAGACACCAATCAATGTACTGTCAACAGTACAGACACCCAGCAATGTACTGTCAACAGAACAGACACCCAGCAATGTACTGTCAACAGAACAGACACCAATCAATGTACTGTCAACAGTACAGACACCCAGCAATGTACTGTCAACAGAACAGACACCAATCAATGTACTGTCAACAGTACAGACACCCAGCAATGTACTGTCAACAGAACAGACACCCAGCAATGTACTGTCAACAGAACAGACACCCAGCAATGTACTGTCAACAGAACAGACACCCAGCAATGTACTGTCAACAGAACAGACACCCAGCAATGTACTGTCAACAGAACAGACACCAATCAATGTACTGTCAACAGTACAGACACCCAGCAATGTACTGTCAACAGAACAGACACCCAGCAATGTACTGTCAACAGAACAGACACCCAGCAATGTACTGTCAACAGAACAGACACCCAGCAATGTACTGTCAACAGAACAGACACCAATCAATGTACTGTCAACAGTACAGACACCCAGCAATGTACTGTCAACAGAACAGACACCCAGCAATGTACTGTCAACAGAACAGACACCAATCAATGTACTGTCAACAGTACAGACACCCAGCAATGTACTGTCAACAGAACAGACACCCAGCAATGTACTGTCAACAGAACAGACACCCAGCAATGTACTGTCAACAGAACAGACACCCAGCAATGTACTGTCAACAGAACAGACACCCAGCAATGTACTGTCAACAGAACAGACACCCAGCAATGTACTGTCAACAGTACAGACACACAGCAATGTACTGTCAACAGTACAGACACACAGCAATGTACTGTCAACAGAACAGACACCCAGCAATGTACTGTCAACAGAACAGACACCCAGCAATGTACTGTCAACAGTACAGACACACAGCAATGTACTGTCAACAGTACAGACACACAGCAATGTACTGTCAACAGAACAGACACATGATAATGCCCAAGGCAGCATCATGCCCAAGGCAGGATAGTGCCCAATGCAGGACAATGCCCAAGGCAGGATCATGCCAAATTCAGGACAATGCCCAATCTAGGATCATATCTAATGCAGGATAATGCCCAAGGCAAGATAATTCTCAAGGCAGGATCATATCCAATGCAGGATAATTCCCGAGGCAGGATAATGCCCGAGGCAGGATAATGCCCGAGGCAGGACAATGCCCGAGGCAGGACAATGCCCGAGGCAGGATAATGCCCGAGGCAGGACAATGCCCGAGGCAGGATAATGCCAGAGGCAGGATAATGCCCGAGGCAGGATAATGCCAAATGAAGGATCATACCAATGCAGGATAATGCCCAAGTCAACAGATATTTTGAATATCAATGAGAGAGAGGAGAGAAGTCCTGTTGAACCTTATAATCCTGTGTGTGTCGTGTCTGTCTGTGTGTGTGTGTGTGCCCCTCGCTATGTGGGTCACTGTCAGGCATTATCGCCACTGAAGCGGAGGATGTTATTGTTAGCAGCAGCCCCACACACACACACACACACACACACACACACACACACACACACTGACTGACCTGGGTTGTTTGTTTGCTAACGCTTAGCATCATAAATCCACAGGGAGCTCATAGTTCATATCTCATCATAATATCACAACAGGAGGAATAGCACCGTGTTTACAAATGAAGATTAACGGGTTTTTGTTTTCTGTGGAACTTGATGTGTTCTCTACTGATGATGGCAGAAGCTTTCCTGTGCTGTGGTTTTTGAGCTAAACGGAATGAGATTAGAACCGTATTAGAGCGGATGGGTTTCCGCGCTGGACAGGTGGTCTAAACATTCTAAACATGGGGCGCTGCACAGCCCTCGGTTCCAACCTCTCCAACCTGTGTGTGTGTGTGTGTGTGTGTGTGTGTGTGTGTGTGTGTGTGCATCATCAGTTATTCAGAGAGCGAGAGGAGGTTTTATGAGAACAGAGGAGGTCAGAGAGGAGGAGAGGAGGTTTTAGGAGAACAGAGGAGGTCAGAGAGGAGGAGAGGAGGTTTTAGGAGAACAGAGGAGGTCAGAGAGGAGGAGAGGAGGTTTTAGGAGAACAGAGGAGGTCAGAGAGGAGGTTTTAGGAGAACAGACTAGGTCACAGGACGTCAGAGAGGAAGTATTAGGAGAACAGAAGAGGTCACAGTGTCTCAAATCAAATCAAATCAAATTTCATTTGTGATATACACATGGTTAGCAGATGTTAATGTGAGTGTAGCGAAATGCTTGTGCTTCTAGTTCCCACAATGCGGTAATAACCAACAAGTAATCTAACTAACAATTCCAAAACTACTGTCTTATACACAATGTAAGGGGATAAAGAATATGTACATAAAGATATATGAATGAGTGATGGTACAGAGCAGCATAGGCAAGATACAGTAGATGGTATCGAGTACAGTATATACATATGAGATGAGTATGTAAACAAAGTGGCATAGTTAAAGTGGCTAGTGATACATGTATTACATAAGGATGCAGTCGATGATATAGAGTACAGTATATACGTATGCATATGAGATGAATAATGTAGGGTAAGTAACATTATATAAGGTAGCATTGTTTAAAGTGGCTAGTGATATATTTACATCATTTCCCATCAATTCCCATTATTAAAGTGGCTGGAGTTGAGTCAGTGTCAGTGTGTTGGCAGCAGCCACTCAATGTTAGTGGTGGCTGTTTAACAGTCTGATGGCCTTGAGATAGAAGCTGTTTTTCAGTCTCTCGGTCCCAGCTTTGATGCACCTGTACTGACCTCGCCTTCTGGATGATAGCGGGGTGAACAGGCAGTGGTTCGGGTGGTTGATGTCCTTGATGATCGTTATGGCCTTCCTGTAACATCGGGTGGTGTAGGTGTCCTGGAGGGCAGGTAGTTTGCCCCCGGTGATGCGTTGTGCAGACCTCACTACCCTCTGGAGAGCCTTACGGTTGAGGGCGGAGCAGTTGCCGTACCAGGCGGTGATACAGCCCGCCAGGATGCTCTCGATTGTGCATCTGTAGAAGTTTGTGAGTGCTTTTGGTGACAAGCCGAATTTCTTCAGCCTCCTGAGGTTGAAGAGGCGCTGCTGCGCCTTCTTCACGATGCTGTCTGTGTGAGTGGACCAATTCAGTTTGTCTGTGATGTGTATGCCGAGGAACTTAAAACTTGCTACCCTCTCCACTACTGTTCCATCGATGTGGATAGGGGTGTTCCTCTGCTGTTTCCTGAAGTCCACAATCATCTCCTTAGTTTTGTTGACGTTGAGTGTGAGGTTATTTTCCTGACACCACACTCCGAGGGCCCTCACCTCCTCCCTGTAGGCCGTCTCGTCGTTGTTGGTAATCAAGCCTACCACTGTTGTGTCGTCCGCAAACTACGCCTTCACTATGGTGAATCACTAAGACAATACAGAATCACACTATGGAAAAAACAGGAACTTCACATCAGTAATCAGCTCAATGTGATTGAACAATCCATAGAATCTAACCACTTCTGGGAAAATAAGAACCTATTTAAAAGCAACACGAAGGGTTATCCATCCAAAATGGAGATAAACCACTATGGATAAATCAAATCAAATGTATTTATATAGACCTTCTTACATCAGCTAATATCTCAAAGTGCTGTACAGAAACCCAGCCTAAACCTGCAAGCAATGCAGGTGTAGAAGCACGGTGGCTAGGAAAAACTCCCTAGAAATGCCAAAACCTAGGAAGAAACCTAGAGAGGAACCAGGAACCAGTCCTCTTCTGGCTGTGCCGGGTGGAGATTATAACAGAACATGGCCAAGATGTTTAAATGTTCATAAATGACCAGCAGGGTCAAATAATAATAATCACAGTGGTTGTCGAGGGTGCAACAAGTCAGCACCTCAGGAGTAAATGTCAGTTGGCTTTTCAAAGCCGATCATTCAGAGTATCTCTACTGCTCCTGCTGTCTAAAGAGTTGAAAATAGCAGGTCTGGGACAGATAGCACGTCCAGTGAACAGCTCAGGGTTCCATAGCCGCAGGCAGAACAGTTGAAACTGGAGCAGCAGCACGGCCAGGTGGACTGGGGACAGTAAGGAGTCATCATGCCAGGTAGTCCTGAGGCATGGTCCTAGGGCGGCATGGTCCTAGGGCGGCAGGGTAGCCTAGTGGTTAGAGCGTTGGACTAGTAACCGGAAGGTTGTGAGTTCAAACCCCCGAGCTGACAAGGTACAAATCTGTCGTTCTGCCCCTGAACAGGCAGTTAACCCACTGTTCCCAGGCTGTCATTGAAAATAAGAAGGTGTTCTTAACTGACTTGCCTGGTTAAATAAAGGTAAAATTTAAATAATAAAAAAAGAGAGAAAGAAAGAGAGAATTAGAGGGAGCATACTTAAATTCACACAGGACACCGGATAAGACAGGAGAAGTACTCCAGATATAACAAACTGACCCTAGCCCCCCGACGCATAAACTACTGCAGCATAAACCACTTCTCCAATGTTTTTGTCCCCATAACAAAGAACACACAGCAAAAACATATACATGATCAAATACAAATCTTAGAATCGACTATTAAAGACTACCAGAATCCACTAGATTCTCCAATTATATTGAATAAACTACAGGACAAAATACAAACCTTCCAACCCAAAAAGGCCTGTGGTGTTGATGGTATCTTAAAGGAAATTATCAAATATACAGACCACAAATTCCTATTGGCTGTACTTAAACTCTTTAACATCATCCTCAGCTCTGTCATCTTCCCCAATACTTGGAATCAAGGACTGATCACCCCAATACACAAAAGTGGAGACATATTTGACCCCAATAACTCAAATCAAATCAAATAACTACCGTGGGATATGTGTCAATAGCAACCTTGAGAAAATCCTCTGCATTATCATTAACCGCAGACTCTTACATTTCCTCAGTGAAAACAATGTCCTGAGCAAATGTCAAATTGGCTTTTTACCAAATGACAGACCACGTATTCACCCTGCACACCCTAATTGACAAACAAATAAACCCAAAGAAAGGTGAAGTCTTCTCATGAAGTCTTCTGACTCAATTTGACTTGAGGATCTGCTATACAAATTGATGGAAAGTGGTGTAATACATAAGATATTATAAAGTCCAAGTGCACAAATAACAAGTGTGCAGTTAGAATTGGCAATAAAACACCCACATTTCTTTCCACATGGCTGTGGGGTGAGACAGGGATGCAGCTTAAGCCCCCCGCCCCGCATTAGAACAGTCTGCAGCACCCGGCCTCACCCTACTAGAATCTGAAGTCAAATGTCTAATGTTTGCTGATGATATGGTGCCAACCAAGGAGGGCCTACAGCAGCACCTAGATCTTCTGCACAGATACTGTCAGACCTGGTCCCTGACAGTAAATCTCAGTAAGACCAAAATAATGGTGTCCAAAAAAAGTCAATTTGCTTGGACCACAAAGACACAAATGTACAGACTCAGAGAGCATAGCCTTGCTATTGAGAGAGGCCGCCATAGTCAGACCTGGCTCTCGAAAGAAGACGGGCAATGTGCCCACTGCCCACAAAAATGAGGTAAAATCTCTCTCTTTCTAGTGTTGTAACAATGTGTAAGTAGTTGAAGTATAAAAGGGAAAATAAATAAACATCAATATGGGAGGTATTTCCAATGGTGTTTGTTCTTCACTGGTTTCCCTTTTCTCGTGGCAACGGACCACACATCTTGCTGCTGTGATGGCACACTGCCATATTTTGCCTAATAGACATGGGAGTTAATCAATGTTTGATTTGTTTTCAAATTATTTGTGGGTCTGTGTGATCTGTGGGAAACATGTGTCTGTAATATGGTCATACTGGGCTGGAGGTTAGGAAGTGTATCTCAGTTTCCACCTCATTTTGTGGGCACTGTGCACATAGCATTTTAGTTTATTCATTCACTCTATCTGTCCCTAAACAGAGAATACATAGTGGCACAATACCTGACCACTGTGACTGACCCAAACTTAAGGAAAGCTTTGACTATGTACAGACTCAGTGAGCATAGCCTTGCTATTGAGAAAGGCCGCCATAGGCAGATCTAGCTATCAAGAGAAGACAGGCTATGTGCCCACAAAATGAGGTGGAAACTGAGCTGTACTTCCTAACCTCCTGACCATATTAGAGACACATGTTTCCCTCAGATTACACAGACCCACAAAGAATTAGAAAACGAACCCGATTTTTGACAAACTCCCATATCTACTGGGTGAAATTCCACAGTGTGTCATCACAGTAGCAAGACTTGTGACCTGTTGCCAAACGAAAAGGGCAACCAGTGAAGAACAAACACCATTGTAAATACAACCCATATTTATATTTATTTATTTTCCCTTTTGTACTTTAACCATTTGCACATTGTTACAACACTGCATATATACATAATATGACATTTGAAATGTCTTTATTCTTTTTGAACTTCTATGAGTGTAATGTTTACAGTTAATTTGTATTGCTTATTTCGCTTTTGTATATTATCTACTTCACTTGCTTTGGCAATGTTAAAATATGTTTCACATGCCAATAAAACTCCTTGAATGGAATTGAATAGAGACAGAGACAGAGAGACAGATAGACAGAGAAAATCTAGTCTGAATGGAATTTAATAGAGACAGAGACAGAGAAAATCTAGTCTGAATGGAATTTAATAGAGACAGAGACAGAGAAAATCTAGTCTTCTGTTATTGACACGGATTTCTCTGTTCCCAGTGGATTAAGGTTACGTCCTAGAGGGAGGGTCATCATCACGGCTTAAATGACACGACATGCTTCGACCCACCCACCCCCCACTACTCATCAAAACCAACAACCTTAAACCTAACCCAAATTTGAATCCTTAACCTAACCCCTAAACTTAAAATCGCCTTTGTCCTCATGGGGATGTTGGAAATGAGCCCACGAGGGAGAATGTTCCTTGTTTTACTCTTCATTTGGGGATTGTAGGTCCCCACAAGGATAGGAAAACCAACCCACACACACACACACACACACACACATACACACACACACACACACACCATCCAGACCACTCCTCTCGCATGACAGTGTAGGACAGCGAGGGGCTAGTTTAGAGCTGGGACTCTTTAAAATGGTATTCCCTTACAAGGCATATCAATTCTCTTTATAAAGACTGTTTTTTTCTTTCACTATTTCTAAATATAACACTGTATGACACGATTGGAATGAATTTATATACTGTATGTGAGTTTGTTACTAAAAGAGGAGAGGAGGAAGGAGAGGAAGAGAGGAGAGTAGAGACAAAGGGGAGAGAGGAGAGTAGAGACAAAGGGGAGAGAGGAGAGGAGAGTGGAGACAAAGGGGAGAGAAGAGAGGAGAGGAAGAGAGGAGAGTAGAGACAAAGGGGAGAGAAGAGAGGAGAGGAAGAGAGGAGAGTATAGACAAAGGGGAGAGAAGAGAGGAGAGTAGAGACAAAGGGGAGAGAAGAGAGGAGAGTAGAGACAAAGGGTAGATAAGAGAGGAGAGTGGAGACATAGGGGAGAGAAGAGAGGAGAGGAAGAGAGGAGAGTAGAGGCAAAGGGGGGAGAAGAGAGGAGAGTAGAGATAAAGGGGAGAGGAGAGTGGAGACAAAGGGGAGAGAAGAGAGGAGAGTAGAAACAAAGGGGAGAGGTGAGGAAGAGAGGAGAGTAGAGACAAAGGGGAGAGAAGAGCGGAGAGTGGAGACAATGGGGGGAGAAGAGAGGAGAGTTGAGACAAAGGGGGGAGGAGAGGAAGGAATGAGGAGAGGAGAAGAAAGAAGGGGGAGAGAAAGGGAATGAGTAGAGGAGAGGAAGGAATGAAGGAGGAGAGGACTAGAGGGAAGAAGATAGAAGAGGAGTAGATGGATGCCACCACAAAAGCCCCAGTTTATTTGGAGCCCCAGCTCCACAGCTCCAGGGTAGTAATTTCTCTGTGGTCCCTGCTAGCTTGGCATCAATGTGATGTGCCAGAGACAGACTGTGGTGAGAGCTGAGAGGAAAGGACCTCTCAGTTCAGCTGTTGTCTCTTTCCCTGGTTCAGGTTCAGCTGAGACCCGAAGGACCTGTTCAGCCCAATTTCTTCACTTTGTCTTCAATCTGTAAATACCCCGACGAAGGCTTCACTCTGAAATACATTCATTTTGTTAATGAATAAGTATAGACCTCAGCTTCTATTGTCCTCCCAAGAGTTGAACTGAATATTTCCCACATCTACATTTCTGGCTCTAATAGACACATTAAAACGACAGAGATAGTTTTATCACCTCTGACAGATCAAGAGAAACGGATGGAGTGGCGTTACCCAAATACTGGACATTCTGATAGTGATCCAAGCTGGTAGTGACCACTCTCTATCTTGTGGCTGATTCCTGATCATTAGACTTGTACTGTATATACGGTCACCATACAGTGAAATGCCTCAATGTACAGTGTACAGAAGTAATGATAACCATACATTAAAATGTGCTGTAATGTTAACATAATAATGATCACTTTAACAGTGTGTTCTTACTACTCCGATAAATCACCCTAATGCTCCTTTGAATGTCATTGGTCTGTACGGTTGTGATGACCACCTCTCTATACATTAGAACGTTTGGTGTTTTATAAGACGCCATTATGGCCCTAGCTAGCTTTGTAGTTAATGATCTAGGGATATTCCATGGTAACAGAATGATCCAGGGATATTCCATGGTAACAGAACGATCCAGGGATATTCCATGGTAACAGAATGATCTAGGGATATTCCATGGTAAAAGAAGGATCCAGGGATATTCCATGGTAACAGAATGATCTAGGGATATTCAATCGTAACAGAACGATCTAGGGATATTCCATGGTAACAGAATGATCCAGGGATATTCCATGGTAACAGAATGATCCAGGGATATTCCATGGTAACAGAACGATCCAGGGATATTCCATGGTAACAGAATGATCCAGGGATATTCCATGGTAACAGAATGATCTAGGGATATTCCATGGTAACAGAATGATCCAGGGATATTCCATGGTAACAGAATGATCTAGGGATATTCCATGGTAACAGAATGATCCAGGGATATTCCATGGTAACAGAATGATCTAGGGATATTCCATGGTAACAGAATGAGCTAGGGATATTCCATGGTAACAGAATGATCTAGGGATATTCCATGGTAACAGCATGATCTAGGGATATTCCATGGTAACAGAACGATCTAGGGATATTCCATGGTAACAGAATGATCCAGGGATATTCCATGGTAACAGAATGATCCAGGGATATTCCATGGTAACAGAATGATCCAGGGATATTCCATGGTAACAGAATGATCTAGGGATATTCCATGGTAACAGAATGATCCAGGGATATCCCATGGTAACAGAATGATCCAGGGATATTCCATGGTAACAGAATGATCTAGGGATATTCCATGGTAACAGAATGATCTAGGGATATTCCATGGTAACAGAATGATACAGGGATATTTCACGATAACAGAAATAGCTTATTTACACAAGTATTCAGATCCTTTGCTATGACACTTGACATTGAGCTCAGGTTCATCCTGTTTCCGTTGATCATCCTTGAGATGTTTCTACAACTTGATTGGAGTCCACCTGTGGGGAATTCAATTGATTGGACATGATATGGAAAGGCAGACACCTGTCTATATAAGGTCCCTCAGTTGGCAGTGCATGTCAGAGCGAAAACCAAGCCATGGTCGAAGGAATTGTCTGTAGAGCTCAAAGACAGGATTGTGTCGAGGCACAAATCTGGGGAAGGGTTCTCTGGTTTGATGAAACCAAGATGTAACTATTTGACCTGAATGCCAAGCGTCACGTCTGGAGGAAACCTGGCACCATCCCTACGGTGAAGCATGGGGGTGGCAGCATCATGCTGTGGGGATGGTTTTCTGCAGCAGGGACTGGGAGTCTAGTCAAGATCGAGGGAAAGGTGAATGAAGCACAGAGAGATCCTTGATGGAAAGCTGGCACCATCCCTACGGTGAAGCATGGGGGTGGCAGCATCATGCTGTGGGGATGGTTTTCTGCAGCAGGGACTGGGAGTCTAGTCAAGATCGAGGGAAAGGTGAATGAAGCAAAGGACATCCTTGATGGAATGCTGCGCCAGAGTGCACAGGACCTCAGACTAGGGCGAAGGTTCACCTTCCAACAGGACAATGACCCGAAACAAACAGCCAAGACAACGCAGGAGTAGCTTAGGGAACAAGTCTCTGAATGTCCTTGATTGGCCCAGCCAGAGCCCGGACTTGAACCCGATTGAACATCCCTGGAGAGACCTGAAAATAGCTGTGCAGCAATGCTCCCCATCCAACCTGACAGAGCTTGAGAGGATCTGCAGAGAAGAATGGGAGAAACTCCCCAAATACAGGTGTGCCAAGCTTGTAACGTCATACCCAAGAAGACACACGGCTGTAATCGCTGCCAAAGATGCTTCAACAAAAGTACTGAGTAAAGGGTCTGAATATTTATGTAAATGTGATATTTCAGTTTATTTTTTAAATTTGCATACATTTAAAAATAATCTGTTTTTGTGATTGTGATGTCATTATGGGGTATTGTGATGTCACTATGGGGTATTGTGATGTCATTATGGGGTATTGTGATGTCATTATGGGGTATTGTGATGTCACTATGGGGTATTGTGATGTCATTATGGGGTATTGTGATGTCACTATGGGGTATTGTGATGTCATTATGGGGTATTGTGATGTCATTATGGGGTATTGTGATGTCATTATGGGGTATTGTGATGTCATTATGGGGTATTGTGATGTCATTATGGGGTATTGTGATGTCATTATGGGGTATTGTGATGTCATTATGGGGTATTGTGATGTCATTATGGGGTATTGTGATGCCATTATGGGGTATTGTGATGTCATTAAGGCTGTAATGTGATGTCATTATGGGGTATTGTGATGTCATTATGGGGTATTGTGATGTCATTATGGGGTATTGTGATGTCATTATGGGGTATTGTGATGCCATTATGGGGTATTGTGATGCCATTATGGGGTATTGTGATGTCATTAAGGCTGTAATGTGATGTCATTATGGGGTATTGTGATGTCATTATGGGGTATTGTGATGTCATTAAGGCTGTAATGTAATGGGGGAAAGTCAAGCGGTCTGAATACTTTCTGAATGTGATGTCATTAAGTCAAGCGGTCTGAATACTTTCTGAATGCGGTGTATATTTGAAGTACAATGCAGTAAAGTTTTGTGAGAAAATGCCGGTAAAATATTTTTTTAATGCGACGATGTGTTAAATATCTGCTCTGAATTAAGATTCAAAGATGTCTACAGAGAGACTGGGGTGTCAGCTTATGAAATGACATCTAGAGTTTGAAAAAAATAATAACGGAATGACACTCGGTAACGGAATGACAGTAACAGGGGTCACTGATCTGTACTGTACAGACGTGGTGTAAGGGTTTTCCTGTGGTGAAGGAGAAGCGGACCAAAATGCAGCGTGGTGGTTATTCATGTTCTTTAATTTATAAAGAAACTACACATGAGATAACTAACAAAAACAATAAACGTGAGAAAACCTAAAACAGTCCTATCTGGTGCAAACACAGAGACAGGAACAATCACCCACAAACACACAGTGAAACCCAGGCTACCTAAGTATGATTCTCAATCAGAGACAACTAATGACACCTGCCTCTGATTGAGAACCATACTAGGCCGAAACATAGAAATACCCCAAAACATAGAAAAACAAACATAGACTGCCCACCCAACTCACGCCCTGACCATAATAAATAACGACAAAACAAAGGAAATAAAGGTCAGAACGTGACACGTGGATATGTGACATATTGTGATGTATGCTGAATAGGTACACAAAGGTAGAAAAATGCAATACTCTCCTTTACGTGTTTGAGTATCATTCTACGCATTGGTTCTTCACGTCCACCAGTTGGGGAACCCTGCCTTAAAGTGATGCTCCAGAATTTAAAAAATAATTTCAGCCAGTAGTTTGGTGGTGCTCAAGAGCCAAAACTGGTCCCAGTTTTTGGTGTACTATGTCATCCAGTTGTGTACTACCTCATCCAGTTGTCTACTACCTCATCCAGTTGTGTACTACCTCATCCAGTTGTGTACTACCTCATCCAGTTGTCTACTACCTCATCCAGTTGTGTACTATGTCATCCAGTTGTGTACTACCTCATCCAGTTGTGTACTACCTCATCCAGTTGTGTACTACCTCATCCAGTTGTGTACTACCTCATCCAGTTGTGTACTACGTCATCCAGTTGTGTACTACGTCATCCAGTTGTGTACTACCTCATCCAGTTTTGTACTATGTCATCCAGTTGTCTACTACGTCATCCAGTTGTGTACTACCTCATCCAGTTGTGTACTATGTCATCCAGTTGTGTACTATGTCATCCAGTTGTGTACTATGTCATCCAGTTGTCTACTACCTCATCCAGTTGTGTACTATGTCATCCAGTTGTCTACTACGTCATCCAGTTGTGTACTACGTCATCCAGTTGTGTACTACGTCATCCAGTTGTGTACTACGTCATCCAGTTGTGTACTATGTCATCCAGTTGTGTACTACGTCATCCAGTTGTGTACTACGTCATCCAGTTGTGTACTACGTCATCCAGTTGTGTACTATGTCATCCAGTTGTGTACTATGTCTTCCAGTTGTCTACTACCTCATCCAGTTGTGTACTATGTCATCCAGTTGTCTACTACGTCATCCAGTTGTGTACTATGTCATCCAGTTGTGTACTATGTCTTCCAGTTGTCTACTACCTCATCCAGTTGTGTACTATGTCATCCAGTTGTCTACTACGTCATCCAGTTGTGTACTATGTCTTCCAGTTGTCTACTACCTCATCCAGTTGTGTACTATGTCTTCCAGTTGTCTACTACCTCATCCAGTTGTGTACTACGTCATCCAGTTGTGTACTACGTCATCCAGTTGTGTACTACCTCATCCAGTTGTGTACTACGTCATCCAGTTGTGTACTACGTCATCCAGTTGTGTACTACGTCATCCAGTTGGGTATTACGTCATCCAGTTGTGTACTACGTCATCCAGTTGTGTACTACGTCATCCAGTTGTGTACTACCTCATCCAGTTGTGTACTACGTCATCCAGTTGTGTACTACGTCATCCAGTTGTGTACTACGTCATCCAGTTGGGTATTACGTCATCCAGTTGTGTACTACGTCATCCAGTTGTGTACTATGTCATCCAGTTGTGTACTACGTCATCCGTTTCATATGATATGTCACGTCCTGCAAAAGAAAATAATGTTTTTGTGCAATTTGATATGTTACAAATCCAATTCGTACAATATGTTTGAAATTTATTGTGCTTAAGTTCCCAGACCGCATCTTTAATTAAAAAATAAATATATATATATATATATAAACAAAAATTCACCCTGTTTTTGTGATATCTAATTGATAGTTATGATTTTGTCTCATTGCTGCAACTCCCCACGAGGCTGAGACAAGACCCGCTAATCCGCATTACTTCTTAACACACTGTTTGCTTAGCCAGAAAGTCAGCCGTACCAATGTGTCTGTTCGACTGACTACCCGAAATCAACATGCAGGGGCTAGGCCCTCCACAAGGAATCACTATAGCTAACCGGGACGGCGCTGGGCCTTTGGGGCTCCCGGTCAGTGCCTCAGCAATGCAATGCCGTGTCTTAGACCGCCAAAAAATATAGATTCTTAGCTTTCATTTTACGCCAAATTTGATGTGATCCAGTGAACTTCACGCGTTGGTGCTCATGGGTCTTTTTACATGGAAATTGCCTCCCTGATCTCACGTCTGGAAAAGTGTGTGTGTGTGCGTGTGTGCGTGTGTGTGTGTGTGTGCGTGTGTGCGTGTGTGTGTGTGTGTGTGCGTGTGTATAATAAAGCCTCAATGGAACCCTCTTCTCTACAGAGTGCACTATCTTTGACCAGGACCCTCTTTGGCATTACTACAACTTCTCTGATGTAGACTTTTCTGCTTGTCTCTGTAGGTGAATGGCGCCTGAGCCCAACGCTTCCCCCAGTGTGTGTGTGTGTCAGTGCAGACACACACACCCTCTCCCTCGTCAGTCTCGGTTATCAGATATTTTTACCCTGCCTGGTCCGGAATCCTGCCAGCCAAGCGGATAATGGCCCTACTCTCTCTCCAGTTACCCCTCAGAGTGTAAGGAGCCGAGACCACGACACACACACACACACACACACACACACACACACACACACACACACACACACACACACACACACACACACACACACACACACACACACACACACACACACACACTTCCCTGACAGCTCTGGTTTTGTTTCTGGGTGATGACATCATGACCGGGGCGTTACTGAATGGGGGAAATGTGGCAGACACACACACTCCTCGATTCTCGCTCCTCTGACGCCCGAAGTCTTCAAACACCATCGCTAGAGATGGAGGCAGCTTCAGTCCACAGAGCTTCCTGTGTTTGGATGTGTATGAACAGTTATCAGCCTTACTCCCACACCCCTTCCCAGCCCCGGTGCCTCTAGAGGGGCCCATCGACCCAGGATGCAGTGGGGCTCTGGTCAGGCCCAGCCCCAGCCACGATGCCCATCACCCAGGAGAACGCCCTGAGCCACATCCATCTACTGGAGGACTGGCTCCTGGTGGCTCAGACCAGGTACGAGGACCACTATGGAGACCCAGACCAGCAGTCCACCACCAGCAGAGACCCAGACCAGGACTCGTACCAGGTCTGTTTTTGCATACACGTGTGGGTGATGTCATTTCTTATAGCTGACATCAATGACATACTGTACTACGAGTGCCTACTGTGATTGTTTCTCTAAAGTCTAACGGTGGTCCACAATGTGGT